>NW_022261980.1:10503937-10608937 GCF_002021735.2 Oncorhynchus kisutch | reverse complement strand
AGCTAACTCCCTTATTTCTCTCTCCTACACAGCTAACTCCCCTCTTTCTCTCTCCTACACAACTAACTCCCCTCTTTCTTTCTCCTACACAACTAACTCCCCTTACTTCGCTCTCCTACACAGCTAACTCCCTTATTTCTCTCTCCTACACAGCTAACTCCCCTCTTTCTCTCTCCTACACAACTAACTCCCCTCTTTCTCTCTCCTACACAGCTAACTCCCCTCTTTCTCTCTCCTACACAGCTAACTCCCTTATTTCTCTCTCCTACACAACTAACTCCCCTCTTTCTCTCTCCTACACAGCTAACTCCCCTCTTTCTCTCTCCTACACAGCTAACTCCCTTATGTCTCTCTCCCTCTTCACAAAGGCTCCAGTAAGAGGGGGAACAGTGCCAAAACATGAATCATTAAGAGATAGCTGCAGATGCACCTGCAGATATAACAGCCACAGCGAGTGATGGAGGGAGGGACTAGGCTGCTCTTCTTGTCTGAAGACTAAGGAGCTGTCCTGTGCCCATTTAGAGCAGATCCTTCTAGCAGGCACTCAACACACGCCTGCTGCATCAAGGAGTAGATGAACAGAAGCCTGCTGCATCAAGGAGTAGATGAACACAAGCCTGCTGCATCAAGGAGTAGATGAACACAAGCCTGCTGCATCAAGGAGTAGATGAACACAAGCCTGCTGCATCAAGGAGTAGATGAACACAAGCCTGCTGCATCAAGGAGTTGATGCACACAAGCCTGCTGCATCAAGGAGTTGATGAACACAAGCCTGCTGCATCAATGAGTTGATGCACACAAGCCTGCTGCATCAAGGAGTTGATGAACACAAGCCTGCTGTATCAAGGAGTTGATGAACACAAGCCTGCCGCATCAAGGAGTTGATGAACACAAGCCTGCTGCATCAAGGAGTAGATGAGTAGATGTGTTATCTCATGTCTGCTGCATCAAGGAGTAGATGTGTTATCTAGCACCTGCTGCATCAAGGAGTAGATTTGTTATCTAGCACCTGCTGCATCAAGGAGTAGATTTTTTATCTAGCACCTGCTGCATCAAGGAGTAGATGTGTTATCTAGCACCTGCTGCATCAAGGAGTAGATGTGTTATCTAGCACCTGCTGCATCAAGGAGTAGATGTGTTATCTAGCACCTGCTGCATCAAGGAGTAGATGTGTTATCTAGCACCTGTTGCATCAAGGAGTAGATGTGTTATCTCATGTCTGCTGCATCAAGGAGTAGATGTGTTATCTAGCACCTGCTGCATCAAGGAGTAGATGTGTTATCTCATGTCTGCTGCATCAAGGAGTATATGTGTTATCTCATGTCTGCTGCATCAAGGAGTAGATGTGTTATCTAGCACCTGCTGCATCAAGGAGTAGATGTGTTATCTCATGTCTGCTGCATCAAGGAGTAGATTTGTTATCTCATGACTACACCTCCCATTTCCTGGTCAGGGACACACTTCTTTCTCTTTCTAATGTACTGTACCTGGAAGCTAGCTGTTTTCAGGTCACCTATAATGTTAATGATGAACACGGGCTCCCGAGTGGTGCAGTGGTCTAAGGCACTGCATCTCAGTGCTAGAGACGTCACTACAGGCCCTGGTTCAGCGGTCTAAGGCACTGCATCTCAGAGGCATCACTACAGACCTTGGTTTGATTCCAGGCTGTATCACAACTGGCCCTGATAGGGTCTTCCTGGTTAGGGTTTGGCCGGGGTAGGCCGTCATTGTAACAAGAATTTGTTCTTTTAACTGACTTTCCTAATTTAAAATCAATAAAAATCAATGATACCACACAGTAACAACTTGACACCACTATTTATCACAATCTGCCTTGACAGGAAGCAGTGCTACCCATCACGTTCCAACCTTTTTTGCTCAGAAGCTAATTCTGGTGACCTACAGTATACTAAGTGTACAAAACATTAAGGACACCATCCTAATATTGAGTTGCCAACCTCCCTTCTGCCCTCAAGACAGCCTCAGTTCGTCAGGACATGGACTCTACAAGGTGTCGAAAGCATTCCACAGGGATGCAGGCCCATGTTGACTCTTATGCTTCCCACAGTTGAGTCAAATTGGTTGGATGTCATTTTGGGTGGTGAGCAATTCTTGATACACACGGGAAACTGTTGAGCGTGAAAACCCCCAGCAGCATCGAAAGTTCTTGACACAAACCTGTGTGCCTGGCACCTACTACCATACCCCGTTCAAAGGCACCTTCATCTTTGTCTTTCCCATTCATCCTCTGAATGGCACACAAAACAAATCCATGTCTCAATTGTCTCAAGGCTTAAAAATCCTTATTTAACCTGTCTCCTCCCCATCAGTCTATGTCATGGAAAGTGCATGTGTCCTTAATGTTTTGTCCACTCAGTGTATACCCATTGTCGAAAAGATGGTACCACTTAACTGTCCTGGTTCTCTATTCTAAAGAGTACATTGCTCACTACACCAATATTCCCATGAACGCTCCCACACATGGTTCCTAGACAAGATACCAATGGAGAGAGAATATGGGTACTTGCCTCTCAGTGTGCCCGTGGCGCTAGCGATTAAGGTTTTAATTGCAGTGTGAGGATGGCTTGTGTTAAAGCGAAACCTCTACGTACCAGACCCGTCACCTCAACAAATGAACCACGTTGAGAGCAACCATCACTCTGTTTGACTGCTTTCATCGTAAATGTCCACTCCTCCAACAACTCAAACTGTTTTTCCTCACAGTTCGGCTGTGGATAGGAGCCACTCCAACATCCACCCCCTCTAAAGTGCCGTGTTAGATCCTCGTAAATGCTGTTAACCCTAACGCTCCATCATGGTTATAAGAGTGTTTCACACAGCTCTGCTCCATCATGGTTATAAGAGCCTTTCACACAGCTCTGCTCCATCATGGCTATAAGAGCCTTTCACACAGCTCTGCTCCACCATGGTTATAAGAGCCTTTCACACAGCTCTGCTCCACCATGGCTATAAGAGTCTTTTACACAGCTCTGCTCCATCATGGTTATAAGAGCCTTTCACACAGCTCTGCTCCATCATGGCTATAAGAGTCTTTTACACAGCTCTGCTCCATCATGGTTATAAGAGCCTTTGACACAGCTCTGCTCCATCATGGTTATAAGAGCCTTTCACACAGCTCTCCCCATTAACCACCTCCCCCTTAACCACATCATGAGCATTAGTGTGGTCACCACCCCCGCAGCTGAATGGTGTCTAGTGGAGTCATTCATCGTGACCAACATCCTCCGCACAGCTTGAGTGTGTGTAAGGGGATGACTCCAATTAAGAGTGAAGGAAGGACGCCTGGCCCAAAACCAACCCAACCCACAGGGTGATTACACAGCAGGTTGGGTCACTGTCTACATGTACAAGCAGTCAGAGTGGTTTTAATAAACTCAGCTAGAGTCACTCCACATATACTGGAGCTACTTAAAGAGTAACTACTGTTTATAAAACTGAAAAGGCTCCAACAGACTAGAGGATGGTGGCTAGTTGGAGCTAGTTTATCATCACCCTGTGACCTTCCTGAGACATCTAGTGTTGATGTTCCATTTGCACATTGGTGGAAAAACTACCCAATTGTCATACTTGAGTGAAGGTAAAGATGTCTTAATAGAAAATGACTCAAGTAAAAGTGAAAGTCACCCAGTAAAATACTATTTGTTTAAAAGTTTAAAAGTATTTGAGTATAAAAAAAGCAAATGTAATTGCTCAAATATACTTAATTATCAAAAGTACATGTAAAAGTATGAATCATTTCAAATTCCTTATTTTTAAGCGAACCAGATGGCACCATTTTCTTGTTTTTTAAATTGTCGGATAGCCAGGGGCACACTCCAACACTCAGACATCATTTACAAGTGAAGCCTTTGTGTTTAGTGAGTCCGCCAGATCAGAGGCAGTCGGGATGACCAGGGGTGTTCTCTGTTTAGTGAGTCCCCCAGATCAGAGGCAGTAGGGATGACCAGGGATGTTCTCTGTTTAGTGAGTCCGCCAGATCAGAGGCAGTCGGGATGACCAGGGGTGTTCTCTGTTTAGTGAGTCCGCCAGATCAGAGGCAGTCGGGATGACCAGGGGTGTTCTCTGTTTAGTGAGTCTGCCAGATCAGAGGCAGTCGGGATGACCAGGGATGTTCTCTGTTTAGTGACTCCGCCAGATCAGAGGCAGTCGGGATGACCAGGGATGTTCTCTGTTTAGTGAGTCCGCCAGATCAGAGGCAGTAGGGATGACCAGGGGTGTTCTCTGTTTAGTGAGTCCGCCAGATCAGAGGCAGTCGGGATGACCAGGGATGTTCTCTGTTTAGTGAGTCCGCCAGATCAGAGGCAGTCGGGATGACCAGGGATGTTCTCTGTTTAGTGAGTCCGCCAGATCAGAGGCAGTAGGGATGGCCAGGGGTGTTCTCTGTTTAGTGAGTCCGCCAGATCAGAGGCAGTAGGGATGACCAGGGGTGTTCTCTGTTTAGTGAGTCCGCCAGATCAGAGGCAGTCGGGATGACCAGGGGTGTTCTCTGTTTAGTGAGTCCGCCAGATCAGAGGCAGTAGGGATGAACAGGGGTGTTCTCTGTTTAGTGAGTCCACCAGATCAGAGGCAGTAGGGATGACCAGGGGTGTTCTCTGTTTAGTGAGTCCACCAAATCAGAGGCAGTCGGGATGACCAGGGATGTTCTCTGTTTAGTGAGTCCGCCAGATCAGAGGCAGTAGGGATGACCAGGGGTGTTCTCTGTTTAGTGAGTCCGCCAGATCAGAGGCAGTAGGGATGACCAGGGATGTTCTCTGTTTAGTGAGTCCACCAGATCAGAGGCAGTAGGGATGACCAGGGATGTTCTCTGTTTAGTGAGTCCACCAGATCAGAGGCAGTAGGGATGACTAGGGATGTTCTCTGTTTAGTGAGTCTGCCAGATCAGAGGCAGTAGGGATGACTAGGGGTGTTCTCTGTTTAGTGAGTCCACCAGATCAGAGGCAGTAGGGATGACTAGGGGTGTTCTCTGTTTAGTGAGTCCACCAGATCAGAGGCAGTAGGGATGACCAGGGATGTTCTCTGTTTAGTGAGTCCACCAGATCAGAGGCAGTAGGGATGACTAGGGGTGTTCTCTGTTTAGTGAGTCCACCAGATCAGAGGCAGTAGGGATGACTAGGGGTGTTCTCTGTTTAGTGAGTCCACCAGATCAGAGGCAGTAGGGATGACTAGGGGTGTTCTCTGTTTAGTGAGTCCACCAGATCAGAGGCAGTAGGGATGACTAGGGATGTTCTCTGTTTAGTGAGTCCACCAGATCAGAGGCAGTAGGGATGACCAGGGATGTTCTCTGTTTAGTGAGTCCACCAGATCAGAGGCAGTAGGGATGACCAGGGATGTTCTCTGTTTAGTGAGTCCACCAGATCAGAGGCAGTAGGGATGACCAGGGATGATCTCTGTTTAGTGAGTCCACCAGATCAGAGGCAGTAGGGATGACTAGGGATGTTCTCTGTTTAGTGAGTCTGCCAGATCAGAGGCAGTAGGGATGACTAGGGGTGTTCTCTGTTTAGTGAGTCCACCAGATCAGAGGCAGTAGGGATGACTAGGGGTGTTCTCTGTTTAGTGAGTCCACCAGATCAGAGGCAGTAGGGATGACTAGGGGTGTTCTCTGTTTAGTGAGTCCACCAGATCAGAGGCAGTAGGGATGACTAGGGGTGTTCTCTTGATAAGTGTGTTTTAATGTCCTGCTAAGCATTCAAAATGTAACAAATACTTTTGTATGTCAGGGAAAATCTATGAAGTAAAAAGTATTTTTTCCCCCTTAGGAATGTAGTGAACTAAAAGTAAAAAAATATAGATAGTAAAGTACAAATACCCCAAGCATTTTTACAAAGTATATAGAAAATATATTGAAATAAGCTTCTTTAAACATTGGAATGGCCATTTTCAGTCAGGAAACATCAACACCTTTCATTTCATAACACCATGTCTTTAATAAACCAATCATTTATATACCAGTCCTTTATATACCAATCCTTAATATACCAATCATTTATATACCAGTCCTTTATATACCAATCCTTAATATACCAATCATTTATATACCAGTCCTTTATATACCAATCCTTTATATACCAATCCTTTATATACCAATCCTTTATATACCAATCCTTTATATACCAATCCTTTATATACCAATCCTTTATATACCAATCCTTTATATACCAAATACCAATCCTTTATATACCACTCCTTTATATACCAATCCTTTCATGATACCATGTACCTGCATCTCCTATCTATTTCATCAGATGAACAGGTCTTAAAGGGAACTATTTTGAGGTAACTTTGCATGGAGTTAAACTGCCAGCGTTCTGCTGGAGTCTGTGGCGATGGGAAAGCCCTGTATTACCACGGGCTGTGTTGCCGGCTTCACGTCTAGTGTTGCATCACCCAAAGGCTAGAGCTTCAGACTAAATTCTCAGAGACCTCATGACCTGACTAAGAATGAGGGAGTGCACATCCCTCAACCACTCTCCTTCCTCTCTATCCTTTCTTTCCTCTCTTTTCTTCCTCTCCTCTCCTCTCCTCTCCTCTCCTCTCCTCTCCTCTCCTCTCCTCTCCTCTCCTCTCCTCTCCTCTCCTCTCCTCTCCTCTCCTCTCCTCTCCTCTCCTCTCCACTCCTCTCCTCTCCTCTCCTCTCCACTCCTCTCCTCTCCTCTCCTCTCCATCTGGCTCCTCACAAATACTGATGGGTGTTGTGTGTGTTTGTGTTTGTGTGTGGGGGGGTGGAGGTTTGTGTTTGTGTGTGCGTGCGTGCGTGCATGCATGCGAGCGTGCCTGTTGTTGCGTCTGAGCCTACCTATTAATACTAGCCTGATCCTGCTCCTGAACCTGCCTGTCAAAGCTAGCCTGATCTTGCTCCTGTGACTACTTGGCAATGCTAGCCTGATCCTGCTCCTGTGCCTACTTGGCAATGCTATCCTGATCCTGCTCCTGTGCCTACCTGTCCATGCTAGCCTGCTCCTGGGCCAACATGTCAATGCTAGCCTGCTCCTGCTCCTGGGCTTACTTGTCAATGCTAGTCTGATGCTGCTCCTGTGCCTACTTGTCAATGCTAGCCTGATCCTGCTCCTGTGTCTACCTGTCAATGCTAGCCTGCTCCTGGTCCTGTGCCTACTTGTTAATGCTAGCCTGATCCTGCTCCTGTGCCTACCTGTCAATGCTAGCCTGCTCCTGCTCCTGTGCCTACCTGTCAATGCTAGCCTGATCCTGCTCCTGTGCCTACTTGTCAATGCTAGCCTGATCCTGCTCCTGTGCCTACCTGTCAATGCTAGCCTGATCCTGCTCCTGTGCCTACCTGTCAATGCTAGCCTGATCCTGCTCCTGTGCCTACCTGTCAATGCTAGCCTGATCCTGCTCCTGTGCCTACCTGTCCATGTTTGCCAGTAACATTTCCCCAACACATAAACACAAGTACGTCAGCGTGAGGGAGGAGGCATACATGTATATTTATTTTCCCACAGCTGTGAGGCTGTGTCAGAACATGTCCCAGGACATGGCACGGAGGTCCTTGTAAAAGGTCTCTCCCGTCGCTCAGTTACACCTGATAGGAGGACTCCTGGGCTGCGTCCCAACAGGGCAACCTATGCCATATATAGTGCACTATTTTTTAACCAGAGCCCTATGTGCCCTGCCGAGAAGAGTGCACTAAATAGGCTCCATTTGGGAAGCACCCTCTTCTCTCCAGTGTTCCGCACCGCCATCGATCTCTGATCCCAGGAAATGGTCCTTAGGCTTTTACATAACGGCAGTCAACCAGCAACACACCACTACTTCATATTGATCCCATCTCAACTCATCCTGCTCTCTGGACCTGTTTTGTTTGTTCGTACAGATGTTGGGGTAGTGTTGACAGAGCCAGCCAATAACCAGCCTGAACACAGGGAGTATTCATGCGAGACCGGGTGGAAAGAGAGGGATTGTTGGAAAGATGTGAGAACAGCCTACCAAGTGTGATTATAAGTGATTTATTCACCGTCGGTCAGGTGTTGCCGTCACCTATCGATCGTCTCAATAAAGATTAGGACAGAGAAACGCCCCCAGTGAATAACAAAGAGAGTAGAAGAAAAGATAAAGACGAACAACAGAAAAAATCAAGACGAGAGAAAACAGAGAAAAATAAAAGACTAAATGTAATTGAAAGACACCGTTTATGCTCGGAAGGAGATTGCTCTCTGGTTCACAGATAGTAGCGTAGCGTGACAGAATTAGTCAAAATATCACAGATTAAATGTCAATTTGTGGAATTAGATGAACTAGGCATGCAGTGAGTGGATTATAGATAACTATGATCCGATCTCCCACCCTTGCCTCTCTCTGGGTGGTAAAAGCTCTCAACCTAAAGAAAATAAATACGAAAGGAGAAATCACATGAAAGGGATCCTGAATCCATCCGTCCTGACATAGATATGCAGTATATTTATTTCCATAATTACAACAGGTCTGATAACAGATAACAGTCAGCACTGCTGTTTTGGAATAACTGTCAACAAATCCACTATTCCCTATCTTGGTGGACAGATGTGTGTGTATTTCTGACTGTGTTGACACTGCAATGCGGATTTGAGTCAACCCATAGTATTCTGCCTTTAAACACCTATAGCCCAGAGCCATCATTGTAAGCAACGGCATATGGATGTTCCTGTCCTGTTCTCACACATGCAGCTCAGACTCCATAGTGTTGGTCCCCAGGGGACCATTATATACACCAGTCACTGAGACATGGTCTCCTGTCTGGATGCAATATGGAGTCATATGACTGAGAGGTGACAGGGAAGGACTGAAGCAGCCTTAGTGTGTGTGTGTGTGTGTGTGTGTGTGTGTGTGTGTGTGTGTGTGTGTGTGTGTGTGTGTGTGTGTGTGTGTGTGTGTGTGTGTGTGTGTGTGTGTGTGTGTGTGTGTGTGTGTGTGTGTGTGTGCTTGTAAGTGTGTGTGTGTGTGTATGTGTGCTTGTAAGTGTGTGTGTGTTTATGATCTATTATTACAACACTGATCTTTCTCCACAGGCCCTATAAAAAGCTGGTGTGTCGAGGAGATGCTCACTGACTGGCTATCACATGTAGGCAAGCTACACTACATATACAGAAGTATGTGGACACCCCTTCAAATTAGTGGATTCGGCTAGTTCAGCTCCACTTTTGCTGGACAGGTGTATAAAATTGAGTGCACAGCCATGCAATCTCCATAGACAAACATTGGCGGCACAATGGCCTCAATGAAGAGCTCAGTGACTTTCAACGTGGCACTGTCATAGGATGCCACCGTTATAACTGAGTGCTGAAGCGTGTGGCGCGTAAAAAACATCTGTCCTCTGGAAGCAACACTCACTCCCGAGTTTCAAACTGCCTGTGGAAGCAACACTCACTCCCGAGTTTCAAACTGCCTGTGGAAGCAACACTCACTCCCGAGTTTCAAACTGCCTGTGGAAGCAACACTCACTCCCGAGTTTCAAACTGCCTCTGGAAGCAACGTCAGCGCAAGAGCTGTTTGTCGGGAGCTTCATAAAATGGGTTTCCATGGCAGCGCCACACAAGCCTAAGGTCACCATGCGCAATGCCAATTGTCGGCTGGAGGGTGTAAAGCTCGCCGCCATTGGACTCTGGAGCAGTGGAAACGCGTTCTCAGGAGTGATGAATCACGCTTCACCATCTGGCAGTCCGACAGACGAATATGGGTTTGGCGGATGCCAGGAGAACGCTACCTGCCCGATGGTGCATAGTGCCAAGTGTAAAGTTTGATGGAGGAGGAATAATGGTCTGGGTATGTTTTTTATGGTTTGGGCCCCTTAGTTCCAGTGAAGGGACATCGGAACACAATGCCCCTGTGCACAAAGAGAGGTCCATGTAAAAATGGTAGAAGAGTGGAGGCTGTTATAGCAGCAAAAGGAGGACCAGCTCCATATTAATGCCCATGATTTTGGATTGAGATGTTCGATGAGCCGGTGTCTACATACTTTTGATCATGTAGTGTATTTGGCATCATCTCTCCCTCTCCAACTCCCTCCCTCTATCTTCAGAATGCAGAAACAGCGTTCTATAGAATGTCCACAAATGATTAAACAGCGTACCAACCTGATTAAAAATGAATTGCGAGAAAAATTACAATAAAAAAATGTGCGATCTTGAAAATGTTTCATCATCTATTTTCATCCACTATAGGGTTCCTCACTATAGGGTTCCTCACTGTAGGGTTCCTCACTGTAGGGTTCCTCACTGTAGGGTTCCTCACTGTAGGGTTCCTCACTATAGGGTTCCTCACTGTAGGGTTCCTCACTATAGGGTTCCTCACTATAGGGTTCCTCACTGTAGGGTTCCTCACTATAGGGTTCCTCACTGTAGGGTTCCTCACTATAGGGTTCCTCACTATAGGGTTCCTCACTATAGGGTTCCTCACTATAGGGTTCCTCACTGTAGGGTTCCTCACTATAGGGTTCCTCGCTGTAGGGTTCCTCACTATAGGGTTCCTCACTGTAGGGTTCCTCACTATAGGGTTCCTCGCTGTAGGGTTCCTCACTATAGGGTTCCTCACTGTAGGGTTCCTCACTATAGGGTTCCTCACTGTAGGGTTCCTCACTATAGGGTTCCTCACTATAGGGTTCCTCACTGTAGGGTTCCTCACTATAGGGTTCCTCACTATAGGGTTCCTCACTGTAGGGTTCCTCACCCTAGGGTTCCTCACTATAGGGTTCCTCGCTGTAGGGTTCCTCACTGTAGGGTTCCTCACTATAGGGTTCCTCACTATAGCGTTCCTCACTATAGGGTTCCTCACTGTAGGGTTCCTCACTATAGGGTTCCTCACTATAGGGTTCCTCACTGTAGGGTTCCTCACTATAGGGTTCCTCACTATAGGATTCCTCACTTTAGGGTTCCTTATCAGACAACCTTACATTTTTCCTCAAATAGTTTTTCTCTTATGTTCTTCCCAGACAGAACAGTGAGTTGTCATGAAGCAGTGTCTCTGACATTCAATTACCTGCATGTACCTGCCAATCATGAGAGGGCCTGGGGCATGGGAGGTCACCTCTGTCCTTTGATTGGCTGCTTTAACCTGGTCAGAGGCGGGGGCAGCAGGGGCAGCGGTTAGCCAGGGCTCAAATGAGACGCTGAGCAGAGCTGACAGGAACCGCAGTCTCTGAGCCACAGGGACAGCCACAGGGGAACATTAGGTCTGAAACAGTGTTCTCTCAACTCTCTGCTCTGCCTGTCACAGACAGAGATACTTTTCTCTCTCTCTCTCTCTCTCTCTCTCTCTCTCTCTCTCTCTCTCTCTCTCTCTCTCTCTCTCTCTCTCTCTCTCTCTCTCTCTCTCTCTCTCTCTCTCTCTCTCTCTCTCTCTCTCTCTCTCTCTCTCTCTCTCTCTCTCTCTCTCTCTCTCTCTCTCTCTCTCTCTCTGTGTGTGTGTGTTAGTGATAAAGAGTGAATAAGGTGGGGGGGGGGATCAGAGAGTACACTCACTGTATTACCATAAAAGTGATAGATAGATTATTGCACACTACTCATTCAACGTGTAACCAGCTTTCATGTTCTGCTAAGATGTTTCCACTGCTCTCTCCCACTGTCTAACGCTGCTGAGTGCTGAGGTGTCTTGACAGCCCATCCGCCGAGAGACGTTCCTGAGGTGACAGCCTTATTTCCACAATGACCACAACGGCAGTGGATGGGCCTCCTCTCGTCCGCAGAACTCTTAGTGACAGTGGTAGTGGCTTTGAGTCTTCTCATGGGGGCTTTTAGTCTTCTCATAGGGGCTTTTAGTCTTCTCATAGGGGATTTTAGTCTTCTCATAGAGGCTTTTTAGTCTTCTCATAGGGGCTTTTTAGTCTTCTCATAGGGGCTTTTAGTCTTCTCATAGGGGCTTTTAGTCTTCTCATAGGGGCTTTTAGTCTTCTCATAGGGCTTTTAGTCTTCTCATAGGGGCTTTTAGTCTTCTCATAGGGGCTTTTAGTCTTCTCATAGGGGCTTTTTAGTCTTCTCATAGGGGTTTTTAGTCTTCTCATAGGGTTTTTTAGTCTTCTCATAGGGGCTTTTTAGTCTTCTCATAGGTATTTTTTGTCTTCTCATAGGGGCTTTTAGTCTTCTCATAGGGGCTTTTAGTCTTCTCATAGGGGCTTTTAGTCTTCTCATAGGGGTTTTTAGTCTTCTCATAGTGGCTTTTAGTCTTCTCATAGGGGCTTTTAGTCTTCTCATAGGGGCTTTTAGTCTTCTCATAGGGGCTTTTAGTCTTCTCATAGGGGCTTTTAATCTTCTCATAGGGGCTTTTAGTCTTCTCATAGGGGCTTTTAATCTTCTCATAGGGGCTTTTAGTCTTCTCATAGGGGCTTTTAGTCTTCTCATAGGGGCTTTTAGTCTTCTCATAGGGGCTTTTAGTCTTCTCATAGGGGCTTTTAATCTTCTCATAGGGGCTTTTAGTCTTCTCATAGGGGCTTTTAGTCTTCTCATAGGGGCTTTTAATCTTCTCATAGGGGCTTTTAATCTTCTCATAGGGGCTTTTAGTCTTCTCATAGGGGCTTTTAGTCTTCTCATAGGGGCTTTTAGTCTTCTCATAGGGGCTTTTAGTCTTCTCATAGGGGCTTTTAGTCTTCTCATAGGGGCTTTTAGTCTTCTCATAGGGGCTTTTAATCTTCTCATAGGGGCTTTTAGTCTTCTCATAGGGGCTTTTAGTCTTCTCATAGGGGCTTTTAGCTTTTTCCCACCAGCAGTTAAAGGAAAACTCCACCTAAAAGTTTAATGTTGGTTCTTTTGAGCCATTGTTTACTGTCCCAAAGTGTTTTGCATGTCAACCATCAGGTTTCAAGATATTTTCAAAATACAGAAATACGGCCGGTATGATGTTTTCCTTATCGAATGACCTTACGTTTTTACTCAAATAGTTTTTATCTTATTTTCTCCCAGCAGAAAAATGAGTTGTCATGAAGGTCCGGCGTGGTGTCTCTGACAATTGCCTGCATGTACCCACCAATCCCGAGAGAGATACACTGTTTAAAATATAGAAATACAGCCAGTATGATTGTCCTTGAATTATCCTTTAAATGGTACAGTACATTAGTGACGCTGTGACATTTCTGGGTAGACACGTCGTCTGTGGTTCACTCAGGGAGAAGTCTAATGGGATCACAGTAGAGTCGGGCCTCAGGGAGACAGCCAGCGGAGACACAGTTTCTGCTGGCTCGAACTTCATCTTCTTCTGTTCCCAGGATGACAACATCTGAACTGACGTCCCCACCAACTCCTGCACTGCTATACCTCAACTGACGTCCTAACCAACTCCTGCACTGATTTACCTCAACTGACTTACTAACCAACTCCTGCACTGCTATACCTCAACTGACGTCCTAACCAACTCCTGCACTGCTATACCTCAACTGATGTCCTAACCAACTCCTGCACTGCTATACCTCAACTGACTTACTAAACAACTCCTGCACTGCTATACCTCAACTGACTTACTAAACAACTCCTGCACTGATTTAAAACTCAACTAACTTACTAACCAACTCTTACACTGCTTTAAACCTCAACTGACTTACTAACCAACTCTTACACTGCTTTAAACCTCAACTGACTTACTAACCAACTCTTACACTGCTTTAAACCTTTAAACCCCGGTGTGGGTAGGTAGACCTCGAGGCCTGATGAACATCACTGTCTGGTGTGGGTAGGTAGACCTCGAGGCCTGATGAACATCACTGTCTGGTGTGGGTAGGTAGACCTCGAGACCTGATGAACATCACTGTCAGGTGTGGGTAGGTAGACCTCGAGGCCTGATGAACATCACTGTCTGGTGTGGGTAGGTAGACCTCGAGACCTGATGAACAGCTCTGTCTGGTGTGGGTAGGTAGACCTCGAGACCTGATGAACAGCTCTGTCTGGTGTGGGTAGGTAGACCTCGAGACCTGATGAACAGCTCTGTCTGGTGTGGGTAGGTAGACCTCGAGACCTGATGAACAGTTCTGTCTGGTGTGGGTAGGTAGACCTCGAGACCTGATGAACAGCTCTGTCTGGTGTGGGTAGGAAGACCTCGAGACCTGATGAACATCACTGTCTGGTGTGGGTAGGTAGACCTCGAGACCTGATGAACATCTCTGTCTGGTGTGGATAGGTAGACCTCGAGGCCTGATGAACATCACTGTCTGGTGTGGGTAGGTAGACCTCGAGACCTGATGAACAGCTCTGTCTGGTGTAGGTAGGTAGAACACTAGACCTGATGAACAGCTCTGTCTGGTGTGGGTAGGTAGAACACTAGACCTGATGAACAGCTCTGTCTGGTGTGGGTAGGTAGACCTCGAGGCCTGATGAACATCACTGTCTGGTGTGGGTAGGTAGAACACTAGACCTGATGAACAGCTCTGTCTGGTGTGGGTAGGTAGACCTCGAGACCTGATGAACAGCTCTGTCTGGTGTGGGTAGGTAGAACACTAGACCTGATGAACAGCTCTGTCTGGTGTGGGTAGGTAGAACACTAGACCTGATGAACAGCTCTGTCTGGTGTGGGTAGGTAGAACACTAGGCCTGATGAACAGCTCTGTCTGGTGTGGGTAGGTAGACCTCGAGGCCTGATGAACATCACTGTCTGGTATGGGTAGGTAGACCTCGAGGCCTGATGAACATCTCTGTCTGGTGTGGGTAGGTAGAACACTAGACCTGATGAACAGCTCTGTCTGGTGTGGGTAGGTAGACCGAGGCCTGATGAACAGCTCTGTCTGGTGTGGGTAGGTAGACCGAGGCCTGATGAACAGCTCTGTCTGGTGTGGGTAGGTAGAACACTAGACCTGATGAACAGCTCTGTCCGGTGTGGGTAGGTAGACTGAGGCCTGATGAACAGCTCTGTCTGGTGTGGGTAGGTAGACCGAGGCCTGATGAACAGCTCTGTCTGGTGTGGGTAGGTAGACCGAGGCCTGATGAACAGCTCTGTCTGGTGTGGGTAGGTAGAACACTAGGCCTGATGAACAGCTCTGTCTGGTGTAGGTAGGTAGACCGAGGCCTGATGAACAGCTCTGTCCGGTGTGGGTAGGTAGACCGAGGCCTGATGAACAGCTCTGTCTGGTGTGGGTAGGTAGACCGAGGCCTGATGAACAGCTCTGTCTGGTGTGGGTAGGTAGACCGAGGCCTGATGAACAGCTCTGTCTGGTGTGGGTAGGTAGACCGAGGCCTGATGAACAGCTCTGTCTGGTGTGGGTAGGTAGACCGAGGCCTGATGAACAGCTCTGTCTGGTGTGGGTAGGTAGAACACTAGACCTGATGAACAGCTCTGTCTGGTGTGGGTAGGTAGAACACTAGACCTGATGAACAGCTCTGTCTGGTGTGGGTAGGTAGACCTCGAGGCCTGATGAACATCACTGTCTGGTGTGGGTAGGTAGACCTCGAGGCCTGATGAACAGCTCTGTCTGGTGTGGGTAGGTAGACTGAGGCCTGATGAACAGCTCTGTCTGGTGTGGGTAGGTAGACCTCGAGGCATGATGAACAGCTCTGTCTGGTGTGGGTAGATAGACTGAGGCCTGATGAACAGCTCTGTCTGGTGTGGGTAGGTAGACCGAGACCTGATGAACAGCTCTGTCTGGTGTGGGTAGGTAGACTGAGGCCTGATGAACAGCTCTGTCTGGTGTGGGTAGGTAGACCTCGAGGCCTGATGAACAGCTCTGTCTGGTGTGGGTAGGTAGACCGAGGCCTGATGAACAGCTCTGTCTGGTGTGGGTAGGTAGACCGAGGCCTGATGAACAGCTCTGTCTGGTGTGGGTAGGTAGACCGAGGCCTGATGAACAGCTCTGTCTGGTGTGGGTAGGTAGACCGAGGCCTGATGAACAGCTCTGTCTGGTGTGGGTAGGTAGACCGAGGCCTGATGAACAGCTCTGTCTGGTGTGGGTAGGTAGACCGAGGCCTGATGAACAGCTCTGTCTGGTGTGGGTAGGTAGAACACGAGGCCTGATGAACAGCTCTCTCCGGTGTGGGTAGGTAGACTGAGGCCTGATGAACAGCTCTGTCTGGTGTGGGTAGGTAGACCTCGAGGCCTGATGAACAGCTCTGTCTGGTGTGGGTAGGTAGACTGAGGCCTGATGAACAGCTCTGTCTGGTGTGGGTAGGTAGACCTCGAGGCCTGATGAACAGCTCTGTCTGGTGTGGGTAGGTAGACCTGAGGCCTGATGAACAGCTCTGTCTGGTGTGGGTAGGTAGACCGAGGCCTGATGAACAGCTCTGTCTGGTGTGGGTAGGTAGACTGAGGCCTGATGAACAGCTCTGTCTGGTGTGGGTAGGTAGACTGAGGCCTGATGAACAGCTCTCTCCGGTGTGGGTAGGTAGAACACTAGGCCTGATGAACAGCTCTGTCTGGTGTGGGTAGGTAGACCGAGGCCTGATGAACAGCTCTGTCTGGTGTGGGTAGGTAGACTGAGGCCTGATGAACAGCTCTGTCTGGTGTGGGTAGGTAGACTGAGGCCTGATGAACAGCTCTCTCCGGTGTGGGTAGGTAGAACACTAGACCTGATGAACAGCTCTGTCTGGTGTGGGTAGGTAGAACACTAGACCTGATGAACAGCTCTGTCTGGTGTGGGTAGGTAGAACACTAGGCCTGATGAACAGCTCTGTCTGGTGTGGGTAGGTAGACCTCGAGACCTGATGAACAGCTCTGTCTGGTGTGGGTAGGTAGACCGAGGCCTGATGAACAGCTCTGTCCGGTGTGGGTAGGTAGACTGAGGCCTGATGAACAGCTCTGTCTGGTGTGGGTAGGTAGACTGAGGCCTGATGAACAGCTCTGTCTGGTGTGGGTAGGTAGAACACTAGACCTGATGAACAGCTCTGTCTGGTGTGGGTAGGTAGACTGAGGCCTGATGAACAGCTCTGTCTGGTGTGGGTAGGTAGACCTCGAGGCCTGATGAACAGCTCTGTCTGGTGTGGGTAGGTAGAACACTAGACCTGATGAACAGCTCTGTCTGGTGTGGGTAGGTAGACCGAGGCCTGATGAACAGCTCTGTCTGGTGTGGGTAGGTAGACCGAGGCCTGATGAACAGCTCTGTCCGGTGTGGGTAGGTAGACCGAGGCCTGATGAACAGCTCTGTCTGGTGTGGGTAGGTAGACTGAGGCCTGATGAACAGCTCTGTCTGGTGTGGGTAGGTAGACTGAGGCCTGATGAACAGCTCTGTCTGGTGTGGGTAGGTAGAACAGTAGACCCGATGAACAGCTCTGTCTGGTGTGGGTAGGTAGACCGAGGCCTGATGAACAGCTCTGTCTGGTGTGGGTAGGTAGAACAGTAGACCTGATGAACAGCTCTGTCTGGTGTGGGTAGGTAGACCGAGGCCTGATGAACAGCTCTGTCTGGTGTGGGTAGGTAGAACAGTAGACCTGATGAACAGCTCTGTCTGGTGTGGGTAGGTAGACCGAGACCTGATGAACAGCTCTGTCTGGTGTGGGTAGGTAGACCGAGGCCTGATGAACAGCTCTGTCCGGTGTGGGTAGGTAGACCGAGGCCTGATGAACAGCTCTGTCTGGTGTGGGTAGGTAGACCGAGGCCTGATGAACAGCTCTGTCCGGTGTGGGTAGGTAGACCGAGGCCTGATGAACAGCTCTGTCCGGTGTGGGTAGGTAGACCTCGAGGCCTGATGAACAGCTCTGTCCGGTGTGGGTGGTAGAACACTAGGCCTGATGAACAGCTCTGTCTGGTGTGGGTAGGTAGACCGAGGCCTGATGAACAGCTCTGTCCGGTGTGGGTAGGTAGACCTCGAGGCCTGATGAACAGCTCTGTCCGGTGTGGGTAGGTAGAACACTAGGCCTGATGAACAGCTCTGTCTGGTGTGGGTAGGTAGACCGAGACCTGATGAACAGCTCTGTCTGGTGTGGGTAGGTAGACCGAGACCTGATGAACAGCTCTGTCTGGTGTGGGTAGGTAGACCGAGGCCTGATGAACAGCTCTGTCTGGTGTGGGTAGGTAGAACACTAGGCCTGATGAACAGCTCTGTCTGGTGTGGGTAGGTAGACCGAGGCCTGATGAACAGCTCTGTCTGGTGTGGGTAGGTAGACTGAGGCCTGATGAACAGCTCTGTCTGGTGTGGGTAGGTAGACTGAGGCCTGATGAACAGCTCTCTCCGGTGTGGGTAGGTAGAACACTAGACCTGATGAACAGCTCTGTCTGGTGTGGGTAGGTAGAACACTAGACCTGATGAACAGCTCTGTCTGGTGTGGGTAGGTAGAACACTAGGCCTGATGAACAGCTCTGTCTGGTGTGGGTAGGTAGACCTCGAGACCTGATGAACAGCTCTGTCTGGTGTGGGTAGGTAGACCGAGGCCTGATGAACAGCTCTGTCCGGTGTGGGTAGGTAGACTGAGGCCTGATGAACAGCTCTGTCTGGTGTGGGTAGGTAGACTGAGGCCTGATGAACAGCTCTGTCTGGTGTGGGTAGGTAGAACACTAGACCTGATGAACAGCTCTGTCTGGTGTGGGTAGGTAGACTGAGGCCTGATGAACAGCTCTGTCTGGTGTGGGTAGGTAGACCTCGAGGCCTGATGAACAGCTCTGTCTGGTGTGGGTAGGTAGAACACTAGACCTGATGAACAGCTCTGTCTGGTGTGGGTAGGTAGACCGAGGCCTGATGAACAGCTCTGTCTGGTGTGGGTAGGTAGACCGAGGCCTGATGAACAGCTCTGTCCGGTGTGGGTAGGTAGACCGAGGCCTGATGAACAGCTCTGTCTGGTGTGGGTAGGTAGACTGAGGCCTGATGAACAGCTCTGTCTGGTGTGGGAAGGTAGACTGAGGCCTGATGAACAGCTCTGTCTGGTGTGGGTAGGTAGAACAGTAGACCCGATGAACAGCTCTGTCTGGTGTGGGTAGGTAGGCCGAGGCCTGATGAACAGCTCTGTCTGGTGTGGGTAGGTAGAACAGTAGACCTGATGAACAGCTCTGTCTGGTGTGGGTAGGTAGACCGAGGCCTGATGAACAGCTCTGTCTGGTGTGGGTAGGTAGAACAGTAGACCTGATGAACAGCTCTGTCTGGTGTGGGTAGGTAGACCGAGACCTGATGAACAGCTCTGTCTGGTGTGGGTAGGTAGACCGAGGCCTGATGAACAGCTCTGTCCGGTGTGGGTAGGTAGACCGAGGCCTGATGAACAGCTCTGTCTGGTGTGGGTAGGTAGACCGAGGCCTGATGAACAGCTCTGTCCGGTGTGGGTAGGTAGACCGAGGCCTGATGAACAGCTCTGTCCGGTGTGGGTAGGTAGACCTCGAGGCCTGATGAACAGCTCTGTCCGGTGTGGGTGGTAGAACACTAGGCCTGATGAACAGCTCTGTCTGGTGTGGGTAGGTAGACCGAGGCCTGATGAACAGCTCTGTCCGGTGTGGGTAGGTAGACCTCGAGGCCTGATGAACAGCTCTGTCCGGTGTGGGTAGGTAGAACACTAGGCCTGATGAACAGCTCTGTCTGGTGTGGGTAGGTAGACCGAGACCTGATGAACAGCTCTGTCTGGTGTGGGTAGGTAGACCGAGACCTGATGAACAGCTCTGTCTGGTGTGGGTAGGTAGACCGAGGCCTGATGAACAGCTCTGTCTGGTGTGGGTAGGTAGAACACTAGGCCTGATGAACAGCTCTGTCTGGTGTGGGTAGGTAGACCGAGGCCTGATGAACAGCTCTGTCTGGTGTGGGTAGGTAGACCGAGGCCTGATGAACAGCTCTGTCTGGTGTGGGTAGGTAGAACACTAGACCTGATGAACAGCTCTGTCCGGTGTGGGTAGGTAGACTGAGGCCTGATGAACAGCTCTGTCTGGTGTGGGTAGGTAGACCGAGGCCTGATGAACAGCTCTGTCTGGTGTGGGTAGGTAGACCGAGGCCTGATCAACAGCTCTGTCTGGTGTGGGTAGGTAGAACACTAGGCCTGATGAACAGCTCTGTCTGGTGTGGGTAGGTAGACCGAGGCCTGATGAACAGCTCTGTCCGGTGTGGGTAGGTAGACCGAGGCCTGATGAACAGCTCTGTCTGGTGTGGGTAGGTAGACCGAGGCCTGATGAACAGCTCTGTCTGGTGTGGGTAGGTAGACCGAGGCCTGATGAACAGCTCTGTCTGGTGTGGGTAGGTAGACCGAGGCCTGATGAACAGCTCTGTCTGGTGTGGGTAGGTAGAACACTAGACCTGATGAACAGCTCTGTCTGGTGTGGGTAGGTAGACCGAGGCCTGATGAACAGCACTGTCTGGTGTGGGTAGGTAGACCGAGGCCTGATGAACAGCTCTGTCTGGTGTGGGTAGGTAGACCGAGGCCTGATGAACAGCTCTGTCTGGTGTGGGTAGGTAGACCGAGGCCTGATGAACAGCTCTGTCTGGTATGGGTAGGTAGACCGAGGCCTGATGAACAGCTCTGTCTGGTGTGGGTAGGTAGACCTCGAGGCCTGATGAACAGCTCTGTCTGGTGTGGGTAGGTAGACCGAGGCCTGATGAACAGCTCTGTCTGGTGTGGGTAGGTAGACCGAGGCCTGATGAACAGCTCTGTCTGGTGTGGGTAGGTAGACCGAGGCCTGATGAACAGCTCTGTCTGGTGTGGGTAGGTAGACTGAGGCCTGATGAACAGCTCTGTCTGGTGTGGGTAGGTAGACCTCGAGGCCTGATGAACAGCTCTGTCTGGTGTGGGTAGGTAGACCTCGAGGCCTGATGAACAGCTCTGTCTGGTGTGGGTAGGTAGAACACTAGGCCTGATGAACAGCTCTGTCTGGTGTGGGTAGGTAGAACACTAGACCTGATGAACAGCTCTGTCTGGTGTGGGTAGGTAGAACACTAGACCTGATGAACAGCTCTGTCTGGTGTGGGTAGGTAGACCTCGAGGCCTGATGAACAGCTCTGTCTGGTGTGGGTAGGTAGACCTCGAGGCCTGATGAACAGCTCTGTCTGGTGTGGGTAGGTAGACCTCGAGGCCTGATGAACAGCTCTGTCTGGTGTGGGTAGGTAGACCGAGGCCTGATGAACAGCTCTGTCCGGTGTGGGTAGGTAGACCTCGAGGCCTGATGAACAGCTCTGTCTGGTGTGGGTAGGTAGACCGAGGCCTGATGAACAGCTCTGTCTGGTGTGGGTAGGTAGACTGAGGCCTGATGAACAGCTCTGTCTGGTGTGGGTAGGTAGACTGAGGCCTGATGAACAGCTCTGTCTGGTGTGGGTAGGTAGACCGAGGCCTGATGAACAGCTCTGTCTGGTGTGGGTAGGTAGACCTCGAGGCCTGATGAACAGCTCTGTCTGGTGTGGGTAGGTAGACCGAGGCCTGATGAACAGCTCTGTCTGGTGTGGGTAGGTAGACCGAGGCCTGATGAACAGCTCTGTCTGGTGTGGGTAGGTAGACTGAGGCCTGATGAACAGCTCTGTCTGGTGTGGGTAGGTAGACCGAGGCCTGATGAACAGCTCTGTCTGGTGTGGGTAGGTAGACCGAGGCCTGATGAACAGCTCTGTCTGGTGTGGGTAGGTAGAACAGTAGGCCTGATGAACAGCTCTGTCTGGTGTGGGTAGGTAGACCGAGGCCTGATGAACAGCTCTGTCTGGTGTGGGTAGGTAGACCGAGGCCTGATGAACAGCTCTGTCTGGTGTGGGTAGGTAGACCGAGGCCTGATGAACAGCTCTGTCTGGTGTGGGTAGGTAGACCGAGGCCTGATGAACAGCTCTGTCTGGTGTGGGTAGGTAGACCGAGGCCTGATGAACAGCTCTGTCCGGTGTGGGTAGGTAGACCGAGGCCTGATGAACAGCTCTGTCTGGTGTGGGTAGGTAGAACACTAGGCCTGATGAACAGCTCTGTCTGGTGTGGGTAGGTAGACCGAGGCCTGATGAACAGCTCTGTCTGGTGTGGGTAGGTAGAACAGTAGACCTGATGAACAGCTCTGTCTGGTGTGGGTAGGTAGAACAGTAGACCTGATGAACAGTTCTGTCTGGTGTGGGTAGGTAGACCGAGGCCTGATGAACAGCTCTGTCTGGTGTGGGTAGGTAGACTGAGGCCTGATGAACAGCTCTGTCTGGTGTGGGTAGGTAGACCTCGAGGCCTGATGAACAGCTCTGTCTGGTGTGGGTAGGTAGACTGAGGCCTGATGAACAGCTCTGTCTGGTGTGGGTAGGTAGACCGAGGCCTGATGAACAGCTCTGTCTGGTGTGGGTAGGTAGACCGAGGCCTGATGAACAGCTCTGTCTGGTGTGGGTAGGTAGAACACTAGGCCTGATGAACAGCTCTGTCTGGTGTGGGTAGGTAGACCGAGGCCTGATGAACAGCTCTGTCTGGTGTGGGTAGGTAGAACACTAGACCTGATGAACAGCTCTGTCTGGTGTGGGTAGGTAGACCTCGAGGCCTGATGAACAGCTCTGTCTGGTGTGGGTAGGTAGAACACTAGACCTGATGAACAGCTCTGTCTGGTGTGGGTAGGTAGACTGAGGCCTGATGAACAGCTCTGTCTGGTGTGGGTAGGTAGACCGAGGCCTGATGAACAGCTCTGTCTGGTGTGGGTAGGTAGACCGAGGCCTGATGAACAGCTCTGTCTGGTGTGGGTAGGTAGACCGAGGCCTGATGAACAGCTCTGTCTGGTGTGGGTAGGTAGACCGAGGCCTGATGAACAGCTCTGTCTGGTGTGGGTAGGTAGACCGAGGCCTGATGAACAGCTCTGTCTGGTGTGGGTAGGTAGACTGAGGCCTGATGAACAGCTCTGTCTGGTGTGGGTAGGTAGACCGAGGCCTGATGAACAGCTCTGTCTGGTGTGGGTAGGTAGACCGAGGCCTGATGAACAGCTCTGTCTGGTGTGGGTAGGTAGACTGAGGCCTGATGAACAGCTCTGTCTGGTGTGGGTAGGTAGACCGAGGCCTGATGAACAGCTCTGTCTGGTGTGGGTAGGTAGACTGAGGCCTGATGAACAGCTCTGTCTGGTGTGGGTAGGTAGACCGAGGCCTGATGAACAGCTCTGTCTGGTGTGGGTAGGTAGACCGAGGCCTGATGAACAGCTCTGTCTGGTGTGGGTAGGTAGACCGAGGCCTGATGAACAGCTCTGTCTGGTGTGGGTAGGTAGACCGAGGCCTGATGAACAGCTCTGTCTGGTGTGGGTAGGTAGACTGAGGCCTGATGAACAGCTCTGTCTGGTGTGGGTAGGTAGACCTCGAGGCCTGATGAACAGCTCTGTCTGGTGTGGGTAGGTAGAACACTAGGCCTGATGAACAGCTCTGTCTGGTGTGGGTAGGTAGAACACTAGGCCTGATGAACAGCTCTGTCTGGTGTGGGTAGGTAGAACACTAGGCCTGATGAACAGCTCTGTCTGGTGTGGGTAGGTAGAACACTAGGCCTGATGAACAGCTCTGTCTGGTGTGGGTAGGTAGAACAGTAGACCTGATGAACAGCTCTGTCTGGTGTGGGTAGGTTGACCGAGGCCTGATGAACGGCTCTGTCTGGTGTGGGCAGGTAGACCGAGGCCTGATGAACAGCTCTGTCTGGTGTGGGTAGGTAGACCGAGGCCTGATGAACAGCTCTGTCTGGTGTGGGTAGGTAGACCTCGAGACCTGATGAACAGCTCTGTCTGGTGTGGGTAGTTAGACCGAGGCCTGATGAACAGCTCTGTCTGGTGTGGGTAGGTAGACCGAGGCCTGATGAACAGCTCTGTCTGGTGTGGGTAGGTAGACCGAGGCCTGATGAACAGCTCTGTCTGGTGTGGGTAGGTAGACTGAGGCCTGATGAACAGCTCTGTCTGGTGTGGGTAGGTAGACTGAGGCCTGATGAACAGCTCTGTCTGGTGTGGGTAGGTAGACTGAGGCCTGATGAACAGCTCTGTCTGGTGTGGGTAGGTAGACTGAGGCCTGATGAACAGCTCTGTCTGGTGTGGGTAGGTAGACTGAGGCCTGATGAACAGCTCTGTCTGGTGTGGGTAGGTAGAACACGTTTGGATGATTGCACATTGTATTGTTACAAAGTGGAATTACTATTACATGTATTTCATTTTTTGTCAACGATCTACAAAATTACTCCAATGTCAAACTGGAAAAAAATAGTATATATATATATTTTTTTTAAGATGAATGAATAATAAAACAGTTATATACCTTGATTAGATAAGTTTTCACTTCTTACAGTTGCATGTTTTGGAATATTTGAATTCTGTATATTTGTAAACGTCTCTTCACTCTGTCATTTAGGTCATTATTGTGGAGTCACTACCATGTTGTTGATCCATCCTCTGTTTCATTTAGATTATTATTGTGGAGTCACAACGCAGCGTGGTTATAGCTCATGGTTTTCTTCCTGGGAAGGAGAGGCGGACCAAAACGCAGCGTGGTTATAGCTCATGGTTTTCTTCCTGGGAAGGAGAGGCGGACCAAAACGCAGCGTGGTTATAGCTCATGGTTTTCTTCCTGGGAAGGAGAGGCGGACCAAAACGCAGCGTGGTTATAGCTCATGGTTTTCTTCCTGGGAAGGAGAGGCGGACCAAAACGCAGCGTGGTTATAGCTCATGGTTTTCTTCCTGGGAAGGAGAGGCGGACCAAAACGCAGCGTGGTTATAGCTCATGGTTTTCTTCCTGGGAAGGAGAGGCGGACCAAAACGCAGAGTGGTTATAGCTCATGGTTTTCTTCCTGGGAAGGAGAGGCGGACCAAAACGCAGCGTGGTTATAGCTCATGGTTTTCTTCCTGGGAAGGAGAGGCGGACCAAAACGCAGCGTGGTTATAGCTCATGGTTTTCTTCCTGGGAAGGAGAGGCGGACCAAAACGCAGCGTGGTTATAGCTCATGGTTTTCTTCCTGGGAAGGAGAGGCGGACCAAAACGCAGCGTGGTTATAGCTCATGGTTTTCTTCCTGGGAAGGAGAGGCGGACCAAAACGCAGCGTGGTTATAGCTCATGGTTTTCTTCCTGGGAAGGAGAGGCGGACCAAAACGCAGCGTGGTTATAGCTCATGGTTTTCTTCCTGGGAAGGAGAGGCGGACCAAAACGCAGCGTGGTTATAGCTCATGGTTTTCTTCCTGGGAAGGAGAGGCGGACCAAAACGCAGCGTGGTTATAGCTCATGGTTTTCTTCCTGGGAAGGAGAGGCGGACCAAAACGCAGCGTGGTTATAGCTCATGGTTTTCTTCCTGGGAAGGAGAGGCGGACCAAAACGCAGCGTGGTTATAGCTCATGGTTTTCTTCCTGGGAAGGAGAGGCGGACCAAAACGCAGCGTGGTTATAGCTCATGGTTTTCTTCCTGGGAAGGAGAGGCGGACCAAAACGCAGCGTGGTTATAGCTCATGGTTTTCTTCCTGGGAAGGAGAGGCGGACCAAAACGCAGCGTGGTTATAGCTCATGGTTTTCTTCCTGGGAAGGAGAGGCGGACCAAAACGCAGCGTGGTTATAGCTCATGGTTTTCTTCCTGGGAAGGAGAGGCGGACCAAAACGCAGCGTGGTTATAGCTCATGGTTTTCTTCCTGGGAAGGAGAGGCGGACCAAAACGCAGCGTGGTTATAGCTCATGGTTTTCTTCCTGGGAAGGAGAGGCGGACCAAAACGCAGCGTGGTTATAGCTCATGGTTTTCTTCCTGGGAAGGAGAGGCGGACCAAAACGCAGCGTGGTTATAGCTCATGGTTTTCTTCCTGGGAAGGAGAGGCGGACCAAAACGCAGCGTGGTTATAGCTCATGGTTTTCTTCCTGGGAAGGAGAGGCGGACCAAAACGCAGCGTGGTTATAGCTCATGGTTTTCTTCCTGGGAAGGAGAGGCGGACCAAAACGCAGCGTGGTTATAGCTCATGGTTTTCTTCCTGGGAAGGAGAGGCGGACCAAAACGCAGCGTGGTTATAGCTCATGGTTTTCTTCCTGGGAAGGAGAGGCGGACCAAAACGCAGCGTGGTTATAGCTCATGGTTTTCTTCCTGGGAAGGAGAGGCGGACCAAAACGCAGCGTGGTTATAGCTCATGGTTTTCTTCCTGGGAAGGAGAGGCGGACCAAAACGCAGCGTGGTTATAGCTCATGGTTTTCTTCCTGGGAAGGAGAGGCGGACCAAAACGCAGCGTGGTTATAGCTCATGGTTTTCTTCCTGGGAAGGAGAGGCGGACCAAAACGCAGCGTGGTTATAGCTCATGGTTTTCTTCCTGGGAAGGAGAGGCGGACCAAAACGCAGCGTGGTTATAGCTCATGTTTTTTTTTAAATAAGAGAACTAAACATGAACAGAATACAAAATAATAAACGTGAAAACCGAAACAGCGCTGGACAGGCGGGAGACTCCGGCAGCGCTGGACAGGTGGGAGACTCCGGCAGCGCTGGACAGGCGGGAGACTCCGACCACGCTGGAGAGGAAGGCTCCGGCAGCGCTGGACAGGCGGGAGACTCCGGTGGCGCTGGAGAGGAAGGCTCCGGCAGCGCTGGACAGGAGGGAGCACCTGTAAGGATGAGACGGGGAGACAGCCTGGTGCGTGGAGGTGGTACCGGATAGACCAGACCGTGCAGGCGCACTGGAGCTCTTAAGCACTGAGCCTGCCCAACCTTACCTGATTGAATGCTCCCAGTCGCCCTGTCAGTGAGGCGAGGTGGAATAGCCCGCACTGGGCTATGCAGGCGAACCGGGGACAACATGCGTAAGGCTGGTGCCATGAATGCCGGCCCAAGGAGACACACTGGAGACCAGATGCATAGAGCCGGCTTCATGGCACCTGGCTCGATGCCCACTCTAGCCCGGCCGATACGCGGAGCTGGTATGTACCGCACCGGGCTATGCACCAGCACTGGGGACACCGTGCGCTCCACAGCATAACACGGTGCCTGCCCGGTCTCTCTCGCCCTCTGGTAAGCACAGGAAGTTGGCGCAGGTCCCCTATCTGGCTTCGCCACACTTCCTGTGTGCCCCCCCAATACATTTTTGGGGCTGACTCTCGGGCTTCCATCCATGCCGCCGTGCTGCCTCCTCATACCAGCGCCTCTCCGCCTCTCCCGCCTCTCCCGCCTCTCCCACCTCCAGCTCTTCTTTGGGATGGTGATATTCTCCTGGCTGTGCCCAGGGTCCTTTACCGTCCAACTCATCCTCCCATGTCCAGTCCTCCTTGCGCTGCTCCTGCTGCCACTGCCTGTCACCACTCCGCTTGGTCCTGTTGTGGTGGGTGGTTCTGTCACGGTTTTCTTCTTGGGAAGGAGAGGCGGACCAAAACGCAGCGTGGTTATAGCTCATGTTTTTTTTAATAAGAGAACTAAACATGAACAGAATACAAAATCATAAACGTGAAAACCCAACACAAAACAGGCTACCTAAATATGGTTCCCAATCAGAGACAATGACTAACACCTGCCTCTGATTGACAACCATATCAGGCCCAAACAACAGAAACAGATAAACTAGACATCCAACATAGAATGCCCACTCAGATCACACCCTGACCAACCAAAACATAGAAACGTACAAAGCAAACTATGGTCAGGGTGTGACAGATCTTTTCTGTATATGGACAGACTGTGTTCTGTGCTCCAGCAAAGAATCCCTTTCCTTCCCAGGTGTCCTGGATCTTAGTGTGATAGGCAGTGCTCCGTCTGTCAGACTAAATGAATGTACGAGATGTCGGAGAGGACAAAGTAATCACTCTGAGCTTCATATTACTTACAGTAATCCAGGTAGGTGGAATTCAGACACTGTTCCCAGGTCCCTGTTAAATTCATTAGCGTACCATTTTAGCTTATCTTGTGTAATTGCATTAGCATTCAAGTTGAAGTGCTTGAAACGCGGAGGTGACGATTAAAAACGTTCCCAAACTCACTCCTCATCCATCTACCAAACAAGAGTTGTGTGAGTGGAATCACGCCCCTTAGATAACAACAACCCTCTGGCTACATAAGGGTTCAGTGTAGGTAGGTGTCTAATTGTATATTAAAGTCTTCATGCAGAAAATGCATTAGAACTCACAAAGGAAATGCTGACGCATGGCCCGGGGGAGTTTAATGGAACAACAATTAGGAGGAGACGTCGGTGGCTCAGTCAGTGGATAATGCTCCTCCTGAGGCGCTCAGACAGCGTCGACAACAGTGCTTGCCAATCAAGGAAGCCATCAAGTGTCATTATGTTTGGTTAACATTTAACATCTTTCTAGAACCTTCTACGTCTTGTACTATACCAGAGGTGGTAATGAGGGTCGTGGATGGTGTCGGTTTTGGAGACCTTTTGTTGCCACGAACCGTGATAATTACAGATGTCTTTTCTTCACCTAAATGCTTTGAACTATCGATCACTGTATTACGGTAATTATAGTTCACAACATCCTCTTCCTGTCCCTCTTTCCCCTCGGTAGTTACAGTCCGTCATTTACTGCTCTTCTTTCTCCCGCCCTTTTCTATAATACATTCTCACTCTCCCCCTTTCACTTCTTCTCTCTACCAGGTGTCTCTTTATTTGGCCCTGTTCATATACAGCTCTTTTATTTAACCTTTAACGAGGCAAGTCATTTAAGGACAAATTATTATTTACAGTGATTGGCCTACCCGGCCAAACTCTAACCCAGATGACGCTGGGCCAATTGTGCGCCGCCCCATGGGACTCCCAATCACGCCGTTTGTGATACAGCCCGGATTCGAACCAGGGTCTGCAGTGACACCTCTAGCACTGAGATGCAGTGCCTTAGACCACTGAACCAGGGTCTGTAGTGACGCCTCTAGCACTGAGATGCAGTGCCCTAGACCACTGAACCAGGGTCTGTAGTGACGCCTCTAGCACTGAGATGCAGTGCCTTAGACCACTGAACCAGGGTCTGTAGTGACTCCTCTAGCACTGAGATGCAGTGCCTTAGACCACTGAACCAGGGTCTGTAGTGACACCTCTAGCACTGAGATGCAGTGCCTTAGACCACTGAACCAGGGTCTGTAGTGACTCCTCTAGCACTGAGATGCAGTGCCTTAGACCACTGAACCAGGGTCTGTAGTGACACCTCTAGCACTGAGATGCAGGGCCTTAGACCACTGAACCAGGGTCTGTAGTGACTCCTCTAGCACTGAGATGCAGGCCCTTAGACCACTGAACCAGGGTCTGTAGTGACTCCTCTAGCACTGAGATGCAGGGCCTTAGACCACTGAACCAGGGTCTGTAGTGACACCTCTAGCACTGAGATGCAGGGCCTTAGACCACTGAACCAGGGTCTGTAGTGACACCTCTAGCACTGAGATGCAGGCCCTTAGACCGCTGCACCAGGGTCTGTAGTGACACCTCTAGCACTGAGATGCAGGCCCTTAGACCACTGAACCAGGGTCTGTAGTGACACCTCTAGCACTGAGATGCAGTGCCTTAGACCGCTGCACCAGGGTCTGTAGTGACTCCTCTAGCACTGAGATGCAGGCCCTTAGACCACTGAACCAGGGTCTGTAGTGACACCTCTAGCACTGAGATGCAGTGCCTTAGACCACT
The DNA here is from genome assembly GCF_002021735.2 of Oncorhynchus kisutch. NCBI lineage: Eukaryota > Metazoa > Chordata > Actinopteri > Salmoniformes > Salmonidae > Oncorhynchus > Oncorhynchus kisutch. The sequence continues at coordinate 10,579,613 of NW_022261980.1, read as the reverse complement.
GAACCAGGGTCTGTAGTGACTCCTCTAGCACTGAGATGCAGGGCCTTAGACCGCTGTACCAGGGTCTGTAGTGACACCTCTAGCACTGAGATGCAGGGCCTTAGACCGCTGAACCAGGGTCTGTAGTGACACCTCTAGCACTGAGATGCAGTGCCTTAGACCCCTGAACCAGGGTCAGGCCCTTAGACCGCTGCACCACCCAGGAGCCCAAATGAATCCCTTTACTGCATCCTGCCTTCCTACTAGCTCCTTGAGGTGATCCAATCATTTACATTTAGCAGTGGAGCAGTGAACATCTCAAGGAAAATGAGGAAGTAAGGATGCCTTTTTAGGGTATTTGAACTGGGTCTCTCCTTTGTTCCATCCTGTCGGGATAATGGTCTGGGACCTACAGATACTGGAAACGCACATTTGTAGTGTATTCAAGGTTTATAAAGGCTTTTTTTCCCACTTAAAAATGTCAGACTTGATTTGCCCGAACAAAAAATGGAACACCCCTACAAAAAATATCCATTAATTCTAATCCACACAATAATCCACATTTCCTGTTGCTGCAGGATTATATTCCTGCTGTAGCAAACTGGCTCAAATGAAGATCCTACATCTGTATGTCATTTCTTTGTGTCTCGCAAGCCTTGGGACTCTGCCCCTCCCTCTTCCTGTCAAAAAGGAGCGGAAGACATATTTCACGCTCCTCTTATTATACCATAAGAGGAGCGTGAAAGAGAGGGGGGGATGAAAGAGTGGCGTGGAAAGAGAGGGGTGAAAGAGGGGTGGAAGAGAAGAGGTAGAGGGGGAAAAGAGAGAGGAGTGGAAAGAGAGGGGTGAAAGAGGGGGGGAAGAGAAGAGGTAGAGGGGGAAAAGAGAGAGGAGTGGAAAGAGAGGGGTGAAAGAGGGGGGGAAGAGAAGAGGTAGAGGGGGAAAAGAGAGAGGAGTGGAAAGAGAGGGGTGAAAGAGGGGGGGAAGAGAAGAGGTAGAGGGGGAAAAGAGAGAGGAGTGGAAAGAGAGGGGTGAAAGAGGGGTGGAAGAGAAGAGGTAGAGGGGGAAAAGAGAGAGGAGTGGAAAGAGAGGGGTGAAAGAGGGGGGGAAGAGAAGAGGTAGAGGGGGAAAAGAGAGAGGAGTGGAAAGAGAGGGGTGAAAGAGGGGGGGAAGAGAAGAGGTAGAGGGGGAAAAGAGAGAGGAGTGGAAAGAGAGGGGTGAAAGAGGGGGGGAAGAGAAGAGGTAGAGGGGGAAAAGAGAGAGGAGTGGAAAGAGAGGGGTGAAAGAGGGGTGGAAGAGAAGAGGTAGAGGGGGAAAAGAGAGAGGAGTGGAAAGAGAGGGGTGAAAGAGGGGGGGAAGAGAAGAGGTAGAGGGGGAAAAGAGAGAGGAGTGGAAAGAGAGGGGTGAAAGAGGGGTGGAAGAGAAGAGGTAGAGGGGGAAAAGAGAGAGGAGTGGAAAGAGAGGGGTGAAAGAGGGGGGGAAGAGAAGAGGTAGAGGGGGAAAAGAGAGAGGAGTGGAAAGAGAGGGGTGAAAGAGGGGGGGAAGAGAGAGGGGGAAAAGGAGAGGGGGACAGAGAGGGTGGGAAGAAAGAGGGGGGTGGAAAGAGAGGGGTGAGAGAGTGGGGAAAGCAAGGGAAGAAGAGAAGGAGATATTTATTTGTGGCTCCCTGTTACACCTGAACCTACTTCCCCCTCTCCTTCTTCTTCTCCTTGATTGCCTCCCTATTCTCCCAAGTGAGAGAGACTCCTACTAACTAATAAAAACGAGAGAATGGCCTGACAGCCATGTGGAAGGGAGAGGAGAGGTGAAGCTCTACCAAACCAGAACCCTCTCACTGACAGAATGGATGACAGCCATGTGGAAGGGAGAGGAGAGGAGAGATGAAGCTCCACCAAACCAGAACCCTCCCACTGACAGAATGGATGACAGCCATGTGGAAGGGAGAGGAGAGATGAAGCTCTACCAAACCAGAACCCTCCCACTGACAGAATGGATGACAGCCATGTGGAAGGGAGAGGAGAGATGTCACTCCACCAAACCAGAACCCTCCCACTGACAGAATGGATGACAGCCATGTGGAAGGGAGAGGAGAGGAGAGATGTCACTCCACCAAACCAGAACCCTCCCACTGACAGAATGGAGGACAGCTGTATGGAAGGGAGAGGAGAGATGTCACTCCACCAAACCAAAACCCTCCCACTGACAGAATGGATGACAGCTGTATGGAAGGGAGAGGAGAGGAGAGGTGAAGCTCTACCAAACCAGAACCCGCCCACTGACAGAATGGATGACAGCTGTATGGAAGGGAGAGGAGAGGAGAGGTGAAGCTCTACCAAACCAGAACCCGCCCACTGACAGAATGGTGGACAGCCATGTGGAAGGGAGAGGAGAGGAGAGGTGAAGCTCTACCAAACCAGAACCCTCCCACTGACAGAAGCAGAAGGTGTGTGGGAGGACCAAGCTGACACATGGGGGAGTTCAGGTCTCTGCTCATAACACCAACACTAGTGTTGAGGACTCTCAGGAGGTTGAGGTCACAACACATTCATAGGTTCCTAACGCTGACTGTGTTTTGATGAATGAGAGGACACTGAATGCTAGATTGAGGGGAGATGTGATAGAAACACCATATGACTGCTGTGTGTTCATGTAGCCTACCGTAGCTAGTGGACTATGCTGTGACTACACTAGCTGTGTGTTCATGTAGCCTACCGTAGCTAGTGGACTATGTTGTGACTACACTAGCTGTGTGTTCATGTAGCCTACCGTAGCTAGTGGACTATGCTGTGACTACACTAGCGGTGTGTTCATGTAGCCTACCGTAGCTAGTGGACTATGCTGTGACTACACTTGCTGTGTGTTCATGTAGCCTACCGTAGCTAGTGGACTATGCTGTGACTACACTAGATGTGTGTTCATGTAGCCTACCGTAGCTATTGGACTATGCTGTGACTACACTAGCTGTGTGTTCATGTAGCCTACCGTGGCTATTGGACTATGCTGTGACTACACTAGCTGTGTGTTCATGTAGCCTACCGTGGCTATTGGGCTATGCTGTGACTACACTAGCTGTGTGTTCATGTAGCCTACCGTGGCTATTGGACTATGCTGTGACTACACTAGCTGTGTGTTCATGTAGCCTACCGTAGCTATTGGACTATGTTGTGACTACACTAGCTGTGTGTTCATGTAGCCTACCGTAGCTATTGGACTATGCTGTGACTACACTAGCTGTGTGTTCATGTAGCCTACCGTAGCTATTGGACTATGCTGTGATTACACTAGCTGTGTGTTCATGTAGCCTACCGTAGCTAGTGGACTATGCTGTGACTACACTAGCTGTGTGTTCATGTAGCCTACCGTAGCTATTGGACTATGCTGTGACTACACTAGCTGTGTGTTCATGTAGCCTACCGTAGCTATTGGACTATGCTGTGACTACACTAGATGTGTGTTCATGTAGCCTACCGTAGCTATTGGACTATGCTGTGACTACACTAGATGTGTGTTCATGTAGCCTACCGTAGCTATTGGACTATGCGGTGACTACACTAGCTGTGTGTTCATATAGCCTACCGTAGCTATTGGACTATGCTGTGACTACACTAGCTGTGTGTTCATGTAGCCTACCGTAGCTATTGGACTATGCTGTGACTACACTAGATGTGTGTTCATGTAGCCTACCGTAGCTATTGGACTATGCGGTGACTACACTAGCTGTGTGTTCATATAGCCTACCGTAGCTATTGGACTATGCTGTGACTACACTAGCTGTGTGTTCATGTAGCCTACCGTAGCTAGTGGACTATGCTGTGACTACACTAGCTGTGTGTTCATGTAGCCTACCGTAGCTAGTGGACTATGCTGTGACTACACTAGCTGTGTGTTCATGTAGCCAACCGTAGCTAGTGGACTATGCTGTGACTACACTAGCTGTGTGTTCATGTAGCCTACCGTAGCTAGTGGACTATGCTGTGACTACACTAGCTGTGTGTTCATGTAGCCTACCGTGGCTATTGGACTATGCTGTGACTACACTAGCTGTGTGTTCATGTAGCCTACCGTAGCTAGTGGACTATGCTGTGACTACACTAGCTGGGTGTTCATGTAGCCTACCGTAGCTATTGGACTATGCTGTGACTACACTAGCTGTGTGTTCATGTAGCCTACCGTAGCTAGTGGACTATGCTGTGACTACACTAGCGGTGTGTTCATGTAGCCTACCGTAGCTAGTGGACTATGCTGTGACTACACTAGCTGTGTGTTCATGTAGCCTACCGTAGCTAGTGGACTATGCTGTGACTACACTAGCTGTGTGTTCATGTAGCCTACCGTAGCTAGTGGACTATGCTGTGACTACACTAGCTGTGTGTTCATGTAGCCTACCGTAGCTATTGGACTATGCTGTGACTACACTAGCTGTGTGTTCATGTAGCCTACCGTAGCTAGTGGACTATGCTGTGACTACACTAGATGTGTGTTCATATAGCCTACCGTAGCTAGTGGACTATGCTGTGACTACACTAGCTGTGTGTTCATGTAGCCTACCGTAGCTAGTGGACTATGCTGTGACTACACTAGCTGTGTGTTCATGTAGCCTACCGTAGCTAGTGGACTATGCTGTGACTACACTAGCTGTGTGTTCATGTAGCCTACCGTAGCTAGTGGACTATGCTGTGACTACACTAGCTGTGTGTTCATGTAGCCTACCGTAGCTAGTGGACTATGCTGTGACTACACTAGATGTGTGTTCATATAGCCTACCGTAGCTAATGGACTATGCTGTGACTACACTAGCTGTGTGTTCATGTAGCCTACCGTGGCTATTGGACTATGCTGTGACTACACTAGATGTGTGTTCATATAGCCTACCGTAGCTAGTGGACTATGCTGTGACTACACTAGATGTGTGTTCATATAGCCTACCGTAGCTAGTGGACTATGCTGTGACTACACTAGCTGTGTGTTCATGTAGCCTACCGTGGCTATTGGACTATGCTGTGACTACACTAGCTGTGTGTTCATGTAGCCTACCGTGGCTATTGGACTATGCTGTGACTACACTAGCTGTGTGTTCATGTAGCCTACCGTAGCTATTGGACTATGTTGTGACTACACTAGCTGTGTGTTCATGTAGCCTACCGTAGCTATTGGACTATGCTGTGACTACACTAGCTGTGTGTTCATGTAGCCTACCGTAGCTATTGGACTATGCTGTGATTACACTAGCTGTGTGTTCATGTAGCCTACCGTAGCTAGTGGACTATGCTGTGACTACACTAGCTGTGTGTTCATGTAGCCTACCGTAGCTATTGGACTATGCTGTGACTACACTAGCTGTGTGTTCATGTAGCCTACCGTAGCTATTGGACTATGCTGTGACTACACTAGATGTGTGTTCATGTAGCCTACCGTAGCTATTGGACTATGCTGTGACTACACTAGATGTGTGTTCATGTAGCCTACCGTAGCTATTGGACTATGCGGTGACTCCACTAGCTGTGTGTTCATATAGCCTACCGTAGCTATTGGACTATGCTGTGACTACACTAGCTGTGTGTTCATGTAGCCTACCGTAGCTAGTGGACTATGCTGTGACTACACTAGCTGCGTGTTCATGTAGCCTACCGTAGCTAGTGGACTATGCTGTGACTACACTAGCTGTGTGTTCATGTAGCCTACCGTAGCTAGTGGACTATGCTGTGACTACACTAGCTGTGTGTTCATGTAGCCTACCATAGCTAGTGGACTATGCTGTGACTACACTAGCTGTGTGTTCATGTAGCCTACCGTGGCTATTGGACTATGCTGTGACTACACTAGCTGTGTGTTCATGTAGCCTACCGTAGCTAGTGGACTATGCTGTGACTACACTAGCTGGGTGTTCATGTAGCCTACCGTAGCTATTGGACTATGCTGTGACTACACTAGCTGTGTGTTCATGTAGCCTACCGTAGCTAGTGGACTATGCTGTGACTACACTAGCTGCGTGTTCATGTAGCCTACCGTAGCTAGTGGACTATGCTGTGACTACACTAGCTGTGTGTTCATGTAGCCTACCGTAGCTAGTGGACTATGCTGTGACTACACTAGCGGTGTGTTCATGTAGCCTACCGTAGCTAGTGGACTATGCTGTGACTACACTAGCTGTGTGTTCATGTAGCCTACCGTAGCTAGTGGACTATGCTGTGACTACACTAGCTGTGTGTTCATGTAGCCTACCGTAGCTAGTGGACTATGCTGTGACTACACTAGCTGTGTGTTCATGTAGCCTACCGTAGCTAGTGGACTATGCTGTGACTACACTAGCTGTGTGTTCATGTAGCCTACCGTAGCTAGTGGACTATGCTGTGACTACACTAGATGTGTGTTCATATAGCCTACCGTAGCTAATGGACTATGCTGTGACTACACTAGCTGTGTGTTCATGTAGCCTACCGTGGCTATTGGACTATGCTGTGACTACACTAGATGTGTGTTCATATAGCCTACCGTAGCTAGTGGACTATGCTGTGACTACACTAGATGTGTGTTCATATAGCCTACCGTAGCTAGTGGACTATGCTGTGACTACACTAGCTGTGTGTTCATGTAGCCTACCGTGGCTATTGGACTATGCTGTGACTACACTAGATGTGTGTTCATATAGCCTACCGTAGCTAGTGGACTATGCTGTGACTACACTAGATGTGTGTTCATATAGCCTACCGTAGCTAGTGGACTATGCTGTGACTACACTAGATGTGTGTTCATATAGCCTACCGTAGCTAGTGGACTATGCTGTGACTACACTAGATGTGTGTTCATATAGCCTACCGTAGCTAGTGGACTATGCTGTGACTACACTAGATGTGTGTTCATATAGCCTACCGTAGCTAGTGGACTATGCTGTGACTACACTAGCTGTGTGTTCATGTAGCCTACCGTAGCTAGTGGACTATGCTGTGACTACACTAGATGTGTGTTCATGTAGCCTACCGTAGCTAGTGGACTATGCTGTGACTACACTAGATGTGGGTTCATATAGCCTACCGTAGCTAGTGGACTATGCTGTGACTACACTAGATGTGTGTTCATATAGCCTACCATAACTAGTGGACTATGCTGTGACTACACTAGATGTGTGTTCATGTAGCCTACCGTAGCTAGTGGACTATGCTGTGACTACACTAGCTGTGTGTTCATGTAGCCTACCGTAGCTAGTGGACTATGCTGTGACTACACTAGCTGTGTGTTCATATAGCCTACCGTAGCTAGTGGACTATGCTGTGACTACACTAGATGTGGGTTCATGTAGCCTACCGTAACTAGTGGACTATGCTGTGACTACACTAGATGTGGGTTCATGTAGCCTACCGTAGCTAGTGGACTATGCTGTGACTACACTAGCTGTGTGTTCATATAGCCTGCCGTAGCTAGTGGACTATGCTGTGACTACACTAGCTGTGTGTTCATATAGCCTACCGTAGCTAGTGGACTATGCTGTGACTACACTAGCTGTGTGTTCATATAGCCTACCGTAGCTAGTGGACTATGCTGTGACTACACTAGCTGTGTGTTCATGTAGCCTACCGTAGCTATTGGACTATGCTGTGACTACACTAGCTGTGTGTTCATATAGCCTACCGTAGCTAGTGGACTATGCTGTGACTACACTAGCTGTGTGTTCATGTAGCCTACCGTAGCTAGTGGACTATGCTGTGACTACACTAGATGTGTGTTCATATAGCCTACCGTAGCTAGTGGACTATGCTGTGACTACACTAGCTGTGTGTTCATGTAGCCTACCGTAGCTAGTGGACTATGCTGTGACTACACTAGCTGTGTGTTCATATAGCCTACCGTAGCTAGTGGACTATGCTGTGACTACACTAGCTGTGTGTTCATGTTGCCTACCGTAGCTATTGGACTATGCTGTGACTACACTAGCTGTGTGTTCATATAGCCTACCGTAGCTAGTGGACTATGCTGTGACTACACTAGCTGTGTGTTCATGTAGCCTACCGTAGCTAGTGGACTATGCTGTGACTACACTAGCTGTGTGTTCATATAGCCTACCGTAGCTAGTGGACTATGCTGTGACTACACTAGCTGTGTGTTCATGTAGCCTACCGTAGCTAGTGGACTATGCTGTGACCACACTAGCTGTGTGTTCATATAGCCTATCGTAGCTAGTGGACTATGCTGTGACTACACTAGCTGTGTGTTCATGTAGCCTACCGTAGCTATTGGACTATGCTGTGACTACACTAGCTGTGTGTTCATATAGCCTACCGTAGCTAGTGGACTATGCTGTGACTACACTAGCTGTGTGTTCATATAGCCTACCGTAGCTAGTGGACTATGCTGTGACTACACTAGCTGTGGGTTCATTTTAATTGCTGTATTTTCATGTACCCAGAACGTATTCATGATTGCTTTGCCACATATGCAGGCCAATCCCGTGTGTGTGTGTCTGTGTGTGTGTCTGTGTGTGTGTCTGTGTGTGTGTCTGTTTGTGTGTGTCTGTGTGTGTGTCTGTGTGTGTGTCTGTGTGTGTGTCTGTGTGTGTGTCTGTGTGTGTGTGTCTGTGTGTGTGTCTGTGTGTGTGTCTGTGTGTGTGTGTCTGTGTGTGTGTCTGTGTGTGTGTCTGTGTGTGTGTCTGTGTGTGTGTCTGTGTGTGTGTGTGTCTGTGTGTATCCCATTGTACAATTGCATTCCTGCCATGGGGAATTTGATCAAATGGCGTCAGAGCGAGATGGCCACAGCTCACCACAGTGACGTAGAGGCTGCACTGACCAGCCTCTGTGTTTCTATGCTTTCCCTGGACAGACACACACACAATCACACACACACACACACACACACACACACACACACACACACACACACACACACACACACACACAAACACACACACGCAATCTCTCACACACACAGACACACACACTTTCCCCAACACAGACACATCAATGGCTCCAAAAGTGTGTATGTGTTCAGCTACACTGTGCTTGCCAGCATTAGTCTCTGATCCCAGTTTAAACCTACAGAGGGACAGTTTCCATGCCAACCCTTTCTGTGTTAGCATACCTATTTTAACATATAAACACACACACACACACACACCACAGATTACAGTCACACTGCTAACACATGGAGCTTTTACTCACAGTGTTTTCTCCATCTCTCTCTGGTGAAAAATAGACTAGAGTTATTCACAGTTAAGGGGGCCTCTCTTCAGAGCAGAAAACAAGGTTCCTAAACTGATCTGGACTCAGAAAGTGATCTTGACTCAGAAAGTGATCTGGATTCAGAAAGTCATCTGGATTCAGAAAGTGATCTTGATTCAGAAAGTGATCTAGACTCAGAAAGGGATCTGGATTCAGAAAGTGATCTAGACTCAGAGAGTGATCTGGATTCAGAGAATGATCTTTATTCAGAAAGTGATCTGGACTCAGAAAGTGATCTGGACTTGGTTGAACAGGTTGGTGATCATTGCTGTAGGACATTCACAGCGTGAGGACAGGTGAGGATATAGCACAGCAGACACTCAGGAGTCAGCGGGGCAGCAGAATCAATCATTCCGGCTGCACAGACACAGGCACACATACAGACATGTACACACACACACACACACACACACACACACACACACACACACACACACACACACACACACACAGACACGTACACACACACACACACAGACATGTACACACACACTTTACTGTCTGACTGGAAAGCTAAGCACACACACACACACACACTTTACTGTCTGACTGGATAGCTACGCACACACACACACACACACACACACACACACACACACACACACACACACACACACACACACACACACACACACACACACACACACACACACACACACACACACACACTTTACTGTCTGACTGGAAAGCTACATTGCTCTAACCACGGGGACAACTTCCCTTGCTAGACCATGAGATATAAAGACTCTATTGGAGTGGACTGGACACTAGGTATAATGTTGGATTGAGGAACATTCCAGTGATGTTTTCATGTGTAATTATGACAAGCGTAGCCACGTGTGTGACGCATGGCTGCACGAAGCACGGCATTGCAGTGGGAACCGTCAGTGCCTCGCCATCGGTTGTACATGTCATCAGTCAACAGGTAAACTCGGCTGTTGAAGATGATGGTGGACGTTCCCAAAACTCAGGAGTAGCCTACAGAATGTCTCCTTCACTGCACCACAATCCCCCAAACTCACCATGCTTGTGCACCTGGTTATACAATATTGAAAATCTTTCTAGAATAAAGGATGTACATCTGGTATCCCTCCTTTGTAGAGAGCTTCCCCGTGCCGTAGTTCTCTCTCTTCCATCTGAGGAGGACACAAGGCGTGTGAGTAAACTCATGCTTTAAACTTTTTGCTAGTACACAAGGCCACACGACCAAAGTCTCCCTTAGGAGTGGCGACGAGCATTCACCCCCAGGCGATGTATTGTACACAGCACACCGAGCAAAGCCCCATGGCAGCTGAGCTGATCACTTCACAGTCACAGCCAGTGCTTATATACGAGGCCTTCAAGTGCCTCATATTGGATAGAATTAAGTGTGGATAGGAATGAAAGCCGTGAAGGGATTTGGTCTATTCTCTTTTAGTGGGTTTGTGAGCCATATGTTCTGCCCAGGGACACAATAAACATCACGGCGGCTCAGTAGCTCACGCATGGCGCAGAACACATGGAGAGCAGGCCCTGAACTCTGGGCTAAGGTCAGGCGTATTAATACGCCTCTCCCAGCAGCTTCTGCTCAAAGAAAATAGGGCAGGCGTAATCATAATCTGCTTCAACAGTAAAATAAAGAAGTTTGTTTGATCATTGCCAGCATCTGATTTGGTTACAATAAGTTCACATCTCTGAGGTGTTGCTGTTAGGCTATTGGAGATGCTGTGGAGAAAATATTGTATACAGTATCAAGACTATGTAGGAGGATAACCATGTCTTGTTTTCTGCTTGACGGGCAGGTCAAGGGTCAGCTTGTGTAATTTTGGTGCACACACACACACACACACACACACACACACACAGACACAGACACAGACACAGACACACACACACGCACACACGCACACACACACAGACACTAGGAGACACTCGAAAAGCTTTCCCACCACTTCAAATAGATGCAGAATATTTCCAGTAGAAATCAGTCAATAATTTATGAAAATAGAAACCATATGTACTTCGAGGAGAGAGAAACTATAGGAAGAGAGAATAAGCTGTGTAGAGGAACACAAGAGTCTCCTGGGACTGCTGTGTGAGAAAGTGGGAGGGAGATGGAGAGAATAAGCTGTGTAGAGGAACACAAGAGTCTCCTGGGACTGCTGTGTGAGAAAGTGGGAGGGAGATGGAGAGAATAAGCTGTGTAGAGGAACACAAGAGTCTCCTGGGACTGCTGTGTGAGAAAGTGGGAGGGAGATGGAGAGAATAAGCTGTGTAGAGGAACACAAGAGTCTCCTGGGACTGCTGTGTGAGAAAGTGGGAGGGAGCTGGAGAGAGAAAGTGAAAGTCAGTAGAAGACTGATAAAGGGAAATATATAGAGAGATGGAGCTATACAGGAAGAGACCGAGAGAGAAATAGAACAGAGGGTGTGTGTGTGTGTGTGTGTGTGTGTGTGTGTGTGTGTGTGTGTGTGTGTGTGTGTGTGTGTGTGTGTGTGTGTGTGTGTGTGTGTGTGTGTGTGTGTGTGTGTGTGTGTGTGTGTGTGTGTGTGTGTGTGTGTGTGTGTGTGTGTGTGTGTGTGTGTGAGGGAGGGAGACAGAGAGAGAGACAGAGAGAGTGAGAGTGAGTGAGAGTGAGAATGAGAGAGAGAAGGAGAGAGAGTGGGAAACAGAGACAGAGAGTGATGGAGAGTGGGAGAGAGAGAGTGAGGGAGAGTGAGACAGAGAGCGAGTGAGAGAGTGATACAGAGAGCAGGAGTGGGAGAGTGGGAGAGTGGGAGAATGAGACAAAGAGAGTGAGACAGCGATAGAGTGGGAAAGTGATGCAGAGAGTGAGAGTGGGAGAGTGAGACAGAGAGAAAGCGACAGAGAGTGGGAAAGGGAGACAGAGAGCGAGTGAGTGTGGGAGACAAATGGAGAGTATGCTTCCATCCCCGGACCAGAGTAGGATCACAGCCTTGTGTTCTGCATCTCAATGGGTCCAGCCACCAATACTGATGAGCCATAGTGTGTGTGAATCCCCATATACAGCGTTATCTGTTCTGGGTAAACGGATAGAAATCACAGTCCACACTGTCCCTAAACTTCACTTTGACCTGGGCATTCACATCCTTCACTATTCAGTATAGCATTGTTTCTAAATACATTAAAGAACCAAGGGAGTCAGATGTAGATTTGGTCATGAGTGATTTGCTTGCAGTTTTCTCTGAAAGGAATGGAAGACGAATGAAACGATGAAAATATGTCTTCAATTCATAATAATTCTCTGTTTTGTTTTACCTTTAACGTTCTACGTTTGAATCCCTCTCAACAGATGCTAACATTCCATTGAGGAAAATGCTTATACAAATCTGCCCCAGATACTGCGGTGGCAAGGGGTGTGATGTAACGCTAATGCCTTTACCTCTGACTGGCTTTAGGAATGTTTCGGAAGTGCTGTTTATTGGTCACCAATGGAAAAAGCACCCCCCCCATGGACTCAATTGTGCCATTTCCTCTTGTTCCTGCTATGGATGCTGGGTTAGTATTCATGACTTTGTTAGGAACAGATGGTTAGAGACCCTGAACGCCTGATGCTGTGATGAAACATTCATACCACTTCCTGTGGGATTTAAGACCTTTACTCAGGGGGTGTGTAGGTATCGTGGGCTATTACCCTGTGTTGTGTTACACCCTGTCACCAGTATTCCCCGTTCCCCTTGACAGAAAGACGATCCTGGTAAAGGTTGAGTGCAACATTCACTATTTATTGCACAGTTGGTCTTGTCCAGTCCTATAAAAGTCTGTTGTCCTCCTGCAATGCGGACTCAGTCACCCCTTAGAGGGAATGGCAACATTCACTGTGTGTGTTGATGCAACAGCTGGCATACAGGGAATCTATGAGGACGGTGCTTTGCATTTAGTTCAGACGGCTGAAAGTAAAATTCAATGGTCTTCAATGTGTTTATCTCTAGTTTTTCTTTGCTTTAAATCAAACATTTTGTGCTGTTCCTAAACCAACAAGTGAACTCCCACCCTCAGATGACTTTAAGAATTCTTAAGTTGTAGTGCAAATTTGAAATCAAAGACAAAAACACAAACATAACCCATGAAAATTATAAGGCAACATTTATAAATATATAAAAAAAATAGTCCTCCGGGAAATATCTTTGTTAGGAAAAAGGTACAAAAGTTTTGTCCTGCACGAGTGAGAGCGACATGTTTTTCAGTTCCTCAGCTGACTTTACTGCCTTATAGCCCAGCTGATGTAGTACCTTGTGACACGTGGCCTGCGTGTACTCCACCATGTCGTAGGACAGTTTCAAGCGCCAGCTCTCGGCGTTGGCCGCTGAGTCCCTCACCGTACCGTACTTGTGTTTAGCCGACAGCTCGGTGCTGCCCCTAGTGTTGGTCTGTATCCACTCCTCCACGCTCTTGTCCATCGGCAGACCCAGGAAGTCATATATCTCCATGGTCTTCAGCAGAGGGTTCCTGGACAGATCCTCGTAACGCACCAGCATATACTTCCCTTTGAGCCAGTGGGGGTGGCTGAGTCCTGTGGACACAGAGCCGAGGAAGTCCTCACAAACCACCGTCAGCTGGCTGAGGTCCAGGTTGTAGGGCCTCCGCCCTGTGGCCCTCCAGATCCTCCACAGACGGTAGGTGTCCCGGAAAGTCTCGATCCGCGACGACAGGATCCCGCGAGGGTCACGCACCAACTGGATAACCTTGATGTTCAGCCGTGGATCCTCCACCAGCGCCCGCAGGTCCCCGATCTCCGGCACACGCACAACCTTGATCGCCACATGCCGCTTCTCGCGGCAGGCATCGGCCGCCAGGGTCATGTTGAGGGAGGCACACTTCTTGACGCAGTCTCCCTCCTCTACATTGGCGTCGGTGGGTCCAAAGGCATCACACACGGGCAGCGAGCATAGCGCCCGGCTGGCCCCTCTACGGAACAGCTTGTCCGTGGTGTGGTTGGCCGGCGCCGGCTTAATGTAACTCTCTAGGAAGTAGAGATCACAGCCGTAGAGGCTCCGCAGGAGATCGCGACTGGCACCCAGCATCACCCTGCGGTCGGCTGCGTTGCGGCTGTGAGATAGCCGAGGGATCAGAGTGGTCTGGACATGGTAGAGGGGCTCGAATAGGTAGAAGATGTCAGCATGCTGGTTGAGCAGCTGGCCCACGAAGGAGGAGCCGCTGCGCGTTGTAGCCAGCACCATGATGTGGGTCTTACGGGAGGCGTTGAAGCTGAAGTAGGGGTAGTCGTCGCAGCCGGCCCGCCCCTCTATGGGGGACTCTATCTCGGGGCCTCCCAGGAGGCCACAGTTCTGGGGGCTTGGCACGGGGCAGAGCTGGAAGGGCTTGGAGGTGAGAGTCCGGATGGCGGTGTACTGGATGGCGATGGAGGCCAAGGCCAGCAGGATCACTGCCTTCCAGGAACATTGCATGGCTGGGCCACTTCATTGAGAAGCCGGCGGTCAGAGACAAGTCATATACCTGAGGGGGAAGGAAATAATGGTTACACTAGAGAACAACGGAGTAACCCTGCTATTGATGCATATCATTGGTCTATAGCCTGTCATAAAGAACTGAACTTGCAACAGTTGTTGTGAAGTGTATACAAGTTATGTAATGATGCATGCATCAAGTGTGAAGAGCCTCAGTTTGAAGTGTCAGTGCAGTGTGTTCTGTGTCAGTGCAGTGTATTCTGTGTCAGTGTAGTGTATTCTGTGTCAGTGTAGTGTATTCTGTGTCAGTGCAGTGTGTTCTGTGTCAGTGTAGTGTGTTCTGTGTCAGTGTAGTGTGTTCTGTGTCAGTGTAGTGTATTCTGTGTCAGTGCAGTGTGTTCTGTGTCAGTGCAGTGTGTTCTGTGTCAGTGCAGTGTGTTCTGTGTCAGTGTAGTGTATTCTGTGTGAGTGTAGTGTGTTCTGTGTCAGTGTAGTGTGTTCTGTGTCAGTGTAGTGTATTCTGTGTCAGTGTAGTGTATTCTGTGTCAGTGTAGTGTGTTCTGTGTCAGTGTAGTGTATTCTGTGTCAGTGCAGTGTGTTCTGTGTCAGTGTAGTATGTTCTGTGTCAGTGTAGTGTATTCTGTGTCAGTGTAGTGTGTTCTGTGTCAGAGTAGTGTGTTCTGTGTCAGTGTAGTGTGTTCTGTGTCAGTGCAGTGTATTCTGTGTCAGTGTAGTGTATTCTGTGTCAGTGTAGTGTATTCTGTGTCAGTGTAGTGTATTCTGTGTCAGTGTAGTGTATTATGTGTCAGTGTAGTGTGTTCTGTGTCAGTGCAGTGTATTCTGTGTCAGTGTAGTGTGTTCTGTGTCAGTGTAGTGTATTCTGTGTCAGTGTAGTGTATTATGTGTCAGTGTAGTGTGTTCTGTGTCAGTGCAGTGTATTCTGTGTCAGTGTAGTGTGTTCTGTGTCAGTGTAGTGTATTATGTGTCAGTGCAGTGTATTCTGTGTCAGTGTAGTGTATTATGTGTCAGTGCAGTGTATTCTGTGTCAGTGCAGTGTATTCTGTGTCAGTGTAGTGTATTATGTGTCAGTGCAGTGTATTCTGTGTCAGTGTAGTGTGTTCTGTGTCAGTGTAGTGTATTCTGTGTCAGTGCAGTGTGTTCTGTGCCTCTGCTTTCTATGTGACCTCCAGCGATGCGCCAGATGGCTTTCCCTCTGTTGTGGCTTGTTGCTTCTACTGAATAAGCTGATATCAAAAGTCTCTTATGTCCACTGAATGCTCAATCACTAATGTACCGTTAGTTCACCCTCCACTAATCTCTGCCCTAAAGGCAGGGGTTGACAGAGAGAGAGAGAGAAACAGAGAGAGAAACAGAGAGAGAGAGAGACAGAGAGAGAGAGAGAAGGAGAGAGAGAATCAAGTAGCCAGAAATATAAATCAAAATGAATTGTTTCTCTGACCAGCTAGCTTTTGTAATTGAAATAATATGTCTGTGTAGAGGTGAGTGCAGAATATCATTCACAAAGACATGTAAAACCATCCACAGTAGCACAACGTTCTACGGTTTGAATTCATGTCATAAAAAGGGGGAACCCATAAGAAATGAATTAACATGACAATTCAAAAGGCTTTGTGTGGCTGTGATACATTCTGTAGGATAAATGCCTTTGTATTTCTGTACAAAACTGTGATCGCTCTCAATGGTAGTCAGTCACTACAATCAGCATTCATCATCATCAGCTCAGGCTCCTCTTTCGGGGCGCTCAGTTCCGCTCTGATTCCACCTCAACCGAATTCACATTGTTACACCGGGAACTAAAACCCAAACGCTGAAAAATATAGACTTTTAAAATGTAACGACTTTATTCCAAACTATAGGCCTAAATTAACTTTGAAATATTAAAATATCACAATGCTCCCTCTATCCCATATCACTACAGAACACTAAGAAATGTAGGACATTTGATGTCAGCGAAATAAGTCCAATGAATGGTAGGCCTAAGCATCTATTTGTTTATTTATTGTTTCTGTAGATAGTGATACCTATAGCCCAGGTTATTCCTCTGACAGACACTTGAGCAGTGGCCCAATATCATAAGAAATCAGCACACGATAAAAGAGCATAGACTATTACAATTGTAACAACGCATTAAACACCGCTTTGCCACTATGTGGATGGAATAATTGCGCCACCTGTAGAAAAGTGATGTTTTAAACAGCATGCGACTGGCAAGTAATGTCTACCGACAGAGACAACGGTTTGTGTCCGTCTGTGCGCGCGGGGACGCAGGGTAAGCTTCTCCGATGCATATACGCTAAATATAAACATGTCGTGCACCACAACCAACTAACCAAACATAATGGAAGGCATGGATTGAATATTTGTAAAACAATAACTTTATCCACACATTGGTACATGTTTTAAATGAACCCACCCTCCTGCAATTAGATCGCAAAATATAATGGAAACACATTGAGCACGTCTGTTTCCACAGGATAGCCTAGTTACCTTATTGACGGCTGTGTTTAAGGACTGCCGTCAATCGCAAAGAAAAGTAGCAGCCGTGCGATTTTTCCAATCACAGACAACGGGTCTGGTTTCCACTAAAGCAGTATCCCCGGTACGCTCCTCGGCTTTGTCCCCGCTTCTGCCATCGGGATAGCGGAGAAATAAGAGGAATATTCTTGCGCAATAGATCCATGAGTATTCACACTTAAGAAACCATTTACAAAACCGAATAGTGTCGGGAAACACCCTACACGAAAAAAATTATTGATTCAAATGAAAGATGTGGAACACCAGGAGATTCGTGCACTGCATCCGTCGCGCAGTCAGGTTTCTTTCAACTGATGCGAGGAGGCTGTGTGCGTGTGAGGTAGGCTACACATGGACTGAATGTCTGGACCACCCCCAAACGCTCCTCTCTCTGGCTCTCACGCTCACACTCACTCACTCACTCACTCACTCAAATTCAAACGCAGACTTAGTCAGGTTTTTAACCCATCAAGAACACTTGTCAGAATGTACGCAATGGCCACAATTATCCTGTTATTGGCCCCCACTGCGCCTGTTGTTTATTTGGATTAGTGTACGAGATTATTTCAGAAACTAGAGGAGATATTCACTTTTCAAATAAGATATTTAGATGTTAAGTATATAGTATGTATAAGCTGGAAGTAGAGGACTAAGCGTTGTTGTTCACTCCTTTACTCAATTAGGGGAGGGGTGGTAGGGTTAGAAAGTAATATAAAGGAAAATATATTTAAAACAAATATGTGAATATATATGTATATATACATACATACATACATACATACATACATACATACATACATACATACATACATACATACATACATACATACATACATACATACATACATACATACATACATACATACATACATACATACATACATACATACATACATACATACATACATACATACATACATACATACATACATATACAGTAGAGGTCAAAAGTCTGGACACACCTACTCATTCCAGGGTATTTCTTTATTTGGACTTTTTTCTACATTGTAGAATAATAGTGAAGACATGTAAACTATGAAATAACATGTATGGAATCATATAGTCACCAAAAAAGTGTTAAACAAATCAAAATACATTTTATTTTTTTGATTCTTCAAATAGCCAACCTTTGCCTTGATGACAGCTGTCACGCCCTGACCATAGAGAACCCTTGTTTCTCTATGGTGCAGTAGGTCAGGGCGTGACTAGGGGGTGTTCTAGTTTAAATGTTCTATGTTGGTGTTTTGTATGGTTCCAAATTAGAGGCAGCTGGTAATTGTTGCATCTAATTGGGGATCATATTTAAGTAGCCATTTTTCCCACCTGTGTTTGTGGGATATTGTTTTGTGTTTGTGCATGTGCACCACTTCTTCACGTTGTTATTGGTTCATTGTTTTTGTTTAAAGTTTCACCGAAATAAAGATGTGGAACTTCAATCATTACGACGATCGTGACAACAGCTTTGCACACTCTTGGCTTTCTCTCAACCAGCTTCATGAGGTAGTCAACTGGAATCCATTTCAATAACAGATGTGCCTTGCTAAAAGTTGATTTGTGGAATTCCTTTCCTTCTTAATGTGTTTGAACCAATCAATTGTGTTGTGACAAGGTATGAGTGATATACAGAAGATAGCCCTATTTGGTAAAAGACCAAATAGTCCATATTGTGGCAAGTCCATATTGTGGCAAGAACAGCTCAAATAAGCAAAGAGAAATGACAGTCCATCATTACTTTAAGACATGAAGGTCAGTCAATGCGGAAAATTTCAAGAACTTTGAAAGTTTCTTCAAGTTCAGTCGCAAAAACCATCAAGCGCTATGATGAAACTGGCTCTCATGAGGACTGCCACAGGAAAGGAAGATCCAGAGTTAACTCTGCTGCAGGGGATAAGTTCATTAGAGTTACCAGCCTCAGAAATTCTAACACAAATAAATGCTTCACAGAGTTCAAATAACAGACCCATCTCAACATAAACTGTTCAGACAAGACTGCATGAATCAGGCCTTCATGGTTGAATTGCTGCAAAGAAACAACTACCAAAGGACACCAATATTAAGAAGAGACTTGCTTGGGCCAAGAAACACGAGCAATGGACATTAGACCGGTGGAAATCTGTGCTTTGGTCTGAAGAGTCTAAATTTGCACGTTTTTGTTCCATCCGCTGTATCTTTGTGAGATGCAGAGTAGGTGAACGGATGATCTCCACATGTGTGGTTCCCACCGTGAAGCACGGAGGAGGAGGTGTGATCGTGTAGGGGTGCTTTGCTGGTGACACTGTCAGTGATTTATTTAGAATTCAAGGCACACTTAACCAGCATGTCTACCACAGCATTCTGCAGCAATACATCTGGTTTGCGCTTAGTGGGACTATCATTTGTTTTTCAACAGGACAATGACCCAAAACACCTCCAGGCTGTGTAAGGGATATTTGACCAAGATGGAGAGTGATGCAGTACTGCATCAGATGACCTGACCTCCACATCACCTGACCTGAACCCAATTGAGATGGTTTGGGATGAGTTGGACCACAAAGTGAAGGAAAAGCAGCCAAGTGCTCAGCATATGTGGGAACGTCTTCAAAACTTTTGGAAAAGCATTCCAGGTGAAGCTGGTTGAGAGAATGCCAAGAGTGTGCAAAGCTGTCATGAAGGCAAAGGGTGGCTACTTAAAGAATCTAAAATAGTCTCAACGTCAACAGTGAAGGGGCAAGTCCGGGATGCTGGCCTTTTAGGTAGAGTTGCAAAGAAAAAGCCATATCTCAGACTGACCAATAAAAAGCAAAAATTAAGAGGGGTAAAAGAACACAGACACTGGACAGAGGAACTCTGCCTAGAAGGCCAGCATCTCGGAGTCGCCTCTTCACTGTTGACATTGAGACTGGTGTTTTGCGGGTACTATTTAATGAAGTTGCCAGTTGAGGACTTGTGAGGTGTCTGTTTCTCAAATCAGACACTCTAATGTATGTGTCCTCTTTCTTAGTTGTGCGCCGGGGCCTCCCACTCCTCTTTCTATTCTGGTTAGGGCCAGTTTGCGCTGTTCTGTGAAGGGAGTAGTACACAGCCGTAGTACACAGCCGTTTCCAGCTACAGTAGTCATATACAATATTAACAATGTCTACACTGTATTTCGGATCATTTTAATGTTATTATTTGCTTTTCTTTCAAAAACAAGGATATTTCTAAGTGACCCCAAACTTTTGAACGGTAGTGTATATATATATATATTTGCAAAAAAATACTTGGGGGATTGGAAGTGATGCAGACAATTGCATTGATGGAAGCTACAATCTATCTGCATTTTTAAAGCTGATTTACCCCTAAACATTTTTTTATAGATATTTAGATGTTAAAATCGTATTTTAATATTTAGTTTTTAATTGTATATGGTCCTTCTGATGCATGGATTCCCACAGTGACTTCACATATTAACATTTTGTTTAAGGTGCCATTTTATTTCTGCAATCCAAAAACATGTTTGACTGTTTCGGTTTGTGACTGGCACTCAATTAACATGTAAAGGCTTCCTAAATATGGAGGCGAATGGTTTAGTAGAATCGTTGACTTACACCTACAATGTCCCCTGCAACTCTCACACATTACAGAGGGCTAAAATACATCTGATAGGTTACATCTGCCCAAATAGCCTGGGTGTCGGTCTGTTTCTGCTCTCTTGCCAACTCCGTGAAATTGTCACACCACACAGGCAAAAGCACAAACACATCTGTGTCCAGGCTACTGCCTCAAAGCCTGATGGTAGCAGGTCATTTCAGATCACCAGGAATCTGACCTTTGAGATGTACTTTAAATTCAAGTCACTGAAAAATAGGTAGTCCTAAAGCTTTTCATATTGGGGGATACGGGTTTGGATTTCGAGCTGTAGCAGGAATGTTACCGTTTCTCCTCAAACCGGGCCGGCGTCAGCACTATACCGCCTAGAGCTTTGCATCTCCGAGAGGGAGACTCTCTAGGGGATTAACAACCCAGATATTGATAGGAGAGTGGGTGGGCTCATAATAAACATGAAACGAGCCAGTGTTATCTCGGAGATCAGTTCAGGATACACAGCACAGGGATGTTAAATATAAATAACCCAAATGATTTTCACTCTGCAATATGGCTAACAGTCACACCCACCCACACTGCATATTAACTACACACACACACACACACACACACACACACACACACACACACACACACACACACACACACACACACACACACACACACACACACACACACACACACACACACACACACACACACACACACACACACACACACACAGTCAACTTACCTGGTAAAATAAGGGTTCATTAATTAAATCATAGAGATGTATCAGGAATCAAGGTAAGACCCAAGTACAGACTGTGTGAAGTAACACCGTTTATTGTAACAACAGTGGCAGGCAAACGACAGGTCAAGGCAGGCAGGGGTCGATCATCCAGAGCAGAGGCCAAGGTACAGAACGTCAGGCAGGCTCAGGGACAGGTCAGGCAGAGGTTGATAATCCAGAAATTGAGCAAAGGTACAGGATGGCAGGCGGGTACAGGGTCAGGACAGGCAAAGTTCAAAAACCAGGAGGACGAGAAAAAGAGAGACTGGGGTAAACCAGGAGCTGAGACAAAAGGCTGGTAGGTTTGAACAAACAAGATGAACTGGCAACAGACAAACAGAGAACACAGGTATAAATACACAGGGGATAATAATGGGGAAGATGGGTGACACCTGGAGGGAGGGTGGAGACAAGCACAAGGACAGGTGAAACAGATCAGGGCGTGACAAGTTGGGGGTCATTCAACAATTATGTGAACCGCTATTGTTGAACACAGAGTGAATCCACACCACTTATTATGTGATTTGACAAGCACATTTTCACTCCTGGGTTTATTTCTGCTTGCCATAACAAAGAGCTTGAATACGGAATGGCTGAAGACATTTCAGCTTAGAATTTTTGTATTAATTCCGACAACGTTCAACAAACAATATTCCACTTTGACATTATGGGGTATTGTGTGTAGATCAGTGACTCAGAAGCCACCATTTGACATTCAACATTAATGTTGAAAAAGAAGGAGTGTATATACTTTCTGAAGGCACTGTATGTTTTATAATATTTGTGGTGGTTAAGCGCGGAGGGTTAGTAATCCCAGGAAGTGTGGATAGCCTATGTCTGGTGGCCACATTGACAATTATTATAAATCTTGTATGCAGCGTTATGCCAAGGTGGCAAATGGTTATTTATGTAGGTTTTTCCTGCCTATTATCTTGCGTTGAGATTCCTACTTGTCTCATGTTGGGTTTTGGTCCGTGTTGTGTAGCCTTTCTGATGTTTTATGGAAGACTGCCTAGTGAAAAGGAACAACCAACACTCTTGTCAAACATTGGATTCTTCAACTCTGCCGTCATGGTGACATTCCTGAGAGTCTATTCAAAATTGTTTGTCAAGGCCGTCGCTGTCCTCCATATATCACTGTCTATCTGTCCATCCATCTAGCTGTTTTTTGACTGGGCAGCCATACTCATACCAAAACAAATCTTTATTGTCCTCGTATGAGGCCATCACCTCTTAAATGTTCTCACAAAAACGATTATCCAAATAAAACCATTTGTCATTGAAGGAAAAATTGATTTTCTGAACCAAAGCAACCCTGTTCGTGTTGGCTGAAAGTATCTGATACTTCACATGCCAGAATGGGCAGATGGAGCGAGATAAAGAGAGAGAGAATGGCAGCTAAAAAAATGTGATAACGACTGAAAATGTTTTTGAGAGGAATCCTGAGAGGTATCCTGAGAGGTTTCCTGAGAGGTATCCTGAGAGGAATCCTGAGAGGTATCCTGAGAGGAATCCTGAGAGGTATCCTGAGAGGAATCCTGAGAGGAATCCTGAGAGGAATCCTGAGAGGTATCCTGAGAGGAATCCTGAGAGGTATATCCTGAGAGGTATCCTGAGAGGTATCCTGAGAGGAATCCTGAGAGGTATCCTGAGAGGTATCCTGAGAGGAATCCTAAGAGGAATCCTGAGAGGTATCCTGAGAGGAATCCTGAGAGGTATCCTGAGAGGTATCCTGAGAGGAATCCTGAGAGGTATCCTGAGAGGTATCCTGAGAGGTATCCTGAGAGGTTTCCTGAGAGGTATCCTGAGAGGAATCCTGAGAGGTATCCTGAGAGGAATCCTGAGAGGTATCCTGAGAGGTATAGTGAGTGGTATCCTGAGAGGTATCCTGAGAGGTTTCCTGAGAGGTATCCTGTTTTACTACGAAATGAAACGCATAATGTGAAAAGCATGGGGGAGTGTACACAGATTAAGTCCTCCTTTATCAAACAGAGAATGTAAAAAACATGAGGGGGAATATTCTGAGAATATATCCTCTTTTTATTGAATTTGGGGTAATATTAGTCATTTAGTTTGGAATGCATTTGTTGAAAATTCAATAAACATAGATTTGAAAAGAAGAGGTACTAATCATTATACTATGATTAGCGATATCTGTATGATACTTGATTTTCTTCTCAATATTGAATATTACCTTGAATGTTTTTAAATCACGAGTACTAGTCCACCCTTTTTTATTTTTTTATTCACTACAAAACTTTTACAAATGGCAGTCAACTGCACACTAACCCGTTGGGTGAGATGTATCACTGTGGCTTCAACTTCTCAACATTACCAGACAAGCTTACATATCGCTATGTTCACTGTTGTAGTAATGACCTTTGCATAAACTGTTCAACCTGCTGGCCATGATCCCCGCCTGGGCGAACAACAAATCAATCCCCCCATTAAACCATATAGGTTTCATGGCATTTCGCTCCATGTCTACATTCACAATGTTGTGTGGATATACTTTGGTTGATGCTTCCTGTGGTAGATGTGCTATTGTTGTAACCTTGGAGATGAAAGGCTCTTGGATGTGTTTACTGTGGGGCTTTTGGGAGGCCATTGTTGTTGTGGACAGACAGTCCTGATTGTCTAGCCCGTCTCCAGAGCCCCATGTCAATAAGCCCAGCTTGTGAAGCCATGTCAGGGGAGACATCGCGTTATTGGAAGGCCAGCATCTGCTGCAGCGCGATAGCCTCGTTATCGGCCAACGTTATTCTGCTTGAACATGTTTTAAAAGGACGGGGCGCCAACAGGATGAAACGACACGCTAACTGATTGTTGTTGTTTTCTTCCTTCTTCTCTTCCCCCCCTGCTGTTATAAGCACTTGGCGACAGTTTAGCGAGTCGTTTTACGTCTGGAAGTTTCATTCACAGCTTGAACAAGGCACACAAGGATTTGGAGGGATTTGCTTTAGTCTTGTTTGTGAAAGGAAGGGGAAAACAGAGAGTGATTGAAGGATCACCTGAAACCTGAGTGAGGGGAAAACAGAGAACAAGGGAGAGAAGGATGACCTGAAACCTGAGTGATGAAATACAGATGAAATACGGTATTTAATAACGTTTTGCCCCAGCACAGGGGAAGACTAATGGGTCAATTTAAACAAACTGCAGATGTTTCACACTTACAGACATTAAGTCATACTTTTTACATCCTTAGTTCAGGAAAGTATCAGTAGAAATATTTGTTACAATTTAAAAACCTCTTAAATGCAACTACATCTAATGTAATCTATGTAATTCCTGAAGTAATTATTTGTCATGAGGGCCATAAACAATAACTAGTAATGCTGCATACTCAAAGGTTGAAATCTCACATTTATTGGTATAAATTGCTGAGTTGTAGTAGGGTAGGGTAGTCTAGTGGTTAGAGCGTTGGACTAGTAACCAGAAGGTTGCAAGTTCAAATCCCCGAGCTGACAATGTACAAATCTGTCATTCTGCCCCTGAACAGGCAGTTAACCCACTGTTCCTAGGCCTGTCATTGAAAATAAGAATTTGTTCTTAACTGACTTGCCTAGTAAGATAAAATAAAAAAGTCACTTCTGAGGACACAAGATGTGCAGGGGTACGAGGTCATTGAGGGAGATACACTACAAGTCTAAAGTTTGGACACACCTACTCATTCAAGGATTTTTCTTCATTTTCACTATTTTCTACATTGTAGAATAATAGTGAAGACATCAAAACTATGAAATAACACACATCATGTAGTAAACAAACAAAACAAAGTGTTAAACAAATCAAAATAAATGCTTGACAGAGTTCAGCTAACAGACACATCTCAACATCAACTGTTCAGAGGACACTGTGTGAATCAGGCCTTCATGGTCCAATTACTGCAAAGAAACCACTACTAAAGGACACCAATTAGAAGAGACTTGCTTGCTCCAAGAAACACAAGCAATGGACATTAGACCGGTGGAAATCAGATAGGGAAAACAGTAGCAGCAGCGTATGTGATGAAAAAAGGGTCAATGCAGATAGTTAATTAGTTAACCAACAGCTACACAGACTAACTATTTATCAGTCTTATGGCTTGGGGGTAAAAGCTGTTTAGGATCCTGTTGGTTCTAGACTTGGTGATTTGGTGCCGCTTGCCGTGCAGTAGCAGAGAACAGTATGATTTGGGTGGCTGTAGTCTGACTATTTTTAGGGCTTTCCCTTATATAGTACAACATGTTTGTGAAGCATCTATGTATGCATTATCATTGGTTAATAAGGGCTTATAAGATGTACTTTGAATAATTAACAAAATATCATACACTGAACAGGGATTGGCTCATGTCTGTAAACCATGCGCAGTTCCTTCCATCTCTGCATCCTCTATGCTGAATGTGACCTGGAACATCTCTCATATTCACACACTGACAGTGTACTTGACCTGGAACATCTCTCATATCCACACACTGACAGTGTACTTGACCTGGAACATCTCTCATATTCACACACTGACAGTGTACTTGACCTGGAACATCTCTCATATTCACACACTGACAGTGTACTTGACCTGGAACATCTCTCATATTCACACACTGAATGTGTACTTGACCTGGAACATCTCTCATATTCACACACTGACAGTGTACTTGACCTGGAACATCTCTCATATTCACACACTGACAGTGTACTTGACCTGGAACATCTCTCATATTCACACACTGAATGTGTACTTGACCTGGAACATCTCTCATATTCACACACTGAATGTGTACTTGACCTGGAACATCTCTCATATTCACACACTGAATGTGTACTTGACCTGGAACATCTCTCATATTCACACACTGACAGGCTTCCACCAATAATACTGTAAGCCCCTTAGACTGCTTCAGATTCCAACCAGGCCTTTGCCCTTGGGATCTTCTTTGTACACTAAACCCACAGGGCTTTGTATGTCACCCTGCTGCACAGTCGTCTCTGTCAAAGGTCTCTCAAATCAAATGCAATGCACTGCATATCCTCCTCTACACACGCATATGACTGGGTTGGGTTCTTGTGTCTTGATGAACGACTTTGTAATCTTTTCAAAAACAACAATATGGGAGTCTACTCCCACCTGTGAAAATATTTCAAATTGTGTGTGTGCGCGCGTGCGTGTGTGTGTGTGAGCCCATTTCAACTGAACCACTACAAATGCTGTTGATGAATGCTATCGCTGATAGAAACATGTCTTGGCCACCTTAAGAGAATTATTGGATTCCTGTTTCTGTTGTCCTGCACAGCTGTAATTTCCACTCAAGTATAGGTGAGCACCATTGTGAGGCAGAAGGCAATGCCAAGATGGAACTATCCAGGTCGATAGAGGAAGAGGTGGGGGGGGGGGCTCTTGTCAGGTGACAGAGGGATATTGGTTGGGGGTTGAAACCTTTTTGTTGAGTGGAGCCAGACCATGGTGAATAGACAACCTAGACACCACTGGACTGAATCATAAATAAGGACTCTAACTGCTTTTCTAGTGTTAAGGTTAAGACAAGGTCAAGTTAAAACAAGATATGTAGAGTACATTTGAACGGATATGCCATTGGGTTTCTTTTCATTTAACTATGTAAATATTATTTGATTGAATCCATGATTGGCGACCTACTTGCGGAGAACGATGAATGTTCAACCTCATCCTGGTCTCCATTAAATATGGCCTTCTGCTCCGTATCGTGACCAGTGGTGATTTCAACATGTACATCTTGGTGGGGGAAAACAAAACAATGTAGGATGCATGTCAGCAAAGCCACTACACAACACAACACAAAACAATACATGAACTGCACTATAACAGTGACAAATGGCGCCCACAAACTGTTAGGGCCTATATAAAGTTGTCCCAAAAGCAAAGAGTCCCAACAGCAGTCCCAACACCTTTCACAATTCCGAGTTGGATGACCCTTGAAAACATATTTTCCCAGTCAGAGCAAATATTTTCCTGAGTTCCCAGTTGTCTTGAAAGCCCCATAAATCCAGAGAATGCCACTGAAGATTTCACAGTTCCTAGTTAACAGTTGTTTGGAGCGAGGCACAAATCCTGCTTCATTGACATCATGGCCAATGTTTCATGTTTATAATTCTAAACTTGGAAAAGAGACCCTTAATCTCAGATTTGGGACCACACAGATTGCTTTGCAATGAATGCAGCAAACCACTCATTGTTGAATTTGCGATGTCCAACTTGTCGTGTAATGTTTATGTCCAATGGCCGATGAGCACTGATATGGTTTATCTATAATTTCTTGCCATTATTTATCTTCATATGACAAGGGTTAAAAAGGATTTGCCAGTAGATTGTCGACTTGATTCATGATGATGACTGCTAGTTTGCTAGCTAAGATTTTGAAGGTATGATGTTGACATGATCAGTCCAATCAAAGCTACTGCAGATATCACATGACTTGACGTCATTTTATCTGTGGCCAATGACATTGAGCCTTCTTGGATGGGCACTTCTAATGTAACTCTATGGCAGCACCCAAGGGGCTTGAATTTTCGAACTCTACCCTTAGACTTGGCGGTGACGTAGTGTCCCCATGAGTGACATTAGAGAACATTACCAACACCTATTTTCCACTGGCTGCCCCACCACCACAGAAAGCACTGAGCTAGGCTGAAACACTTGCATTTTGGAGCTGCCTTACTCAAGGAAGCAATAAATAGACCATGTTTGTATGAGGCTTATTCTTTTCTTTACATTGTTTGCAAACTGATATGTGACACGTATTAATGCCAAAATAACATGCAAAACAGGCAAGCCCCCCCCCCCAAAAAAAAAAAATGTTTTTAATAAAAATGAATGACGGGTCCCCACTGATCATGACTAGCTTCTATTAGCTGGTGTCTCTTCTGTTTTATAATGCTGCTCAACATGTGCTGGCAAGGAAGCCACCCAGACATAATCTATAGTTACAGAGGTCACTATTGGGTGAAGAACTCCAATATTTTTCTGTGTTAGTCGCTTTGCAAGATACTGGTCCTCAGTCCTCTGTCTGCTCCAGAGGTGGTCATCTCATAGCCTATCCTCCGCTAGGCTAACACCAAGCGACAGTCACAGGGCATTAGCCATAGCCGAGAGGAGCCTAGCCCTTAACTTTAGCCTGATGCTAAGGTGTTGTGACACCGCCACAGCCAACCACTGTGATTCTGGGGCGCTTCTTCTTCTTCTTTTGTTTTTGTTTAGTATGAAGTCTTGTTGTCATCACATGACATGACATGGAATTATCAAGGTTCAAGTTTCTCTGTTGCTTGAGGTTTGATACAAATGTGTAGATAATATTCACTTTCATTCTTACCAAGCGACCTGCAAATGAAAATGTTATGATTCATTCCCAAAGCTTCCATATGCTCTTACAGTATGCACGTTCAAATGAAGTCATGTGAAGTAATGTGTATAGTGTGTATGTTATTGTGTGTTTGTGTGCATGTGTCTGTGTTTGTGTTGCTTCACAGTTCCCGCTGTTCCTTAATTGCATCAGTTACCTGATGT
This sequence comes from Oncorhynchus kisutch, assembly GCF_002021735.2. Taxonomy (NCBI): domain Eukaryota; kingdom Metazoa; phylum Chordata; class Actinopteri; order Salmoniformes; family Salmonidae; genus Oncorhynchus; species Oncorhynchus kisutch. The sequence continues at coordinate 10,550,630 of NW_022261980.1, read as the reverse complement.
GGAATAGACTTCCATTATAGACTGGAATAGACTGGCCTTATGTTGTACTGTGCGCCTCCTATAGTCTGTTCTGGACTTGGAGACTGTCAAAGAGCTTTTAACATGTAGTGATGAAGTAGTGATGAAGTCAATCTCTCCTCCACTTTGAGCCAGGACAGATTGACATGCATATTATAAAAGTATCTAATAACAATATTTGATGTGTTATTTTAGTGTTCCCTTTATTTTTTTGAGCAGAGTAGTTGTTGATCTACCTACTGTCTGCCTTAATCCCAATTCAATCATATCAATCTGAAGGACAGGCATCTGAAATGATACCAGTTAGATGTACTTCAGATCATAATTAGCTGGATCTACTTAACAGATGGGATACGATATCAACTCATCAGACCACTGATGACCTCTGAAAAGGTCTGACAACCTTTCATTTCGCAATGAACTATTATTTTAAATTCCCTCTGATACTTTGGTCTGTCCTAAATTCCACGTATTGTTGGAATATACATTCCCTAATGCAGAGCACTGTTGCCAACCAGCCTCCCAACCATCATAATGGAAAGAGTGATGTCCACCCAGACGAGAGCACTTCTTAATTTGATAATTCACTGATCCTAGTTCAGTTCGCTTGGTCAATACCAGGATAGTCAGTGGGTTAATGTGTGTACATGGCAAATATCCATCCATCATTCAATCAACATTTACTCCTGTCCATCTGCCTAGCTCAACGAGATCCCATCTTTCTTCAATTCCCTGATAACAACAACGTGCTCTTTAACAGTGTCAGAGTGAACTCACGAATGCATCCTCCTCTGGCTTTTCATCATCAGACCTGAGAACACTGTTCGTATGCTCACAGAGTTGACAGGTCCTCCCTTCCTGTAAAGGATCATAGTCCCCCATCACATGACAATGCAGTCCCCTCCCGTCATAGTCCCCATCACATGACAAGGCAGTCCCCTCCCTTCATAGTCCCCATCACATGACAAGGCAGTCCCCTCCCGCCATAGTCCCCATCACATGACAAGGCAGTCCCCATCACATGACAAGGCATTCCCCTCCCCCCATAGTCCCCATCACATGCAAACGCAGTCCCCATCACATGACAAGGCAACCCCTCCCTCCATAGTCCCCATCACATGACAAGGCAGTCCCCTCCCTCCATAGTCCCCATCACATTGCAAGGCAGTCCCCATCACATGACAAGGCAGTCCCCTCCCACCATAGTCCCCATCACATGACAAGGCAGTCCCCATCAAATGACAAGGCAGTCCCCTCCCTCCATAGTCCCCATCACATTGCAAGGCAGTCCCCATCACATGACAAGGCAACCCCTCCCTCCATAGTCCCCATCACATGACAAGGCAGTCCCCTCCCTCCATAGTCCCCATCACATTGCAAGGCAGTCCCCATCACATGACAAGGCAACCCCTCCCTCTATAGTCCCCATCACATGACAAGTCATTCCCCTCCCCCCATAGTCCCCATCACATGACACGGAAGTCCCGTCCCCCCATAGTCTACATAACATGACAATGTAGTCCCCTCCCACCATAGTCCCCATCACATGACAAGGCAGTACCTATCACATGACAAGGCAGTCCCCTCCCTCCACAGTCCCCATCAAATGAAAAGGCAGTCCCCTCACACCATAGTCCCCATCACATGACAAGGCAGTCCACATCACATGACAAGACAGTCCCCTCCCTCCACAGTCCCCATCACATGACAAGGCAGTCCCCATCACATGACAAGGCAGTCCCCTCCATAGTCCCCATCACATTGCAAGGCAATCCCCATCACGTGACAAGGCAGTCCCCTCCCTCCATAGTCCCCATCACATGAGAAGGCAGTCCCCATCACATGGCAAGGCAGTCCCCATCACATGACAAGGCAACCCCTCCCTCTATAGTCCCCATCACATGACAAGGCAGTCCCCTCCCACCATAGTCCCCATCACATGACAAGGCAGTCCCCTCCCTCCATAGTCCCCATCACATGACAAGGCAGTCCCCTCCCTCCATAGTCCCCATCACATGACAAGGCAGTCCCATCCCTCCATAGTCCCCATCACATGAGAAGGCAGTCCCCATCACATGGCAAGGAAGTCCCCATCACATGACAAGGCAGTCCCCCACTTTCTCTTTCCCGCTACCCCACCTTACTGAAGCATCCAGCAGGGTTATAGCCCTCCCTGCCAAATCAAGCCTCCTGGTCCTGAGTAAGACAATCTCCTCCACCACTCCCCCCTTAAATTCCCACTAGCAGCCCCTCAGGCTTGGCGACCTGCCCCCCTAATCTCCCCACGTCTCCTTCCTTCTCCTACTCCCATGTGCCAACATCAGATTTCGGACCATGTGTCAGATCAGCCGAGTCTGCGACTTTTATCAGCATGTTCTCCAAAAACTGGGCAACGAACAAATGGGCCCTTTCAATCAGTGTGTTTACCTTAAGTATGGACTGACTAGCTGGTTGACTGGCTGACTGACTGACTGGCTGACTGACTGACTGACTGGCTGACTGACTAACTAACTGACTGGCTGACTGGCTGGCTGACTGGGTGACTGACTGGCTGACTGGCTGACTGACTGACTAACTGACTGACTGACTAACTAACTGACTGGCTGACTGGCTGGCTGACTGACTGACTAACTGACTGGCTGACTGGCTGGCTGACTAACTGACTGGCTGACTGACTGGCTAACTGGCTGACTAGCTGGCTGGCTGACTGGCTGACTAGCTGGCTGACTGATTAGCTGGTTGACTGACTAGGTGACTGGCTGGCTGACCAGCTGGCTGACTAGCTGGCTGACTGACTGGCTGAGTGACTAGCTGGCTGACTAGCTGGCTGACTGTCTAGTTGGCTGGCTGACTGACTGACTAGCTGTTTGACTTACTGACTAACTGGCTGACTGACAAACTAGCTGGCTGACTTAGTGACTATACCTTAAGTATGGAATGACTAGCTGGTTGACTGACCATCTGGTTGACTAGCTGGCTGACTGACTGGCTGACTGACGGACTAGCTGGCTGACTGGCTGGCTTTCTAGCTGGCTGACTATCTGACTGACTGATGGGTTGTCAGCAGACAGAACATGGAAGCTGAGCTCACAGTAATAAACTCAGACACACAGCACCCTCTGCACCATGCAGTTTAAACCAGTGGAAAGAGGGTGATCCTTACAAAATGTGTGTGACACACCAGGGTTCAAGCCCAGGTCTCCTGTGTGCCGTAAACCTGTGTTAGCCTGTTGAGATTAAAACAAGGCATTAGCTATATGTGACAAACAGGGACTTCTGCCTTATCTCAGATAGAGGATATCCCCCATTCACCACAGAGTTAGAGGACATCCCCCATTCACCACAGAGTTAGAGGACACCCCCCCCCCATTCACCACAGACATAGAAAACATTTTCCCCATTCACCACAGAGTTAGAGGACATCCCCCCCCATTCACCACAGAGATATAGGACATTTTCCCCATTCACCACAGAGATATAGGACATTTTCCCCATTCACCACAGAGTTAGAGGACATCCCCCCCCCCATTCACCACAGAGATATAGGACATTTTCCCCATTCACTACAGAGATATAGGACATTTTCCCCATTCACCACAGACATAGAAAACATTTTCCCCATTCACCACAGAGTTAGATGACATTTTCCCCATTCACCACGGAGATAGAGGACATCCCCCACCATTCACCACAGAGATATAGGACATTTTCCCCATTCACCACAGACATAGAGGACATTTTCCCCATTCACCACAGAGTTAGAGGACATCCCCCCCATTCACCACAGAGATAGAGGACATCCCCCCCCATTCACCACAGAGATATAGGACATTTTCCCCATTCACCACAGAGATATAGGACATTTTCCCCATTCACCACAGACATAGGGGACATTTTCCCCATTCACCACAGAGTTAGATGACATTTTCCCCATTCACCACAGAGTTAGAAGACGTCCCCCATTCACCACAGAGTTAGAGGACATCCCCCATTCACCACAGAGATAGAGGATATCCCCCCCATTCACCACAGAGAGAGAGCATAAGATATAATCATGGATATCATGAAGATGGGCTGGAAACGAGAGGGCACATTTTCACTGATCTGTGTAATGTAGTGTTAGGAGAACAGGTTTCACTGATCTGTGTAATGTAGTTTCACTGATCTGTGTAATGTAGTGTTAGGAAAACATGTTTCACTGATCTGTGTAATGTAGTGTTAGGAAAACAGGACTTCACTGATCTGTGTAATGCAGTGTTAGGAAAACAGGTTTCACTGATCTGTGTAATGCAGTGTTAGGAAAACAGGTTTCACTGATCTGTGTAATGCAGTGTTAGGAAAACAGGTTTCACTGATCTGTGTAATGCAGTGTTAGGAAAACAGGACTTCACTGATCTGTGTAATGCAGTGTTAGGAAAACAGGTTTCACTGATCTGTGTAATGTAGTGTTAGGAAAACAGGACTTCACTGATCTGTGTAATGCAGTGTTAGGAAATCAGGACTTCACTGATCTGTGTAATGCAGTGTTAGGAAAACAGGGTTCTTAAAAGCCTGTGCTACCTCATCTGCCTTCTAACCCTAGTTACTACCAATTAGGAACATTCCATGTGTGTGCGTGTGTTTATAAGGCTAAGCTTCAGTGAACCATGGACAGATACTGCCAGGCCAACCTTTACAAACTATTAGCACAATGCAATTATTCTCCTTCACCCACAATAATCCATACACTATGCTACAGATGTGCATTCAACCCCCCCCCCCCCCCCATAAAATAAATAAATATAAACTTCTACTCCAAAAGTCTGTCATATCTGCAGTTCACAGAAGCTGTGAATATGAATGAAGCAAATCCCTCAATTTGTGGCTAAAACCAATTAGCATTTTAAACCCAGTGCTAGCTATAGGCACAACAACAGCTTTCAATGTGTTTCATTTCTCACATGTTGGCTTTAATCCAGTGTGTTAGGTTACATCCCCTGTTTGTTTATGCCTGAGGGCACAGTGCATTTGAATGGAAATGGCCCCATGTCAAACTTATTTTTAAGTGAGCTTTTATTTAACTAGGCAAGTCAGTTAACAACAAATTCTTATTTACCATGACGTTCTACCCAAACCCAGATGACACTGGGCCAATTGTGCGCCGCCCTATGGGACGCCCAATCACAGCCGGATGTGATAGAGCCTGGATTCAAACCAGGGACTGCAGTGACACCTATTGCACTGAGATGCAGTACCTTAGACCACTGCGCCACTCGGGAACCCCTTTATGGCAGAGGCCTGCTTTGTCTGAGTAGTCTCTGGGCTGTGTCATATAGAATAAATATCACTGAGTTCAGAAGCAGAGTTACACACACTGCATACACACTACCGATACACACTGATGCTTTTAGCAGAGTTACACACACTGCATACACACTACCGATACACACTGATGCTTTTAGCAGAGTTACACACACTGCATACACACTACCGATACACACTGATGCTTTTAGCAGAGTTACACACACTGCATACACACTACCGATACACACTGATGCTTTTAGCAGAGTTACACACACTGCATACACACTACCGATACACACTGATGCTATCAGCAGAGTTACACACACTGCATACACACTACCGATACACACTGATGCTTTCAGCAGAGTGTGTATATGTGTGTATGTTTAGATGTGGGTGGGGACTAGAACCTTTAAGAAACATTCTAAGCAGAGGAACGTTCGACCACGTAAGTGACGTTTATTAAATACTATCCTGTTGTCGTGTGCGTTGCCGTGATACATTTTAGCCCTGTCACACACTCTTTCTTGGATGCATGGCGCCGGTGGAATCAGGAAGAGTTTAGGGAGTGTTAACTTTCATGAGAATCACAAGTTTGTCGCTTTCAGCTCCTTACCCTTGACGTCCTCTTTTATAACCCTCCTCTGATGCTGAGGAGTCTCAGGACAGAACAAACACAATAAGGACCTGGTGGTCTTTCTACAAACACAATAAGGACCTGGTGGTCTTTCTACAAACACAATAAGGACCTGGTGGTCTTTCTACAAACACAATAAGGACCTGGTGGTCTTTCTACAAACACAATAAGGACCTGGTGGTCTTTCTACAAACACAATAAGGACCTGGTGGTCTTTCTACAAACACAATAAGGACCTGGTGGTCTTTCTACAAACACAATAAGGACCTGGTGGTCTTTCTACAAACACAATAAGGACCTGGTGGTCTTTCTACAGACACAATAAGGACCTGGTGGTCTTTCTACAGACACAATAAGGACCTGGTGGTCTTTCTACAGACACAATAAGGACCTGGTGGTCTTTCTACAGACACAATAAGGACCTGGTGGTCTTTCTACAAACACAATAAGGACCTGGTAGTCTTTCTACAAACACAATAAGGACCTGGTGGTCTTTCTACAGACACAATAAGGATCTGGTGGTCTTTCTACAAACACATAAAGGACCTGGTGGTCTTTCTACAAACACATTAAGGACCTGGTGGTCTTTCTACAAACACATTAAGGACCTGGTGGTCTTTCTACAAACACATTAAGGACCTGGTGGTCTTTCTACAAACACAATAAGGACCTGGTGGTCTTTCTACAAACACATTAAGGACCTGGTGGTCTTTCTACAAACACAATAAGGACCTGGTGGTCTTTCTACAAACACAATAATGACCTGGTGGTCTTTCTACAGACACATGACATAAAGGACCTGGTGGTCTTTCCACAAACACATGACATAAAGGACCTGGTGGTCTTTCTACAGACACATGACATAAAGGACCTGGTGGTCTTTCCACAAACACATGACATAACAGACCTGGTGGTCTTTCTACAGACACATGACATAACGGACCTGGTGGTCTTTCTACAAACACATAAAGGACCTGGTGGTCTTTCTACAGACACAATAATGACCTGGTGGTCTTTCTACAAACACAATAATGACCTGGTGGTCTTTCTACAAACACAATAATGACCTGGTGGTCTTTCCACAAACTGTATTTTCTCCAGTGCTGTTGGTGATGTATTTCTGAACCATTTTGACCCTGAATTGAAGGAACATAACAGTCTACTGATGAGGAGTTGGTCCTCTGGTGTCCAGAGGATAAATAAAAAGCTTGAAGTGGAGAACCTCTTCTTTAGTTCTGTTCCTTTGTAGACCACAGTTTGTCCTTCAATTGGTAATGTTTTGCCTCAAGAGTATTAAGAAATGTCTCCTACTGGCATCAATCTGACCTAAATATGCCATAAAACATTCCCTCAAAAAGTACATTAAAATAAACGGAATCTGACCGTTAATCCTCATAGAGTTTTAATCCCAAATTGAAGATATGAATGTAGTGGAACTGTAGTGCCAGGACAAAAGACAACATGGAGGTCTGAAAGCCCTGGTTAAGACCACACCACTGTGTAGTACTTCAGCTCTTAACTTGTTTATATCAAATAAATAAGTACTGTGAACCAAGGTTGTTGCTGGTCATTGGGTTGGAACTACACAACTAGTACTGTAGTATTCAAGCAAAGACTCTATATAAAGTTACAAAGTGTACAGACAGACTGGACTGCACGCGCGCGAACACACACACACACACGGACACACACACACACACGAACACACACACACACACACACACACACACACACACACACTGCATCTTAAGCCAGGAACACATCTTAAGCCATCCTCCCCCAGCAAAGCTGTTATCTGTGGATGGGGATACCTAAAAGGGGGTCTTTGACAAGAGCTGGGACAGCACACAAAAGGGGCTTAGGGAAGGAGATTTTTTATCAGCCACGGTCAGGGTTGAGAGGAGAGGCAGGTGTCCAATAGCAACCACAGTCTCGTCTTCTTCCCCTCTCACACTAAAATGTCTCCCACCCTCTTTTGTGTGAAGCCTGGACTGGGGGTGTTGGGGGATTTAAGGTCGGCTGATACCCCAGAAGCTCAAGTCTTTTCCCGGAAAACACAGTTCTCGTTCACTCACATAACCCAGCCCCCTTCTCCCTACCAGCCGCCCTCCACCCCACCCCACCCCAAGGAAAACTGCTCTCCATTAGGCAGAAGGGTGGATGAATATTAAGTACGGTTCGCTACTCGGCCCAACGACGGCCAGACATTATGCAGACGTATCATTTACATGTGTGAGAGGCTCCCTCCCTCAGACACCAGCTACCACTGACAGTTGGTCACTAGCCCGGGGCTTTCTCCTTCTGCAGACACCAGCTCCCGCTGTCGGGGGGGGGGGGCTGGGCTTTCCCCTTCCTCAGATACCAGCTACCGTTGTCAGGGGGCCCCTGGGATATGAAAGAGTGGTGTGTGATTAAGGGATGGATCGATCACAAAGGAGGCCATGCTGGAGAGCCACTCAAAATGGTTGGCCTGTTGTAAGAGAGATGCTTGTTTGTTCAATGCTTTAGTTCAGGTGCCCTGGATTGTGACCAAGGATAATAAGAGCTCTTCCCACCTGCTGGTTTAGAGCATAACGAGGACACTAAAGGTGATGCCTTCTCCCAGGGAAAACAGCAAGCCATATGGATCTGTGTCAGGACACCCCATGTGTTGTTATAATGTCCCACTCCAATGGTTTCTCTTTTCTAACCAGGAAGGAAAGTTGTTAGAGATATGGATTTCAAAGACACAGCTTTATATGCGTGTGTGTGTGTGTGTGTGTGTGTGTGTGTGTGTGTGTGTACTAATTCCTCTCTCACACACACTGCCACAGGGCTTACAAAGTCCTTGTAGGGTCCCACACCTCTGTCTCTCTTCCTCAGTCTGTGTGTGTGTTTAGTAATAGGAAAACAGGTGCTCATGCACCACACACACACACACACACACACACACACACACACACACACACACACACACACACACACACACACACACACACACACACACACACACACACACCTAGACAATTAGCAGGGAGAGGCATCCTTTGATAATGGAAAAGTTTGACAGAGCGAAATGTCCTGAAATGTTTATGATGACCGCAGCACACCTCTTTCCCCAACGTCGTCACATTTCCCCCTGAGCGTGAAGCGCCTGTACCGTTACATTCATTTGAATATCTGCACGGTCAGCTGAACTTGGTTGGTGAGGTTGTTTAGACATTTAAAATGATCCAACCCTCATCTTGCATGCTAAACCTCAGGATCCAATCAGGGTTTGAGATGCTTATACCACAGAAGGAAAGGCTTGAGGGGTTGCTAGACCCTAATGAACAAACCCTTTAGAGCCCTTACTGCAGCAGCTGTAGGTTAACTAGATGGGTTAACTAGATGGGTTAACTAGATGGGTTAACTAGATGGGTTAACTAAATGGGTTAACTAGATGGGTTAACTAGATGGGTTAACTGTGGGTCCTGGAAGCAGCTGTAGGTTAACTAGATGGGTTAACTGTGAGGCTTTACAGCAGCTGCAGGTTAACTAGATGGGTTAACTGTGAGGTCTGGCTTGGCAGCAGCTGTAAATAGCAGGTTAACTAGATGGGTTAACTGTGAGGCCTGGCTTGGCAGCAGCTGTAAATAGCAGGTTAACTAGATGGGTTAACTGTGAGGTCTGGCTTTACAGCAGCTGTAAATAGCAGGTTAACTAGATGGGTTAACTGTGAGGTCTGGCTTGGCAGCAGCTGTAAATAGCAGGTTAACTAGATGGGTTAACTGTGAGGTCTGGCTTGGCAGCAGCTGTAAATAGCAGGTTAACTAGATGGGTTAACTGTGAGGTCTGGCTTTACAGCAGCTGTAAATAGCAGGTTAACTAGATGGGTTAACTGTGAGGCCTGGCTTTACAGCAGCTGTAAATAGCAGGTTAACTAGATGGGTTAACTGTGAGGCTTTACAGCAGCTGTAAATAGCAGGTTAACTAGATGGGTTAACTGTGAGGCTTTACAGCAGCTGTAAATAGCAGGTTAACTAGATGGGTTAACTGTGAGGCTTTACAGCAGCTGTAAATAGCAGGTTAACTAGATGGGTTAACTGTGAGGTCTGGCTTGGCAGCAGCTGTAAATAGCAGGTTAACTAGATGGGTTAACTGTGAGGTCTGGCTTGGCAGCAGCTGTAAATAGCAGGTTAACTAGATGGGTTAACTGTGAGGTCTGGCTTGGCAGCAGCTGTAAATAGCAGGTTAACTAGATGGGTTAACTGTGAGGCCTGGCTTTACAGCAGCTGTAAATAGCAGGTTAACTAGATGGGTTAACTGTGAGGTCTGGCTTGGCAGCAGCTGTAAATAGCAGGTTAACTAGATGGGTTAACTGTGAGGCCTGGCTTTACAGCAGCTGTAAATAGCAGGTTAACTAGATGGGTTAACTGTGAGGTCTGGCTTGGCAGCAGCTGTAAATAGCAGGTTAACTAGATGGGTTAACTGTGAGGTCTGGCTTGGCAGCAGCTGTAAATAGCAGGTTAACTAGATGGGTTAACTGTGAGGTCTGGCTTTACAGCAGCTGTAAATAGCAGGTTAACTAGATGGGTTAACTGTGAGGTCTGGCTTGGCAGCAGCTGTAAATAGCAGGTTAACTAGTTGGGTTAACTGTGAGGTCTGGCTTGGCAGCAGCTGTAAATAGCAGGTTAACTAGATGGGTTAACTGTGGGTCCTGGCTTTACAGCAGCTGTAAATAGCAGGTTAACTAGATGGGTTAACTGTGAGGTCTGGCTTTACAGCAGCTGTAAATAGCAGGTTAACTAGATGGGTTAACTGTGGGTCCTGGCTTTACAGCAGCTGTAAATAGCAGGTTAACTAGATGGGTTAACTGTGAGGCTTTACAGCAGCTGTAAATAGCAGGTTAACTAGATGGGTTAACTGTGAGGTCTGGCTTTACAGCAGCTGTAAATAGCAGGTTAACTAGATGGGTTAACTGTGAGGTCTGGCTTTACAGCAGCTGTAAATAGCAGGTTAACTAGATGGGTTAACTGTGAGGCCTGGCTTGGCAGCAGCTAGTAAAACAGCTCATAAAACAACGCATGTCAATCAAGCCGTCACTACTGAGAGTGTAGAGTAGAATAGGTTTCTGATTCCGCCATTAAAATGGAAGTGGAATAACTCCTGTTTTAATACACTGCTGAATGACTAAGGGAATAACTCCTGTTTTAATACACTGCTGAATGAATTAGGAAGTGGAATAACTCCTGTTTTAATACACTGCTGAATGATTTAGGAAGTGCAATAACTCCTCTTTTAATACACTGCTGAATGACTAAGGAAGTGGAATAACTCCTGTTTTAATACACTGCTGAATGATTTAGGAAGTGGAATAACTCCTCTTTTAATACACTGCTGAATGACTAAGGAAGTGGAATAACTCCTGTTTTAATACACTGCTGAATGACTTAGGAAGTGGAATAACTCCTGTTTTAATACACTGCTGAATGACTTAGGAAGAGGAATAACTCCTGTTTTAATACACTGCTGAATGACTAAGGAAGTGGAATAACTCCTGTTTTAATACACTGCTGAATGATTTAGGAAGTGGAATAACTCCTGTTTTAATACACTGCTGAATGATTTAGGAAGTGGAATAACTCCTGTTTTAATACACTGCTGAATGATTTAGGAAGTGGAATAACTCCTATTTTAATACACTGCTGAATGACTAAGGAAGTGGAATAACTCCTGTTTTAATACACTGCTGAATGACTTAGGAAGAGGAATAACTCCTGTTTTAATACACTGCTGAATGACTAATGAAGTGGAATAACTCCTGTTTTAATACACTGCTGAATGATTTAGGAAGTGGAATAACTCCTGTTTTAATACACTGCTGAATGATTTAGGAAGTGGAATAACTCCTCTTTTAATACACTGCTGAATGACTTAGGAAGAGGAATAACTCCTGTTTTCATACACTGCTGAATGACTTAGGAAGTGGAATAACTCCTGTTTTAATACACTGCTGAATGACTTAGGAAGAGGAATAACTCCTGTTTTAATACACTGCTGAATGACTAAGGAAGTGGAATAACTCCTGTTTTAATACACTGCTGAATGATTTAGGAAGTGGAATAACTCCTGTTTTAATACACTGCTGAATGATTTAGGAAGTGGAATAACTCCTCTTTTAATACACAGCTGAATGACTAAGGAAGTGGAATAACTCCTGTTTTAATACACTGCTGAATGACTTAGGAAGAGGAATAACTCCTGTTTTCATACACTGCTGAATGACTTAGGAAGTGGAATAACTCCTGTTTTAATACACTACTGAATGACTAAAGTGCCTAATTAGCTCACGTTGTCTGTGGATTGGTTACATTTGATCTCCACCATATGTCTCCACTGGGGATCTCTAGCCTCAGCAGTTTAGTTTCCATCACACAGCAACTTTCTCACTTGAGATCTCCAGATACTCTTCCCCAAGGGACCCCACACACTCAAAACCGTGTGTGTGTGTGTGTCTCTCTGGTCATGATCTCACCTGAGAGAGAGGAGTTAGGTAATAAACTCATGTAAATATATAGCCTCAGGCTCCCTCAAAATCAGACAGTCTACTCCAGTATTTTCCTGAGAAATACATGTTTGTGTGATGTAACTGGTAAATTTTATAGATTTTTCAGGTGGTCCTGGGCCAAAAATTCTGTCGACCACCTAGCAAGCTAGAATTATCATCTACAAATAAAAGACACTATCATGTCAACAATTTGCATATTTAGCTTTAGCTCGCTAACGTTAGCTAGTTTAAATAAAGACATTGGGCATCTTGTGGGATGTATGTAGTGTAGCTTCAGTACATGATGCTATTGTTAGATTTCTTTTGAGTACAAAACAGTCCGAATACAGAAAATGTTAGCTAGCTAGCTATGTAGCCTTGTTAGTTAAATTGAAAATTGAAAATAACATAGCTAGTAGGCTAAAAACACAACGCAACACTTACCTAACATTACCAGTCCATGAGAACGGTAGACATTTCGGTCTCACTCATCCATCTTAAAAAATGAATCCCAACGTTTATCTGGTTTCTGGATTTTTTAAGATGTATTTTATTTAACTAGGCAAGTCAGTTAAGAACTAATTCTGATTTACAATCCTAAACCTGCAGCAACCCTCTTCCATTAAATGAACCCTAAACACTGCAGCAATCCTCCTCTTTCATTAAATGAACCCTAAACACTGCAGCAACCCTCCTCTTTATGAACCCTTAACACTGCAGCAACCCTCCTCTTTATGAACCCTAAACACTGCAGCAACCCTCCTCTTTATGAACCCTAAACACTGCAGCAACCCTCCTCTTTATGAACCCTAAACACTGCAGCAACCCTCCTCTTTATGAACCCTAAACACTACAGCAACCCTCCTCTTTATGAACCCTAAACACTGCAGCAACCCTCCTCTTTATGAACCCTAAACACTGCAGCAACCCTCCTCTTTATGAACCCTAAACACTGCAGCAACCCTCCTCTTTATGAACCCTAAACACTACAGCAACCCTCCTCTTTATGAACCCTAAACACTGCAGCAACCCTCCTCTTTATGAACCCTAAACACTACAGCAACCCTCCTCTTTATGAACCCTAAACACTGCAGCAACCCTCCTCTTTATGAACCCTAAACACTGCAGCAACCCTCCTCTTTATGAACCCTAAACACTACAGCAACCCTCCTCTTTATGAACCCTAAACACTGCAGCAACCCTCCTCTTTATGAACCCTAAACACTACAGCAACCCTCCTCTTTATGAACCCTAAACACTACAGCAACCCCCTGTTTTTGAACCCTAAACATTGCAGTCACCCACCTCTTTCATTAATTCTTTACAGTCTAAGACATTTGGGGAGGGTGGGTGCTGAGCTGACATGTGGAATGGTTTTATAAGTGTCATACTATGGATCATTTAGCTATTTGATTTAGAATTTTAGGACCCCTTTAGGTATCAAAAATAAATATTTAATAAGTATTTTTTTTTAAAGAAAGCCTATAAAAACGAATAGAATAACACATTCATAAATGGCAAAAACTACATTCAGAAAGTAAATCATGAGAAACAAGATGTTGAAGTGTCTGTCCTAAATCTAGGAGATATAAAAAAAACTATAAAAATAAACATATTTAACCCCTTTTTTGGGGTAGGCACATAACTTCCTTCATGTGTCCATTTGTCTTTTTGATGCGGTACCGGTTACCTTCAGATGAGTCCCGTGACACTCGTGGGGGTCATAGAGCAAACTGGAATGAGAATCTCCTCTTTCCATAGAGGGGTCATAATAGTTTCTAGGTCAAACCGTTCGGACGCTACCAAACAGACGTTGGCACATCAACGGTACCGACTTCATCGTGTTCGTCAGAACATTATCTTGTTGGTGAGAGTCTCCCCTTTCCATAGAGGGGTCATAATAGTTTCTAGGTCAAACCGTTTGGACGCTACCAAACAGTCGTTGGCACATCAACAGTACCAACTTCATCGTGTTCCTCAGAACATTATCTTGTTGGTGAGAATCTCCCCTTTCCATAGAGGGGTCATAATAGTTTCTAGGTCAAACCGTTTGGACGCTACCAAACAGACGTTGGCACATCAACAGTACCAACTTCATCGTGTTCGTCAGAACATTATCTTGTTGGTGAGAGTCTCATCTTTCCATAGAGGGGTCATAATAGTTTCTAGGTCAAACCGTTCAGACGCTACAGAGGTTTTCGTGAGAAAAACGATTTTCAGGATGTCTTGTGTTATGACAAACACCGCTCTTGCTCTGCCACCTTTCACCACAGATGAGGAAGTGCGACACGGATGTGGTGGATTGAGACAGGTATCTCTAGTTTAAACTGATGGATTTGGATGGGGATGTTTTTGTTCTGTAACTTAGGATTGATGCACCTGTGTGTCAATCGACTCTAAGGGTGTTAAATGAACCCTAAACATTGCAGTAACCTTCTACTTCCGCAGGAGCCGTTTTGTATCAGAATGCTCATCACCTCTCAATTCTATATGATGAGGTGCAAAGCTTCCAATTATCAGGAGATATTTCTCCTGTATAGATCAGATATGGTTTATAGAACCTTTGTGTGTTAAACTTCCTGGTTTAGAGTGCCTGTTAGCAAGTTTCTAAAGGGAGTGAGTGGGAGTTCTCCTCTCTCTTCATAAACCCTGTAGGAGGGAAGGTACACACACACACACACACCCCACACACACACCCCCCACACACAAATACACACACACCCCACACACACACACACACACACACACACACACACACACACACACACACACACACACACACACACACACACACACACACACACACACACACACACACACACACACACACACCCCACACAAATACACACCCTCCCCTCACACAAACACAAAAACACACACCACACACACAGGGCGGTGGCTGAGAGCTGTACTATCACAGCTTTTCTTTCTGGGGTCATGCAAAGCCTTTGGGCATTTTCACTGTAGGAATTTAGAAGACTATGATACTAGGTGGTTATAAACAACCTCCATGAGGAAGACAGTTGATGAGATGGTCGATGATACTAGGTGGTTATAAACAACCTCCATGAGGAAGACAGTTGATGAGATGGTTGATGATACTAGGTGGTTATAAACAACCCCCATGAGGAAGACAGTTGATGAGATGGTCGATGATACTAGGTGGTTATAAACAACCTCCATGAGGAAGACAGTTGATGAGATGGTTGATGATACTAGGTGGTTATAAACAACCCCCATGAGGAAGACAGTTGATGAGATGGTTGATGATACTAGGTGGTTATAAACAACCCCCATGAGGAAGACAGTTGATGAGATGGTTGATGATACTAGGTGGTTATAAACAACCACCATGAGGAAGACAGTTGATTAGATGGTTGATGATACTAGGTGGTTATAAACAACCTCCATGAGGAAGACAGTTGATGAGATGGTTGATGATACTAGGTGGTTATAAACAACCTCCATGAGGAAGACAGTTGATGAGATGGTTGGAAAAGATGGTTGGATGGTTGAAAAATGTACCAACCCCTAGAAAAATGTCCATTGATTGTAATCCTCATAATAATTCAAATTTTCTGTTGCTTTAGGATTAGCAATCTGTCTCAAATTAAATGCAGCAGTCCTTCAATTAAATGGAAGATGTTATTCAAAGTATGATCGACAATACTGACTGACATATACCTCATTCTTAACTACTTTGCGTAATTTGGGTGCTTTGCCATTACCCATTTGCTCTAGCACTCCAACCTGCTAAAGGTGCAGTCCTTTAACAGAGCAGCTCAGTAGGCAGCGACTGCTCGTTTCAACACAGAACATTATTTATGAACAAAGGAGCAGCTTTAGAGATACTGACCTGGTAAACAGGATGCGAGCGCCGTGTTGACTGATGGACTGATGGTAGTGACGTGGCCTGGCCTCAGGGCTGCTGGAGCTCTAGTCTACTCCTAGTGGAGGCTTTATGTGACTGGGGGGAGAGAGAGAGAGAGAGGGAGAGATTAAATGCATGTGTGTGTACAGATCTAGGATCTTAAATTTGAGCCAGTTTGCTACAGCAGGAAAATAATCCTGCAGCAACTGGAAATGTGGATTATAATTAATGGGCATTTTTGCAAGGGAAAATCAAGTACAAAATTTCAACGTGGCAATTACAAACCTCAGAAGCCTTTTTAAACCAGAAATAAACTACATGTTTTACATTTCCATTTCTCCTGCAACAGGGTGATCAAATTAAGATTATACATACAGTATGTATGTATGTTGGCCTGTATAGAGTTCATAATATCCTCTGTGACAGCCAATCACCCAGAGAGATCTTCAGAATGTCCTATGTGAAAGAACAATCACCCAGAGAGATCTTCAGAATGTCCTCTGTGAAAGAACAATCACTCTCTCACTGTGCAGCTCTGACATCTCCTCTCATTACAGAACAATCCCTCTCTGACTGCACAGCTCTGGAGATGACAGGGGAGCAGGAGAAGATAGCCATGTGACTAGTTACCTCTCTATAACAAAGCTGTCCCCAAAGACATTTAATTGTCTTCCTGTGCACGTGTTCCATCTTCCATGATCACTGGTCTGGCTGAACATGACAGGAGGTGGCAACAAGGTGTAAACCCATCCACTCATTCAATGAAGGAAAGGAAGACATTCAAATATTGAGACACAGTTTGTCACTTGGCTGAAGGTGAGATCAGGTCACTGTAATACATCTTTAATAATGGTTACATGATTACATGAATTAAACACAGTGTGGTTGAGGCACAAACAACAATTCCCGCTCCAAAATCCCCCCTTCATCACTTACACTATATCTCAGGGTGACTTACTGCTGAATAAATATACCCTTTCCCAGCTGTGACAATGCATCTCTCCACCCTGATTGGCTTAACAGTAAGTGAAGAGCGAGGAGAAACCAATTCTGACCGATGAGTGAGAAGAGTGTTCAGCTCAACTCCAGTTATATCTACTGTATGTGATGCAGTGTTTCAACCACTGAAGCCCTCCAGGTCTCCACCTTCCCAGCTTACCTGAATGGGCTTTCATCCAGTATTTAAAGACTCCCTTTGGTCCCATTCAACACGGTAGAACTGCCTTAAACTCACACCAGGTAAGGATGATAGCTTTCATCTGTTGGGATTTTCCTGTTTAATAGGCTGACAGAGAACTTCCTGGTTATTTCCCTCACGGTTATTCAACAGCTCAGCTGAGTACATTGGATTGACCTACTGCTAGGAGCGCTGGCGCATCATTTCATTATTGGTGGTATGAGTTACTATAGTTACATGAAGGTGAACTGCGTCCTGGGAAAGGGACATGTACTAGCGGCTGCACTCAGAGAGCTGGTACAGAACAGTCAATTAGATCTGAATTAACGGTGGAAGGAACCAGGACTTTATTACTTTCACCATCTTGGTTTGAATGAAAACGGAAAAGACCACCTGTAACAGAGGGACAATATGGCATTGTGGGTAAACAGAATAAATCCACCCTTACTTAATAAAAATACACGTCTAAACTGTTATTTAATAAGAAGACATAACCCCTCTGTTATTTAATAAGAAGACATAACCCCACTGTTATTTAATAAGAAGACATAACCCCACTGTTATTTAATAAGAAGACATAACCCCACTGTTATTTAATAAGAAGACATAACCCCACTGTTATTTAATAAGAAGACATAACCCCACTGTTATTTAATAAGAAGACATAACCCCACTGTTATTTAATAAGAAGACATAACCCCACTGTTATTTAATAAGAAGACATAACCCCACTGTTATTTAATAAGAAGACATAACCCCACTGTTATTTAATAAGAAGACATAACCCCACTGTTATTTAATAAGAAGACATAACCCCACTGTTATTTAATAAGAAGACATAACCCCACTGTTATTTAATAAGAAGACATAACCCCACTGTTATTTAATAAGAAGACATAACCCCACTGTTATTTAATAAGAAGACATAACCCCACTGTTATTTAATAAGAAGACATAACCCCACTGTTATTTAATAAGAAGACATAACCCCACTGTTATTTAATAAGAAGACATAACCCCACTGTTATTTAATAAGAAGACATAACCCCACTGTTATTTAATAAGAAGACATAACCCCACTGTTATTTAATAAGAAGACATAACCCCACTGTTATTTAATAAGAAGACATAACCCCACTGTTATTTAATAAGAAGACATAACCCCACTGTTATTTAATAAGAAGACATAACCCCACTGTTATTTAATAAGAAGACATAACCCCACTGTTATTTAATAAGAAGACATAACCCCACTGTTATATAATAAGAAGACATAACCCCACTGTTATATAATAAGAAGACATAACCCCACTGTTATTTAATAAGAAGACATAACCCCACTGTTATTTAATAAGAAGACATAACCCCACTGTTATTTAATAAGAAGACATAACCCCACTGTTATTTAATAAGAAGACATAACCCCACTGTTATTTAATAAGAAGACATAACCCCACTGTTATATAATAAGAAGACATAACCCCACTGTTATTTAATAAGAAGACATAACCCCACTGTTATTTAATAAGAAGACATAACCCCACTGTTATTTAATAAGAAGACATAACCCCACTGTTATTTAATAAGAAGACATAACCCCACTGTTATTTAATAAGAAGACATAACCCCACTGTTATTTAATAAGAAGACATAACCACACTGTTATTTAATAAGAAGACATAACCCCACTGTTATATAATAAGAAGACATAACCCCACTGTTATTTAATAAGAAGACATAACCCCACTGTTATTTAATAAGAAGACATAACCCCACTGTTATTTAATAAGAAGACATAACCCCACTGTTATTTAATAAGAAGACATAACCCCACTGTTATTTAATAAGAAGACATAACCCCACTGTTATTTAATAAGAAGACATAACCCCACTGTTATTTAATAAGAAGACATAACCCCACTGTTATTTAATAAGAAGACATAACCCCACTGTTATTTAATAAGAAGACATAACCCCACTGTTATTTAATAAGAAGACATAACCCCACTGTTATTTAATAAGAAGACATAACCCCACTGTTATTTAATAAGAAGACATAACCCCACTGTTATTTAATAAGAAGACATAACCCCACTGTTATTTAATAAGAAGACATAACCCCACTGTTATTTAATAAGAAGACATAACCCCACTGTTATATAATAAGAAGACATAACCCCACTGTTATTTAATAAGAAGACATAACCCCACTGTTATTTAATAAGAAGACATAACCTCACTGTTATTTAATAAGAAGACATAACCCCACTGTTATTTAATAAGAAGACATAACCCCACTGTTATTTAATAAGAAGACATAACCCCACTGTTATTTAATAAGAAGACATAACCCCACTGTTATTTAATAAGAAGACATAACCCCACTGTTATTTAATAAGAAGACATAACCCCACTGTTATTTAATAAGAAGACATAACCCCACTGTTATTTAATAAGAAGACATAACCCCACTGTTATATAATAAGAAGACATAACCCCACTGTTATTTAATAAGAAGACATAACCCCACTGTTATTTAATAAGAAGACATAACCCCACTGTTATTTAATAAGAAGACATAACCCCACTGTTATTTAATAAGAAGATATAACCCCACTGTTATTTAATAAGAAGACATAACCCCACTGTTATTTAATAAGAAGACATAACCCCACTGTTATTTAATAAGAAGACATAACCCCACTGTTATTTAATAAGAAGACATAACCCCACTGTTATTTAATAAGAAGACATAACCCCACTGTTATTTAATAAGAAGACATAACCCCACTGTTATTTAATAAGAAGACATAACCCCACTGTTATTTAATAAGAAGACATAACCCCACTGTTATGTAATAAGGAGACATAACCCCACTGTTATTTAATAAGAAGACATAACCCCACTGTTATTTAATAAGAAGACATAACCCCACTGTTATTTAATAAGAAGACATAACCCCACTGTTATTTAATAAGAAGACATAACCCCACTGTTATTTAATAAGAAGACATAACCCCACTGTTATTTAATAAGAAGACATAACCCCACTGTTATTTAATAAGAAGACATAACCCCACTGTTATTTAATAAGAAGACATAACCCCACTGTTATTTAATAAAAGCACTCTGCTCCGGTTCACCCAGATGATTTGGTTATGATCAGCAAGAGATTTCAAATGAATAAGCATGTGGTCATGGTCAAACACAACATGGACCCATTTAGGTCATTTCAACAAACCAGCCATGAGGGACAATGAAGTCATCCCCAACTGTAATGGCTTCTCCTACTTGATATCTATTGAAGATATTATGTAATATCACATCATAGCTCACTTTGCGCACCACTAATGACTGAATGGACAGTGAATGGTCAACCCTTTACAGGATACCAGTGACTTCTCCCTAGGAGCCACTTCCTGCTATTGGTTTCACTCTATATGATGTCACTTCTCCTTCTGCAGCCTCCCCCATGTGAAGCTCCACTGGAAACAGAGCTTCCCTGTAACCCTACAACTTCAGTGTGTGCAGATCTGAATGAACTGGATGGAGCCTTCTCGTATATGGAGCTAGAGACTAGACATTAGCTCTGGAAACGAATAAGGCTTCAGGTCTCAGGCATGTTGACTCATCACTAGTTTCATTGAACCACCTCCATCACATAGACACCAAAGTGTTAACAGACAGCTGGTTAAAATATATATTTTTTCCCCCACCAGGTATAAGAAGTGTGAATGTTATTTCCCAGCATACACTGTGGTTGTTTCGACCTCTGTTTACACCCCTCATTGAGCATCCTATGGCATCTGTCGGCTGAAGTGATGACTGAGTTTTGAAAAGTGTATAAATCCACAGGGACACAAAGGCTGCAGATTGATCATTGAAATGGATTAGTGAGTGGGGGTGGGGTTCGCTCCGAGGGGATTTGAGGTGAAATTGAGTTGCATTGCTGGTGTAGCAAAGCAATTTTTGACAGGAGGAATAGCTGTGAGAGTGAAAGAGTGGTGATATTTAATTTTCATGAGTGTGATCAGTGCAGCAGAGCAATTAGCAACAGTCGTGTTTCAGCGTATAGAGCCATCGACTCGCTAAGTGAAAAGAGAGTATCAACAGCAACACTTGGTACCCATGTGAGCATATGGTAAAATGTAAACAGAACCTTGTTGGCATCTTAGCTTCATTAGTAGACTGGTTCTATGTTGGCATCTTAGTTTCATTAGTAGACTGGTTCTATGTTGACATCTTAGTTTCATTAGTAGACTGGTTCTATGTTGACATCTTAGTTTCATTAGTAGACTGGTTCTATGTTGACATCTTAGTTTCATTAGTAGACTGGTTCTATGTTGACATCTTAGTTTCATTAGTAGACTGGTTCTATGTTGACATCTTAGTTTCATTAGTAGACTGGTTCTATGTTGACATCTTAGTTTCATTAGTAGACTGGTTCTATGTTGGCATCTTAGTTTCAGTAGTAGACTGGTTCTATGTTGACATCTTAGTTTCATTAGTAGATTGGTTCTATGTTGACATCTTAGTTTCATTAGTAGACTGGTTCTATGTTGACATCTTAGTTTCATTAGTAGACTGGTTCTATGTTGACATCTTAGTTTCATTAGTAGACTGGTTCTATGTTGACATCTTAGTTTCATTAGTAGACTGGTTCTATGTTGACATCTTAGTTTCATTAGTAGACTGGTTCTATGTTGGCATCTTAGTTTCATTAGTAGACTGGTTCTATGTTGACATCTTAGTTTCATTAGTAGACTGGTTCTATGTTGACATCTTAGTTTCATTAGTAGACTGGTTCTATGTTGACATCTTAGTTTCATTAGTAGACTGGTTCTATGTTGACATCTTAGTTTCATTAGTAGACTGGTTCTATGTTGACATCTTAGTTTCATTAGTAGACTGGTTCTATGTTGACATCTTAGGTTCATTAGTAGACTGGTTCTATGTTGACATCTTAGTTTCATTAGTAGGTTCCATTTTGACAAACTACCATTTTATCATTCCTTCAACATGTCCAAACTTCAACAAAACAAACCCCAATAAATTCCAGAAAATAGAAGATGAAAGAAACAGACCTTGACCATAAATACTATTGCCTCTGGTTATTAGCCTATACCTTCACTGTGGCCTGGGTCCTCATTTATCAACCGTTCGTATGCAAACATCTGTGTACTAACCATGCATGGGACCATTTCCATGCAAAGTGTGAGATTTATCAATATGAACTTTCGCTTGAGTGTGTGAAAATGTATGCACAGCCATGACCATGTGTATGCACAGTGCCAAGTAGTGGAATAAGGGGACTGCTTGTCAAGTGTAGAATGGGGAAAATACATCCCCCCCCCCCCCCTCAGATTAATCGAGTCAATATGTCGGGGCATGGACTCTACAAGGTGTCGAAAGCGTTCCACAGGGATGCTGGCCAATGTTGACTCCAATGCTTCCCACAGTTGTGTCAAGTTGGCTGGATGTTGGCTGGATGTCCTTTGGACCATTCTTGACACACATGCGAAACTGTGAGTGTGAAAAATCCAACAGTGTTGTAGTTCTTGACACCTACCCTGTTCAAAGGCTATAGGTGTCTGACAGCCCTCAATGAGACAATGTTACATCAGCATCTGACAGCCCTCAATGAGACAATGTTACATCAGCATCTGACAGCCCTCAATGAGAGAATGTTACATAAGCATCTGACAGCCCCCAATGAGCCAATGTTACATCAGCATCTGACAGCCCTCAATGAGACAATGTTACATCAGCATCTGACAGCCCTCAATGAGCCAATGTTACATCAGCATCTGACAGCCCTCCATGAGACAATGTTACATCAGCATCTGACAGCCCCCAATGAGACAATGTTACATCAGCATCTGACAGCCCTCAATGAGCCAATGTTACATCAGCATCTGACAGCCCTCCATGAGACAATGTTACATCAGCATCTGACAGCTCTCAATGAGATAATGTTACATCAGCATCTGACAGCTCTCAATGAGAGAATGTTACATCAGCATCTGACAGCTCTCAATGAGACAATGTTACATCAGCATCTGACAGCCCTCAATGAGAGAATGTTACATCAGCATCTGACAGCCCTCCATGAGACAATGTTACACCAGCATCTGACAGCCCTCAATGAGAGAATGTTACATCAGCATCTGACAGCCCTCAATGAGAGAATGTTACATCAGCATCTGACAGCCCTCAATGAGCCAATGTTACATCAGCATCTGACAGCACTTACTGAGACAATGTTACATCAGCATCTGACAGCCCTCAATGAGACAATGTTACATCAGCATCTGACAGCTCTCAATGAGCCAATGTTACATCAGCATCTGACAGCCCTCAATGAGACAATGTTACATCAGCATCTGACAGCTCTCAATGAGCCAATGTTACATCAGCATCTGACAGCCCTCAATGAGACAATGTTACATCAGCATCTGACAGCCCTCAATGAGCCAATGTTACATCAGCATCTGACAGCCCTCGATGAGACAATGTTAAATCAGGGGTTTCTGCACTATGATGCCATCAATGGGTTCCCAAATACAGACCAATAGAAGGCACCCACAACGCCATAAATACGAACGGACCAATAGAAAGCACCCACGACGCCATAAATACGAACGGACCAATAGAAGGCACCTACAACGCCATAAATACGAACGGACGAATAGAAGTCATCCACAACGCCATAAATACGAACGGACCAATAGAAAGCACCCACGACGCCATAAATACGAACGGACCAATAGAAAGCACCCACGACGCCATAAATACAAACGGACCAATGGAAGGCACCTACAACGCCATAAATACGAACAGACCAATAGAAGGCACCCACAACACCATAAATACGAACGGACCAATAGAAGGCACCCACAACACCATAAATACGAACGGACCAATAGAAGGCACCCACAACACCATAAATACGAACGGACCAATAGAAGGCACCCACGACGCCATAAATACGAACGGACCAATAGACGGCACCCACAACGCCATAAATAGGAACGGACCAATAGAAGGCACCCACGACGCCATAAATACGAACGGACCAATAGAAGGCACCCACAACACCATAAATACGAACGGACCAATAGAAAGCACCCACGACACCATAAATACGAACGGACCAATAGAAGGCACCCACAACACCATAAATACGAACGGACCAATAGAAGGCACCCACAACACCATAAATACGAACGGACCAATAGAAGGCACCCACAACACCATAAATACGAACGGACCAATAGAAGGCACCCACAACACCATAAATACGAACGGACCAATAGAAGGCACCCACAACACCATAAATACGAACGGACCAATAGAAGGCACCCACAACACCATAAAAGCACCATCCCAAAACGAGTTGAACTGTGTGAACAGAAAAGGCTTCCACTCTTCATGTGCAGGTGATGTGATGATGAAAAGACGCTGCTGAATGTGGTGGCCAGGTGGAATGTACGACTTCATTCTGCAGAGCAGCCATGTTGGCCTCTACACCTCCAGGAGGGAGCTGATGAGGATGGACGGCTTATTGCTGAGTGTTTCCTACTCAGTTGAAGTATATTTACCATTGCTAAAGCAACTTGAATTGTCCTAGTGGTCCTCTCTCTGTAGCTGTGTTTTCACTGGGCTCACAAATGAATGAGCCCAAATAAAACATTTTGTTTGTACTCAACCTCTGACACCAACACCTCTATTTCAGTCTCGGAAATGGTATTTTTCTTAGCCCACTGGCTTTAAAGGGATGATTAGGGGCGTTTAGAAATGCAAACAGCCAAGGTTGTGCACGAGCACTGAGGCTGAGAACAATTTGCATTTATCAACGGTTATCTCCTACCGGTGTGGTTATGACACTCGTAGGATTGTTTGATAAATCACACTTTTTCTATGCATACGACCATTCTAAATTTCTACGCAATGTTGATAAATGGAGGCCCCTAATCCATAAGATCCCCTCCATCTAGTTAGTGTAGATGCCCTTTAACTATGGACCAGAGCCGCAGCCTATTGAAAAAGTCAGTTGTTTATTCATCTGCTGAAATGACTGTCAGAAACAGAGTATGTTTGTTCACATCCATTATTTATAGAATATATAGGTTACCCCACTAGTTCAACTACTGACTCAAGGGACTGAATGCTCACATAACACCAATGTTACCATTCATCTGGCACTTCATCTGGAGTCAATACACACATCTAGCTATCTACGGTATGTGTGCAGTGTTTTCTCATCGACAGGAACGTTTTCTGGTCCATTCTGCTATTCTGCACTCATCCCACAACCCCCCCAAACTGTGTCTGAAACCGTAGAGGCTGACAGCCATAAATAACAGTGTCCGTACCAAATCAACACTGTACCCACAGCATGCCATTTCTATTCAGTTTCATTTTATAACTCCCTCTTTCAGGGTGAATTTATCAGCTGCAGAAGACTGGAATTGGCTATTTAATCAATTTTGGGATACGGGTAGGGGGGTAGGGTGCCGGTAGGGGGGGAAGGGTGCCGGTAGGGGGGAGGGTGAGGGTAGGGGGGGGGGGGGGGGGGAGGGTAGGGGGAAGGGTACGGGTAGGGGGGAAGGGTGAGGGTAGGGGGGGGGGGGTGAGGGTAGGGGAGGAAGGGTGCGGGTAGGGGGGAAAGGGTGCAGGTAGGGAGGAAAGGGTGCGGGTAGGAAAGGAAGGGTTCGGGCAGGGGGGAAAGGGTGTAGGTAGGGGGGGGGGGGGGGGTAGGGGAGGAAGGGTGAGGGTATGGGGGGAAGGAAGGGTGAGGGTAGGGGGGAAGAGTGCCGATAGGGGGGGGGGTGCCGGTAGGGGAGGAAGGGTGATGGTAGGGGGGGAAGGGTGCGGGTAGGAAGGGTGCGGGTAGGGGGGAGGGTGCCAGTAGGGGAGGAAGGGTGCGGGTAGGGGGGGAGGGTGCCGGTAGGGGAGGAAGGGTGAGGGTAGGGGAGGAAGGGTGATGGTAGGGTAGGAAGGGTGCGGGTAGGGGGAGAGGGTGCCGGTAAGGGAGGAAGGGTGAGGGTAGGGGAGGAAGGGTGAGGGTAGGGGAGGAAGGGTGAGGCTAGGGGAGGAAGGGTGAGGCTAGGGGAGGAAGGGTGAGGGTAGGGGAGGAAGGGTGAGGGTAGGGGAGGAAGGGTGAGGCTAGGGGAGGAAGGGTAAGGCTAGGGGAGGAAGGGTGAGGGTAGGGGAGGAAGGGTGAGGCTAGGGGAGGAAGGGTGAGGCTAGGGGAGGAAGGGTGAGGCTAGGGGAGGAAGGGTGAGGCTAGGGGAGGAAGGGTGAGGCTAGGGGAGGAAGGGTGAGGCTAGGGGAGGAAGGGTGAGGGTAAGCAGGAACCAGAGGCACAGTTTAGCCATTATATATCCCCATCTAGATTTGCTGGGTGTAAATGTTTAGATATTCATTTGGCCCTTATCAGAAATCCAGTTACTGTCTGTGTGTATATGTACTATAACAACTGCTGTAATTGACAGAGTGTCAGAGAGAAAAAAGGAAGACTGGTGCTCTGATTGCTTTGCTCTTTGGCTCTCCCGAGCAGAAATGTTTCAGACAGAAACACTGTTCATGTCACGGTACTTTGTGGCCTATTGATATGATATGATTGATTTACACCATGGCCAGATGCATTTTGTTAATCCTGTTACAGCCCTCAAATAAAATCTATGTAAATAAATCATTTGAAGATCAGCAACTGGTGTAGTTTAATTATATGTTTTTTGTCCAGATATTGGTTTATTCCTTCTGCGTTCTCTATTGTTTTCTAATCATATAACATTAAATGGATACTTTGGGATTTTGGCAATGCCCTTTATCTACTTTCTCAGAGTCAGATGAATGTGTAGATACCATTTGTATGTCTCTGTGTCCAGTACGAAGGAAGTTAGAGGTAGTTTAGTGTTAGCACAATGACAGGAAGTCTCTGGGGATCTGGGTTAGGGTGCCATTTATGAAGAAAGGCTGAAAAGATGAACAGAAAGAAGAACATGAGAGCCAGCGAGTGAGGGAGAAAGAGAGACAGTTAGAGAAGGTTCAAAAGGCCACCTGCCATTGGTGAGGAGGAAGAGGTGACAGAGAGCCTTGTTACAGAGAGCCTTAAAACAGGCCATCTGCAGTTGGTATATCCATTTTTGGACATTTGAATTAACGATATACCTGTTGATTCTTGAAGAAAATAATTCCAGAATTCTGCAGCTCATACTTATCCCCCAGTGGTTAGATTTCTCCAGCCCCATCCCTCAGCGTTTTACAAAAACTGTGGTGGGGTGTTACTTTGTTATTGTTTGAAGTGCTGATTGCCCCTTTCTTTCTTACAGCAACATCTGAGACATCTGAGCGTGTGCAGGATGGGACAGCGAGCGCTGCAACCAATCAGAAATGCTGTCCTGAGCTCGGTTTGGCATTGCCCTCCTAATGCTCCTCCGTAGCTCAGTTGATAGAGCATGAAGCTTTCAACGCCAAGATAGTGGGTTTGTTTCCTGGGACCAACCATATGTAAAATGTATGTACACATAACTGTAAGCCATTGCAACCAATCAGAAATGCTGGCCCAAGCTTAGTTCTGCATTTCCCTCTTAATGGTTGAGGTTAGGACTGGGGAAGGGTAGGCTGACCCTAGATCTGGATGACCCTAGGCTCCAGGGGACTATCCAATCAGGCATCAACAGAGTGATCAGATTCAACCCTCTCCATGACCAACTACCAATAATTGTTTATGACAACAGAATGAGCATAAACGATATGAAATATCGCTTTGTCAATGAGACCCCTTTTATCTTTCTGTCACAAATCTGTTTAGAAGGCAGCCTTGTCTGGTGATACCCCTCATACCCATCAGCCTTGTCTGGTGATACCCCTCATACCCATCAGCCTTGTCTGGTGATACCCCTCATACCCATCAGCCTTGTCTGGTGATACCCCTCATACCCATCAGCCTTGCCTGGTGATACCCCTCATACCCATCAGCCTTGTCTGGTGATACCCCTCATACCCATCAGCCGTGCCTGGTGATACCCCTCATACCCATCAGCCTTGCCTGGTGATACCCCTCATACCCATCAGCCTTGCCTGGTGATACCCCTCATACCCATCAGCCTTGCCTGGTGATACCCCTCATACCCATCAGCCTTGCCTGGTGATACCCCTCATATACCCATCAGCCTTGCCTGGTGATACCCCTCATACCCATCAGCCTTGCCTGGTGATACCCCTCATACCCATCAGCCTTGCCTGGTGATACCCATCATACCCATCAGCCTTGCCTGGTGATACCCCTAATAGCCATCAGCCTTGCCTGGTGATACAGCACCCCTCATACCCACCAGCCTTGCCTGGTGATACCCCTAATAGCCGTCAGCCTTGCCTGGTGATACCCCTAATAGCCATCAGCCTTGCCTGGTGATACCCCTAATAGCCGTCAGCCTTGCCTGGTGATACCCCTTCATACCCATCTTTAGTCTGGCTGTACTTAATCCCTCAGAAATGGGTCACAGGCATGCTGCTAGTAAACAATAGGGAGAGGGATGAATGCTATTGAGGACTAGTGGAAAGGGTCCACTTCTGGGGCCTTAGCAGCTTAGACACAGAACACCATATGCTGTGTACTCCTATTCTGCATAAGCAGTTTCCATGCAAACTTGACTCGTAATCACTAGGCTCCATCTGTTTCACACTGTACCGTGCAAGAAGAAAAATAACAACACCTAGGCTCCTCAATAACACGCTGTCATTGGCCCCATAAATATGCCACTAAAGTAGTAGGTGCTACTGTTTGTTTGAAGTCGTGGAAATTCAGAATGAGAGACTTTGTCATTTCTTCAAACAATCATCATTTAATATTGATTAATTATTGCAATAATGAGACCAGTCAACCCAACAGTCTTGACTGTTAGGCCGAGGAGCCTAACTTTTACAGAAATGCAGAGTTCTTTATATAGCCGACACTAAGAATGCTTTGTCATGGTTGCTTCCACTATTCCCATGCAGATTGGGGTCGCCATAAGCCACTCTGAGTTCATCCTGTTGTTATCTGCACGGGGGATGTTGTCTTAACCCCACCCTGACATCGTCTACCAGATGCAAGGATGATTTTGAGACAACGAGGGATTGTTCTACTCCCAAGCTATCTCTAGTAAAACACATTCTTGACCATACACCCAGATTAGCTGTAGGGAGCTATAGTGGAGAGAATACAAACTCAGCATTAGTAGGACAGAAATGTCTTCCCATTCGTTAAGTAACTATTAATATCAAACAAATCAGGCAAATACATAATCTGGTGGAGGAGGCCTCAATCTCGTGTCCTCAACAACACAACACACTCTGCAAAACTCCAATTACATTAATTGTCGGATCTAGTAATACTGTATGTATGCAGCTAGCTATGCAAATCCGTTTCAATGTCAACATACTAGGCCTACCTGTATCTCTTTCCTCTTCCTGTCTGTTGTTACCATGTTGCCTGTCTTTCCCTCTCACAGTACTATTCCTGTTCAACTATACCCCTGATGTGGTTACTAATGGGTCGATCTATGCCCCCCCTCCATCCTCTTGTTTAGTCTGACCCTAGGGAATGTAGAAGGAGACATTGGAGGGACCTAACCTTTAGCCGTCTGGAGAATGGGGGTCTTTGTGCTCACTGTATTCATTTGCAAATGAGCGCCGGGTACAATCAAATTTTACTACTTTGTGTCTGTCATTTTGTGCCCGCATCCCCCACCCCACCTCTTCTTGTGCCCCCCCCCCCCCCCCCGCTGGGAGCCGATGAGTTTGTTCCTCAGTCCGAACGGAGCGCTCTCTGCACCCTTATCTCTCCACCCCAAATGTTCCAGTGCTCAATGTCAGCAAACATGGAAGTAAACAAACCGTAAGCCCATGTATACTTAAACAACTGGTTTTGTTATGTCATATCCTTCACTCTAATCTGTAGCTGTAGTGTGTCTCACTGCATCGCTGCTGTAATGAGTTCTGCTATGTCGTTTGATGATATCCTATTCTAAATGAATCACCACACGGAATGTCTATTGTTTATTCAACATGCTTGGAGCTAACTGCTTTAGTAGGAGTATACAGATGTGTGTGATTGCTATTCAGATGTGTGTGATTGCTATTCAGATGTGTGTGATTGCTATTCAGATGTGTGTGATTGCTATACAGATGTGTGTGATTGCTGTACAGATGTGTGTGATTGCTATACAGACGTGTGTGATTGCTATACAGATGTGTGTGATTGCTATACAGATGTGTGTGATTGCTATACAGATGTGTGTGATTGCTATTCGATGTGTGTGATTGATATACAGAGGTGTGTGATTGCTATCAGATGTGTGTGATTGCTATTCAGATGTGTGTGATTGCTATTCAGATGTGTGTGATTGCTATTCAGATGTGTGTGATTGCTATTCAGATGTGTGTGATTGCTATACAGATGTGTGTGATTGCTATTCAGATGTGTGTGATTGCTATCAGATGTGTGTGATTGCTATTCAGATGTGTGTGATTGCTATTCAGATGTGTGTGATTGCTATACAGATGTGTGTGATTGCTATTCAGATGTGTGTGATTGCTATACAGATGTGTGTGATTGCTATTCAGATGTGTGTGATTGCTATACAGATGTGTGTGATTGCTATTCAGATGTGTGTGATTGCTATTCAGATGTGTGTGATTGCTATACAGATGTGTGTGATTGCTATTCAGATGTGTGTGATTGCTATATCAGATGTGTGTGATTGCTATACAGATGTGTGTGATTGCTATTCAGATGTGGTGTGATTGCTATTCAGATGTGTGTGATTGCTATTCAGATGTGTGTGATTGCTATTCAGATGTGTGTGATTGCTATACAGATGTGTGTGATTGCTATTCAGATGTGTGTGATTGCTATTCAGATGTGTGTGATTGCTATTCAGATGTGTGTGATTGCTATACAGATGTGTGTGATTGCTATACAGATGTGTGTGATTGCTATTCAGATGTGTGTGATTGCTATACAGATGTGTGTGATTGCTATTCAGATGTGTGTGATTGCTATACAGATGTGTGTGATTGCTATTCAGATGTGTGTGATTGCTATTCAGATGTGTGCGATTGCTATTCAGATGTGTGTGATTGCTATTCAGATGTGTGTGATTGCTATTCAGATGTGTGTGATTGCTATTCAGATGTGTGTGATTGCTATTCAGATGTGTGTGATTGCTATTCAGATGTGTGTGATTGCTATTCAGATGTGTGTGATTGCTATTCAGATGTGTGTGATTGCTATACAGATGTGTGTGATTGTTATTCAGATGTGTGTGATTGCTATTCAGATGTGTGTGATTGCTATTCAGATGTGTGTGATTGCTATACAGATGTGTGTGATTGCTATTCAGATGTGTGTGATTGCTATTCAGATGTGTGTGATTGCTATTCAGATGTGTGTGATTGCTATTCAGATGTGTGTGATTGCTATTCAGATGTGTGTGATTGCTATACCGATGTGTGTGATTGCTATACAGATGTGTGTGATTGTTATTCAGATGTGTGTGATTGCTATTCAGATGTGTGTGATTGCTATTCAGATGTGTGTGATTGCTATACAGATGTGTGTGATTGCTATTCAGATGTGTGTGATTGCTATTCAGATGTGTGTGATTGCTATTCAGATGTGTGTGATTGCTATTCAGATGTGTGTGATTGCTATTCAGATGTGTGTGATTGCCATACAGATGTGTGTGATTGCTATACAGATGTGTGTGATTGCTATACAGATGTGTGTGATTGCTATTCAGATGTGGGTGATTGCTATTCAGATGTGTGTGATTGCTATTCAGATGTGTGTGATTGCTATTCAGATGTGTGTGATTGTTATACAGATGTGTGTGATTGCTATACAGATGTGTGTGATTGTTATACAGATGTGTGTGATTGCTATTCAGATGTGTGTGATTGCTATACAGATGTGTGTGATTGCTATTCAGATGTGTGTGATTGCTATACAGAT
Source organism: Oncorhynchus kisutch (assembly GCF_002021735.2). NCBI lineage: Eukaryota > Metazoa > Chordata > Actinopteri > Salmoniformes > Salmonidae > Oncorhynchus > Oncorhynchus kisutch. The sequence continues at coordinate 10,518,131 of NW_022261980.1, read as the reverse complement.
GTGTGTGATTGCTATTCAGATGTGTGCGATTGCTATACAGATGTGTGTGATTGCTATTCAGATGTGTGTGATTGCTATTCAGATGTGTGTGATTGCTATTCAAATGTGTGTGATTGCTATTCAGATGTGTGTGATTGCTATTCAGATGTGTGCGATTGCTATTCAGATGTGTGTGATTGCCATACAGATGTGTGTGATTGCTATACAGATGTGTGTGATCGCTATACAGATGTGTGTGATTGCTATTCAGATGTGGGTGATTGCTATTCAGATGTGTGTGATTGCTATTCAGATGTGTGTGATTGCTATACAGATGTGTGTGATTGCTATACAGATGTGTGTGATTGCTGTACAGATGTGTGTGATTGCTATTCAGATGTGTGTGATTGCTATACAGATGTGTGTGATTGCTATTCAGATGTGTGTGATTGCTATTCAGATGTGTGTGATTGCTATTCAGATGTGTGTGATTGCTATTCAGATGTGTGTGATTGTTATACAGATGTGTGTGATTGCTATACAGATGTGTGTGATTGTTATACAGATGTGTGTGATTGCTATTCAGATGTGTGTGATTGCTATACAGATGTGTGTGATTGCTATTCAGATGTGTGTGATTGCTATACAGATGTGTGTGATTGCTATTCAGATGTGTGTGATTGCTATTCAGATGTGTGTGATTGCTATACAGATGTGTGTGATTGCTATTCAGATGTGTGTGATTGCTATTCAGATGTGTGTGATTGCTATTCAGATGTGTGTGATTGCTATTCAGATGTGTGTGATTGCTATTCAGATGTGTGTGATTGCTATACAGATGTGTTTGATTGCTATTCAGATGTGTGTGATTGCTATTCAGATGTGTGCGATTGCTATTCAGATGTGTGTGATTGCTATTCAGATGTGTGTGATTGCTATTCAGATGTGTGTGATTGCTATACAGATGTGTGTGATTGCTATTCAGATGTGTGTGATTGCTATACAGATGTGTGTGATTGCTATTCAGATGTGTGTGATTGCTATTCAGATGTGTGTGATTGCTATACAGATGTGTGTGATTGCTATTCAGATGTGTGTGATTGCTATACAGATGTGTGTGATTGCTATTCAGATGTGTGTGATTGCTATTCAGATGTGTGTGATTGCTATACAGATGTGTGTGATTGCTATTCAGATGTGTGTGATTGCTATACAGATGTGTGTGATTGCTATTCAGATGTGTGTGATTGCTATTCAGATGTGTGTGATTGCTATACAGATGTGTGTGATTGCTATACAGATGTGTGTGATTGCTATACAGATGTGTGTGATTGCTATACAGATGTGTGTGATTGCTATACAGATGTGTGTGATTGCTATACAGATGTGTGTGATTGCTATTCAGATGTGTGTGATTGCTATACAGATGTGTGTGATTGCTATACAGATGTGTGTGATTGCTATACAGATGTGTGTGATTGCTATTCAGATGTGTGTGATTGCTATACAGATATGTGTGATTGCTATTCAGATGTGTGTGATTGCTATACAGATGTGTGTGATTGCTATACAGATGTGTGTGATTGCTATACAGATGTGTGTGATTGCTATTCAGATGTGTGTGATTGCTATACAGATGTGTGTGATTGCTATTCAGATGTGTGTGATTGCTATACAGATGTGTGTGATTGCTATTCAGATGTGTGTGATTGCTATTCAGATGTGTGTGATTGCTATTCAGATGTGTGTGATTGCTATACAGATGTGTGTGATTGCTATTCAGATGTGTGTGATTGCTATACAGATGTGTGTGATTGCTATACAGATGTGTGTGATTGCTATTCAGATGTGTGTGATTGCTATACAGATGTGTGTGATTGCTATTCAGATGTGTGTGATTGCTATACAGATGTGTGTGATTGCTATTCAGATGTGTGTGATTGCTATAACAGATGTGTGTGATTGCTATTCAGATGTGTGTGATTGCCATTCAGATGTGTGTGATTGCTATTCAGATGTGTGTGATTGCTATTCAGATGTGTGTGATTGCTATTCAGATGTGTGTGATTGCTATACAGATGTGTGTGATTGCTATTCAGATGTGTGTGATTGCTATTCAGATGTGTGTGATTGCTATTCAGATGTGTGTGATTGCTATACAGATGTGTGTGATTGCTATACAGATGTGTGTGATTGCTATACAGATGTGTGTGATTGCTATACAGATGTGTGTGATTGCTATTCAGATGTGTGTGATTGCTATTCAGATGTGTGTGATTGCTATTCAGATGTGTGTGATTGCTATACAGATGTGTGTGATTGCTATTCAGATGTGTGTGATTGCTATACAGATGTGTGTGATTGCTATTCAGATGTGTGTGATTGCTATTCAGATGTGTGTGATTGCTATACAGATGTGTGTGATTGCGATACAGATGTGTGTGATTGCTATACAGATGTGTGTGATTGCTATACAGATGTGTGTGATTGCTATTCAGATGTGTGTGATTGCTATACAGATGTGTGTGATTGCTATTCAGATGTGTGTGATTGCTATACAGATGTGTGTGATTGCTATTCGGATGTGTGTGATTGCTATTCAGATGTGTGTGATTGCTATACAGATGTGTGTGATTGCTATTCAGATGTGTGTGATTGCTATTCAGATGTGTGTGATTGCTATTCAGGTGTGTGTGATTGCTATTCAGATGTGTGTGATTGCTATTCAGATGTGTGTGATTGCTATTCAGATGTGTGTGATTGCTATTCAGATGTGTGTGATTGCTATTCAGATGTGTGTGATTGCTATTCAGATGTGTGTGATTGCTATACAGATGTGTGTGATTGCTATTCAGATGTGTGTGATTGCTATTCAGATGTGTGTGATTGCTATTCAGATGTGTGTGATTGCTGTACAGATGTGTGTGATTGCTATACAGATGTGTGTGATTGCTATACAGATGTGTGTGATTGCTATACAGATGTGTGTGATTGCTATACAGATGTGTGTGATTGTTATACAGATGTGTGTGATTGCTATTCAGATGTGTGTGATTGCTATTCAGATGTGTGTGATTGCTATACAGATGTGTGTGATTGCTATACAGATGTGTGTGATTGCTATTCAGATGTGTGTGATTGCTATTCAGATGTGTGTGATTGCTATTCAGATGTGTGTGATTGCTATTCAGATGTGTGTGATTGCTATTCAGATGTGTGTGATTGCTATTCAGATGTGTGCGATTGCTATTCAGATGTGTGTGATTGCTATTCAGATGTGTGTGATTGCTATACAGATGTGTGTGATTGCTATTCAGATGTGTGTGATTGCTATTCAGATGTGTGTGATTGCTATTCAGATGTGTGTGATTGCTATTCAGATGTGTGTGATCGCTGTACAGATGTGTGTGATTGCTATTCAGATGTGTGTGATTGCTGTACAGATGTGTGTGATTGCTATACAGATGTGTGTGATTGCTGTACAGATGTGTGTGATTGCTATACAGATGTGTGTGATTGCTATACAGATGTGTGTGATTGCTATACAGATGTGTGTGATTGTTATACAGATGTGTGTGATTGCTATTCAGATGTGTGTGATTGCTATTCAGATGTGTGTGATTGCTATACAGATGTGTGTGATTGCTATACAGATGTGTGTGATTGCTATTCAGATGTGTGTGATTGCTATTCAGATGTGTGTGATTGCTATTCAGATGTGTGTGATTGCTATTCAGATGTGTGTGATTGCTATTCAGATGTGTGTGATTGCTATTCAGATGTGTGTGATTGCTATTCAGATGTGTGCGATTGCTATTCAGATGTGTGTGATTGCTATTCAGATGTGTGTGATTGCTATACAGATGTGTGTGATTGCTATTCAGATGTGTGTGATTGCTATTCAGATGTGTGTGATTGCTATTCAGATGTGTGTGATTGCTATTCAGATGTGTGTGATCGCTGTACAGATGTGTGTGATTGCTATTCAGATGTGTGTGATTGCTGTACAGATGTGTGTGATTGCTATACAGATGTGTGTGATTGCTGTACAGATGTGTGTGATTGCTATACAGATGTGTGTGATTGCTATACAGATGTGTGTGATTGCTATACAGATGTGTGTGATTGTTATACAGATGTGTGTGATTGCTATTCAGATGTGTGTGATTGCTATACAGATGTGTGTGATTGCTATTCAGATGTGTGTGATTGCTATTCAGATGTGTGTGATTGCTATGATTGCTATACAGATGTGTGTGATTGCTATACAGATGTGTGTGATTGCTATACAGATGTGTGTGATTGCTATACAGATGTGTGTGATTTCTAGTAAGTCGATAAAAGCTGAAGGTAAAAGCAGAACATTTGCTTCAATCAGTTTCTGAAACTATTTTTAAGTCAATGTTCTCCAGTTAGCATGCTTGGAATGTTATGCCAAAATCATTGAAACCAATCATTGAGCAAAACAATCCCATTGTTTACGCCAAGATGGCGTAGCAGTCGGATGTGTGTTTTGTCTTGTCCCGTCTTATCCCGTGTAAATAATCGTAAATAATTTATTTCCTAGTTTTTTCCCCCATATATTTCGTATATATTTTAATCTCACTTTCCATCTACGGACTGAATATCCTCTCCTGCTACCCGCCTCACCCAATGTGTACGGATCTTCTATTTTTATACTTTACAACCGGAACCCCCATCAGAGGCTAGCCAGCTAACTAGCTAGTAGTCAGTTAGCCACTGCTAGACACCAGCCAGCCTCAGCTCGGTCAATACCTGCCGGTCTGCATATCAACCCAGAGCATATCGGACTGCTTTTTCTAATCGACCTGGCCCAGGCAGGCCTTTCTAATCGACCTGGCCCAGGCAGGCCTTTCTAATCGACCTGGCCCAGGCAGGCCTTTCTAATCGACCTGGCCCAGACAGGCCTTTCTAATCGACCTGGCCCAGGCAGGCCTTTCTAATCGACCTGGCCCAGGCAGGCCTTTCTAATCGACCTGGCCCAGGCAGGCCTTTCTAATCGACCTGGCACAGGAATCCTGGAAGGATATTGACCTTATCCCGCAGGTAGAGGATGCTTGGTTGCTCTTTAAAAGTGCTTTCCTCACTATCCTAAATAAGCATGCCCCATTCAAAAAAATGTAGAGATAAGAACAGATATAGCCCTTGGTTCACTCCAGACCTGACTGCCCTTGACCAGCACAAAAAGATCCTGTGCCGTACTGCATTAGCATTGAATAGCCCCCATAATATGCAACTTTTCAGGGAAGTCAGGAACCAATATACACAGTCAGAAAAGCTAAGGCTAGCTTTTTCAAACAGAAATTTGCATCCTGTAGCACTAATTCCAAAAAGTTTTGAAACCCCTATTACTAGCCTATTCAACCTCTCTTTCATATCATCTGAGATCCCCAAAGATTGGAAAGCTGCACGGTCATCCCCCTCTTCAAAGGGGGAGACACTAGACCCAAACTGTTATAGGCCTATATCCATCCTGCCCTGCCTTTCTAAAATCTTCGATTGCCAAGTTAACAAACAGATCACCAACCATTTCGAATCCCACCGTACCTTCTCCACTATGCAATCTGGTTTCAGAGCTGGTCATGGGTTCACCTCAGACACGCTCAAGGTCCTAATCGATATCATAACCACCATTGATAAAAGACAGTACTGTACAGCCGTCTTCACCGACTTCATCGACCTGGCCAAGTCTGCCACATTCTTATCGGCAGACTCAATAGCCTTGGTTTCTCAAATGACTGCCTCGCCTGGTTCACCAACTACTTCTCAGATACAGTTCAGTGTGTCAAATACAGTTCTCTCATGCCGTCCCTGGAAGGGGTGCGTCACCTGAGTGGGTTGATTCACTGATGTGGTCATCCTGTCTGGGTTGGCGCCCCCCCTTGGGTTGTGCCATGGCGGAGATCTTTGTGGGCTATACTCAGCCTTGTCTCAGGATGGTAAGTTGGTGGTTGAAGGTATCCCTCTAGTGGTGTGGGGGCTGTGCTTTGGCAAAGTGGGTGGGGTTATATCCTTCCTGTTTGGCCCTGTCCGGGGGTGTCCTCGGATGGGGCCACAGTGTCTCCTGACCCCTCCTGTCTCAGCCTCCAGTATTTATGCTGCAGTAGTTTATGTGTCGGGGGGGCTAGGGTCAGTTTGTTATATCTGGAGTACTTCTCCTGTCCTATTCGGTGTCCTGGGTGAATCTAAGTGTGCGTTCTCTAATTCTCTCCTTCTCTCTTTCTTTCTCTCTCTCGAAGGACCTGAGCCCTAGGACCATGCCCCAGGACTACCTGACATGATGACTCCTTGCTGTCCCCAGTCCACCTGGCCGTGCTGCTGCTCCAGTTTCAACTGTTCTACCTCATTATTATTCGACCATGCTGGTCATTTATGAACATTTGAACATCTTGGCCATGTTCTGTTATAATCTCCACCCGGCACAGCCAGAAGAGGACTGGCCACCCCACATAGCCTGGTTCCTCTCTAGGTTTCTTCCTAGGTTTTGGCCTTTCTAGGGAGTTTTTCCTAGCCACTGTGCTTCTACACCTGCATTGCTTGCTGTTTGGGGTTTTAGGCTGGGTTTCTGTACAGCACTTTGAGATATCAGCTGATATACGAAGGGCTATATAAATACATTTGATTTGATTTGAAATCAGAGGGCTTGTTGTCCAGACCTCTGGCAGTCTCTATGGGGGTGCCACAGAGTTCAATTCTCGGGCCAACTTTTTTCTCTGTAGATATCAGTGATGTCGCTCTTGCTGCTGGTGATTCTCTGATCCACCTCTACGCAGACGACACCATTCTGTATAGAGCTGGCCCTTCTTTGGACACTGTGTTAACAAACTTCCAAATGAGCTTCAATGCCATACAACACTCCTTCCATGGCCTCCAACTGCTCTTAAATGCTAGTAAAACTAGATGCATATTCTTCAACAGATTTCTGCCCGCACCCGCCCGCCTGACTAGCATCACTACTCTGGACAGTTCTGACTTAGAATATGTGGACATCTACAAATACCAAGGTGTCTGGTTAGACTGTAAACTCTCCTTCCAGACTCACATTAAGCATCTCCAATCCAAAATTAAATCTAGAATCGGCTTCCTATTTTGCAACAAAGCCTCCTTCACTCATGCTGCCAAACATACCCTCGTAAAACTGACTATCCTACCAATCCTTGACTTCTGCGATGCCATTTACAAAAAAGCCTCAAACACTCTACTCAGCAAATTGGATGTAGTGTATCACAGTACCATCCGTTTTGGCACCAAAGCCCCATATACTACCCACGACTGCGACCTGTATGCTCTCGTTGGCTGGCCCTCGCTACATATTATTCACCAAACCCACTGGCTCCAGTTCATCTATAAGTCTTTGCTAGGTAAAGCCTCGCCTTATCTCAGCTCACTGGTCACCATAGCAACACCTACCCGTAGCACACGCTTCAGCAGGTATATTTCACTGGTCATCCCCAAAGCCAACACTTCCTTTGGCTGCCTTTCCTTCCAGTTCTTTGCTGACAATGACTGGAAAAAATTGCAAAAATAACTGAAGCTGGAGACTTATATCTCCCTCTAACTTTAAGCATCAGCTGTCAGAGCAGCTTATCGATCACTGTACCTGTACACAGCCCATCTGTAAATAGCGCACCCAACTACCTCATCCCCATATTGTTATTATTTATTTATTTGTTGCTCTTTTGCACCCCAGTATCTCTACTTGCACATCATCATCTGCACATCTATCACTCCAGTGTTAATGCTAAATTGTAATTATTTCGCCTCCATGGCCTATTTATTTCTTTACCTCCCTAATCTTACTACATTTGCACACATTGTACATAGGCCTTTTCTAACTTGTTCTCAACTTGCCTAGCTGGTTAAATTAAAGTCAAAGAAATCAAATACAAAATTGTAATGACATGGTTTGAAGTAACTTTTAGGGCATGACAATTAAAGCACGCCAACTGGGAGGCATAGAGGTACATTACATTTAGGTCAGAAATGTCTAATTTTAGCAGTTGGTGGCAGTGGCTAGTTTTAACCAAAGCTTGGATCGCAGTCGCTCTTTGTCCATAGACTGATTTGCTTTCAAGGGAAAGGAAACAAGTATAGAAAAGTGTAATTTAGCTGAACTAGCCCTTTAAGTCAGTAATAATTTGGCTGAACCAGTCCTTTAAGTCAGTAATAATTTGGCTGAACTATCCCTTTAAGTCAGTAATAATTTGGCTGAACTAGTCCTTTAAGTCAGTAATAATTTGGCTGAACTATCCCTTTAAGTCAGTAATAATTTGGCTGAACTATCCCTTTAAGTCAGTAATAATTTGGCTGAACTATCCCTTTAAGTCAGTAATAATTTGGCTGAACTAGCCCTTTAAGTCAGTAATGACTGAATTTAAGGATGATTAATCAACATAAAAGTTCATTCTAAAATCAGACAAAACACTCAGGGGCGCTCAAATGGACATTTAAACCAACTAATCCTAGAAAGATGAACTCGTCCAAAAACCCTCTTTGAGAACTCGTATGTGGCTTCCTCATGGCACTTAATAAAAGCCTGTTCTGTTCATGCCCATGGTATCAGGTGCTCTGATATAGGTTTTAACCCTTTTGTGGATTTCCCATTTGGAACATTTCCCTGTAATCCTGCAGAACACGAGGTCAGTGGGTGTAACGGAAAGAGAAACCTTTTTAAAAGGGTTTATGATGTCATTTCAAGCCTTCCTCCCAGCATGCTCCACAGGAGGTCATGACATTCTGCGTGAACCTCAACGCTGTCTCTTCCCTCCTCCTTCTTCTGATAGGTGGAAACTTTCTCAGCATACAACCCAAACTTGGTTGCAATTGGCTATCTAGAAAATCATGCTGTTTCACCACATATCTTGTCGCATTTGTTCAGACACGTAGAACGTCTCAGGCAGAGTGCATTTTAATGACTGAATCCTTAACAATCCTCTTAAGCGTAACGGAATTCAACTCCTGAACCCACTCAAATTAAACAGTAATTAAAGAGTGTGACTCTGAATGGATGTGTACATATACAGAGGAATGAAAACAGTATGTGTTACCATGGTTTCACAGAGTGAGAGTGAACACGGATGCATATCATGGCAAGGACATAGAGCAAAACCATCCATGTTATACTTCCTGACTTACACACATATACAAATCAAGTGCTGACCTCTTTTCCACATTTGTCAAAATCCTGTCATATGTTTTGTACTATTATGCTATCTTCTAGCATCTAATTAGCACAAGCCATGTAGCATGTTTTCCCCATTATACAGATGCCCCTCAGTATGCAATTTGCTCGTAAAACAATTTCCTGCGGTCAAATGACCTGGTGGCTTCAAGGGTGGAATGTTTCTTAATATTTTTCAGTTTCCTAATTAATCAATATACTTTTTTTTAAACAGAGAAAATCCAGTGTTTCTATGTCAAATGGATTAGATATTTGTTTCAGTCTTCTGTGATGCATATAAAAGTGTAATACTGGGGTGAAAACTCAACATTGAATACGTTTAAACTCTTGTAAGCCCATAACCATGTGTGTGAGGTGTATACTTTGGTTTCGGAGTAGATTTGTTTAAAGACTACCAAGAAACACTCTGTGTGACCCTGATTTAGCCCACTGCAGTAAAAAGTTCTGTGTGACCCTGATTTAGCCCACTGCAGTAAAGGTTCTGTGTGACCCTGATTTAGCCCACTGCAGTAAAAGGTTCTGTGTGACCCTGATTTAGCCAACTGCAGTAAAAGGTTCTGTGACCCTGATTTAGCCAACTGCAGTAAAAGGTTCTGTGTGACCCTGATTTAGCCCACTGCAGTAAAAGTTCTGTGTGACCCTGATTTAGCCCACTGCAGTAAAAGGTTCTGTGTGACCCTGATTTAGCCCACTGCAGTAAAGGTTGCTAGTTATTATATTAGTGTCCATTAGCGGTTAGCATACGGTAGGTACACTGTAGAGCTCAGTATCTGGGCCTTGCTACAGCCCTGTAGAGCAGTGTTTGTTCTCTACTTGCTCACCTACTCCAATAGATAATGCTAATCCCATGTAAAGGTTGACTCCCGGTAATAATTAAGGACTCTCATGAGCAACTGCACTTAACTGAAGCATGCAGATACAGTATTAGCCGGCTAGCTGAATATGCACCATTTTTTTTCAATCATCTTGTGGCATAACACTTAACCAAACAATGTCAGAGAAGAAAATAAAAGAGGCGTTGTGGGATATATCCCATTTGCTTCTAAATAAAGACCGTCAAGCTCTCTCTGTTTCCTGAGTGTAATTCATTAGTAGAGTAATAGTATGTCTCGGTCCACTGGAGCCGCTCTACCAGCTAGTTTGGCTGAGCCTATGTTGCAGATTGGGGGCTGGATCATTAATTCTGCTGATCCAGTAATATAATGAGCATAACCTTGGTGCTTCCTTGAAACACCACTCTGTATCCCCACAGCATATTCATCTCAGGACAGTCAACACAAAGAGAACGTGGAGGGTTCAGGAGCAGACTGCGGTTCCCATACCAAACAACAAGGAAACAAGCGGACCATTGAACTAAAGAGAAAAGCCAGAAGTGGACTACAAAAGCAGAGGAAGTGAGCAGTGAGTACAGACAGGAGTACAGACAGGAGTACAGACAGGAGTACAGACAGGAGTACTGACAGGAGTACAGACAGGAGTACAGACAGGAGTACAGACAGGAGTACTGACAGGAGTACTGACAGGAGTACAGACAGGAGTACAGACAGGAGTACTGACAGGAGTACAGACAGGAGTACAGACAGGAGTACTGGCAGGAGTACTGACAGGAGTACAGACACGAGTACTGACAGGAGTACAGACAGGAGTACAGACAGGAGTACAGACAGGAGTACTGACAGGAGTACTGACAGGAGTACAGACAGGAGTACTGACAGGAGTACTGACAGGAGTACAGACAGGAGTACAGACAGGAGTACAGACAGGAATACAGACAGGAGTACAGACAGGAGTACAGACAGGAGTACTGACAGGAGTACAGACAGGAGTACAGACAGGAGTACTGACAGGAGTACAGACAGGAGTACAGACAGGAGTACAGACAGGAGTACTGACAGGAGTACTGACAGGTGTACAGACAGGAGTACAGACAGGAGTACTGACAGGAGTACAGACAGGGGTACAGACAGGAGTACTGACAGGAGTACAGACAGGAGTACAGACAGGAGTACAGACAGGAGTACTGACAGGAGTACAGACAGGAGTACAGACAGGAGTACTGACAGGAGTACAGACAGGAGTACTGACAGGAGTACAGACAGGAGTACAGACAGGAGTACTGACATGAGTACAGACAGGTGTACTGACAGGAGTACTGACAGGAGTACAGACAGGAGAACAGACAGGAGTACTGACAGGAGTACTGACAGGAGTACAGACAGGAGTACAGACAGGAGTACTGACAGGAGTACAGACAGGAGTACAGACAGGAGTACTGACAGGACTACAGACAGGACTACAGACAGGAGTACAGACAGGAGTACAGACAGGAGTACAGACAGGACTACAGACAGGACTACAGACAGGAGTACTGACAGGAGTACAGACATGAGTACTGACAGGAGTACAGACACTGTGAAGGCTTCAGTCATCAATAAGACTGGGCAGCTTTAGTTGGACATGTCACCCTTGAAACCAACTTTATCAAACATGTTCAACTTATAACTTGGGAGAGTCCACAGATTGGAATGTGCTTCCTGTTTTTTGTCAAAGCGAGACCTCACCGTATTCCCGTGTGATCGGCCGCAATGACCACGAGATCTCGTGGGAACACAGTCAAAACTGGAAGCCATTTTGAATCTGTCAAACTACCAATGCTAGCTAGATAAACTAGATGGATAGATGACTTTTAAGGGTGGAGAACAACACAATTCCATGTGTAACTCTGTGTTGTTGTATGTGTTGAACTGCTGTGCTTTATCTTGGCCAGGTCGCAGTTGTGAATGAGAACTTGTTCTCAACTAGCCTACCTGGTTAAATAAAGGTGAAATAAATCAAGAAATGGAGGCTGGTAACTTAAAAAATTTAGGAGGATGGTATAGTGTGTTTAAAAAAATCGATAAAGACTAATTATTTTAACCTAAAGCATTTGATAAATACATTTATAGTACAATATTATGGGGAATGAGAATGAGAGGGCTACTTCCACCGTGTTGGAAAGGGATCACAGCAGTGACTGAATGAGGGTATGAAGCATGAGTTGAGGTGTTCAGAGACTTGACTTCAGTGCAGGACAGGATTTGACTGGGAAGACAAAAAACAATAACACTACACAGTCAGACAAAAGAGCTAATAATGAGTTAGTCCAAGTAAGGAGTAAAATCATTGATGTGTAATAATGTGATTGTCTCTACATAGAGTAATGAGAGAACATTGATAGAGGTACTCACAGTGCTTGGAGAGGAAACACTCAATGTGCCCGTGGATGAACGGGCACATGAGACGTGGCTTCAGTTCATGTCAGGAGAAAGTTGACAATGGCAGTAGAGTGGAGTAGTCATCACCTCTTAATCAGTGAACATGAGGGGACTGAGCTGTAAATACAAATAGCAGATACATTCCATTACAGCTGCGCCATCGTAGGTTTGGACAACGAGTTTCTCTATGAACTTAATCTCAGACATCCCAAAAGTCAAACACAGACTGCGCATCTCGCTTACTTGACACATCAAAGTAGCCCAAGAAAACATTCCTGAACAAAGCCCCGATCATCCACATACCTGACGATAATTGACAACTGCAAGCAGACTGGTGGGGCAATTTTTAACAGTTGATCAGACTGTCAGTTGATACAGCATGTCAGAGTTATAGCCTAGGCTGCTGAAACATTTCTGTAATCAGTTGTAGCTTGTGTCTGTTCAGAGTGATAATGTGTTATGATGTTTGCTAACTAAATACAGAAGGAAAGCCTACCTGAGGACGCGGGAAAGAAATGCACTGCTTCAAACCTCTCTCTTTTATCTCACTTTTAATGGATGACACCATCGAAGCTTTCAAATCATTCGGAATTGCTTTCGTCATCCCAGAAAAGACGTGTTCGATATGTTCAGCAAGTAAAACATTGTAAAGTGCAATTACCTCTGCAAGCTCCTTGTAGTTGCCCTTGTTACCGGAACTTTCCCTCTCGTCGTGTCCTCTAAAAGCAAACTCTTGCAAGCCCAGCTTTTGTTTTTTTTGTTTAGCTGATCGATCGATGTTCTTCAAATCACTGTACCCACCTTTCGACCAAGGCTCAGACTTTCCAAAAAGCAGGCAAGGCCAGAAATACATGCTGCCTGATGAAAGGCTCCCTGTTAACCATCTATACTTCTCATACCAGTTTGTATTGAACGCTCTCACCTTTTCGTCCTTCTTCATGAAACTGATCTCAGGCAGAGGTCGACCGCCGCTTTTAATACACACCTTTTCCAAGTACCCCAGAGAATGAAGGGGTTCTTCAACAAAAGGTCCACAACATTTTCTGCAGCGTTGGCCATTCTACCATTCTGGCGGAGAAAACTGCACACTCGTGCTGGTACCTAGCTAGCTACTGAAGTTAGCAAGGCACATGTTTGTAAGTTGCACTAACTGGACACAAAAATAAAGTTCTAAAACAAAGAAAACTATTTATAATATACCTCCTCCATCTCTTGTAATTTCAAAAAACGAATTTAAATTAAATAATGCTCAAATATCACTATTCTCTCATAATCTCTATCCAACAATGTCCAAGCTTCTCAAGACATAGAACCTCCATAATGCTCTGTGGCACAACCCCTAATACAACTCACTAAATTCATTCTCTGATCCTTATTCTATAATTGCATGGACAGCATGTCAGTTCATACTGCAAAAGCCTTGATTGGTTGGAGGACGTCCTCCGCCAGTGGTCATAATTACCATGTATGTCTATGGAAGGGGGTGAGGCCTATGAGCCTCCAAAGTTTTGTATTGAAGTCAATTCGGTGAGAGGAGGACAGAAGCTATCTATTCTCTGGCTACACCATGGTGCTACCCCAGCCAGTGCTGTTGAAGTCATTGCAAAACAGTGTATTTTAATCAATAATTTGGTGACATAGGAATATATTTAGTATAGTTTTAACTAAAAAGGATAGTTTTTTTCATGTTTAACTATTTATATTCTTATGAAACTTCACGGAGGAGGATGGTCCTCCCCTTCCTTCTCTGAGGAGCCTT
>NW_022261980.1:10473937-10498937 GCF_002021735.2 Oncorhynchus kisutch | reverse complement strand
CAGAGATGGAGGGATGGAGAATGTTAGAGATGGAGGGAGGGAGACAGTTAGAGATGGAGGGATGGAGACAGTTAGAGATGGAGGGATGGAGACAGTTAGAGATGAGGGGGGAGACATAGATGGAGGGATGGAGGCAGAGATGGAGGGATGGAGACAGTTAGAGATGGAGGAAGGGAGACAGATGGAGGGATGGAGAATGTTAGAGATGGAGGGAGGGAGACAGATGGAGGGAGGGAGACAGATAGAGATGGAGGGAGGGAGACAGTTAGAGATGGAGGGATGGAGACAGATGGAGGGATGGAGAAGGTTAGAGATGGAGGGAGGGAGACAGTTAGAGATGGAGGGATGGAGACAGTTAGAGATGGAGGGATGGAGACAGTTAGATGGAGGGATGGAGACAGTTAGAGATGAGGGGGGAGACATAGATGGAGGGATGGAGGCAGAGATGGAGGGATGGAGACAGAGATGGAGGGAGGGAGACAGTTAGAGATGGAGGGATGGAGACAGATGGAGGGATGGAGAAGGTTAGAGATGGAGGGAGGGAGACAGTTAGAGATGGAGTAGGGAGACAGTTAGAGATGGAGGGATGGAGACAGTTAGAGATGGAGGGAGGGAGACAGTTAGAGATGGAGGGATGGAGACAGTTAGAGATGGAGGGAGGGAGACAGTTAGAGATGGAGGAAGGGAGACAGATGGAGGGATGGAGAATGTTAGAGATGGAGGGAGGGAGACAGATGGAGGGAGGGAGACAGTTAGAGATGGAGGGATGGAGACAGAGATGGAGGGAGGGAGACAGTTAGAGATGGAGGGATGGAGACAGATGGAGGGATGGAGAAGGTTAGAGATGGAGGGAGGGAGACAGTTAGAGATGGAGTAGGGAGACAGTTAGAGATGGAGGGATGGAGACAGTTAGAGATGGAGGGAGGGAGACAGTTAGAGATGGAGGGATGGAGACAGTTAGAGATGGAGGGAGGGAGACAGTTAGAGATGGAGGGAGGGAGACAGTTAGAGATGGAGGGATGGAGACAGTTAGAGATGGAGGGATGGAGACAGTTAGAGATGGAGGGTGGGAGACAGTTAGAGATGGAGGGATGGAGACAGATGGAGGGAGGGAGACAGTTAGAGATGGAGGGATGGAGAAAGATGGAGGGAGGGAGACAGTTAGAGATGGAGGGATGGAGACAGTTAGAGATGGAGGGAGGGAGACAGTTAGAGATGGATGGTGGGAGACAGTTAGAGATGGAGGGATGGAGACAGATGGAGGGAGGGAGACAGTTAGAGATGGAGGGATGGAGACCGTTAGAGATGGAGGATTGGGGACAGTTAGAGATGGAGGAAGGATGGAGTTGGTTAGAGATGGAGGGAGGGAGACAGGGATGGAGGGATGGAGACAGTTAGAGATGAAGGGATGGAGACAGTTAGAGATGGGGGAGGGAGACCATTAGAGATGGAGGGTTGGAGACAGTTATGAATGGAGGCAGTTAGAGATGGAGGGAGGGAGACAGTTAGAGATGGAGGGAGGGAGACAGTTAGAGATGGAGGGTTGGAGACAGATGTAGGGATGGAGACAGTTAGAGATGGAGGGAGGGAGACAGATGTAGGGAGGGAGTCAGTTAGAGATGGAGGGAGGGAGACAATTGTTGGGAGGGAGTCAGTTCGAGATGTAGGGAGTGAGACAGATAGAGGTGGAGGGATGGAGACAGTTAGAGATGGAGGGAGGGAGACAGTTAGAGGTGGAGGGATGGAGACAGTTAGAGATGGAGGGAGACAGATGTAGGGATGGAGTCAGTTAGAGATGGAGGGAGGGAGACAGCTAGAGGTGAAGGGATCGAGACAGTTAGAGTTGGAGGAATGGAGACAGTTATTCCTTTCATTAAGAGGGAGGTATGCAAGTCATGCTTTGAGTGTGTCTACATTCAAGAAGTTGGGGATTGTGTGTCATGTAGAGAGAGTAAGAGGAGAGAGGCCTTACATAACACACACAGAGAGAGAGAGAGAGAGAGAGAGAGAGAGAGAGAGAGAGAGAGAGAGAGAGAGAGAGAGAGAGAGAGAGAGAGAGAGAGCCACGGCTCTAAGCCCCATGTTGAGTTGTTTTCTTTTGAGAGAGCGAGGGAAGAGTGTCATCCCTGTGTGAGAGAAAACAAGATAAAAAGATAGGGTCTTTTGCCCTCCTCACAGAGCTGAGAGACTTGTGTGTGTGGCCACCAGGACTTCCAGAGGAGGGCTGAACTCATGCCTCCCTCTCTGTAGGTCACTTGGGAGGCAGTAGAAACATCACCTCCGGCCTCTGGGCTCCTCCACTGGGAGACGAAACATGGACTTCATCGACTGTGAAGTGACTCTGAAGTCCAGCTTTAAACCCAATCCAACCCAAGTGCTCAGCTTTGAATGTACTGTTACAGTTTGGTCCTAATAATAACAGAGTAACCTCAGTAACTAGGCACTGAGGAACCAACCCATGACAGGGCCATAATCATGCAATTCTATTTTCCCTCATAACCTACAGTTTTAGAGTCACTCTTACTCTCTCTCTCCTCTCCCCCTCTCCGTCTCTCTCTGTCTTTCCTTATCCTCCCCTCTCTCCTTTAATCACCCCTCTGTTCATCAGTCTCTGTGTCATGTTTCTTCAAAATCGAACCCAGAAGCAGACCAGGACAAGGAGAGTAGGAAGAAGGTGAGTATTTATTTACAAGTGAATGTGAGTGGGTAGATACATCCAGGTGGCGTAGCGGGCAGCGGTGGTGAGTTGATGGGAGTAAATAGGTGGATCCAATGGGGAAGCGGAATCCTCTGATGACCAGGCGGGAATGGGGTAAATGATCCGGGTGAGTAACTGAAGACAGAACAAACGGAGGTAAGTTGAAGGCAAGCAAGACATACAAAACAAATTCTATCCAACTTGAGGCTGATACTATGGCACAACATACTGTTCATGGCTAACGATCCGGCAGGGAATGGATGTCAGGTCAGAGCTTTTGAAGGGGAGAGGTGATGATCAGGACAGGTGTGCAGATTACTGATGGGATACAGGTGCGGGTGAACATCGATCTCCCAACAAGCTAATCTGCCCGGCAACCAGACAGGGTGCGTTCCAGGACACCGGAAACACACTCCAGGACAGAAACACAGGCAAACACAGACTCAGGAAGCGGGGTTCGTGACACTCTGTCTCTCCTTCCATCATCTCTCCAGTCTCTCTCGTCTTAGTCCTCTGTCTCTCCTTCCATCATCTCTCCAGTCTCTCTCTCATTTTAGTCCTCTGTCTCTCCTTCCTACATCTCTCCAGTCTCTCTCATTTTAGTCCTCTCTGTCTCTCCTTCCATCATCTCTCCAGTCTCTCTCTCATCTTAGTCCTCTCTGTATCTCCTTCCATCATCTCTCCAGTCTCTCTCATCTTAGTCCTCTGTCTCTCCTTCCATCATCTCTCCAGTCTCTCTCTCATCTTAGTCCTCTCTGTCTCTCCTTCCATCATCTCTCCAGTCTCTCTCTCATCTTAGTCCTCTGTCTCTCCTTCCATCATCTCTCCAGTCTCTCTCATCTTAGTCCTCTGTATCTCCTTCCATCATCTCTCCAGTCTCCCTCATTTTAGTCCTCTCTGTCTCTCCTTCCATCATCTCTCCAGTCTCTCTCTCATCTTAGTCCTCTCTGTATCTCCTTCCATCATCTCTCCAGTCTCTCTCATCTTAGTCCTCGCTGTCTCTCCTTCCATCATCTCTCCAGTCTCTCTCGTCTTAGTCCTCTCTGTCTCTCCTTCCATCATCTCTCCAGTCTCTCTCTCATCTTAGTCCTCTCTGTATCTCCTTCCATCATCTCTCCAGTCTCTCTCATCTTAGTCCTCGCTGTCTCTCCTTCCATCATCTCTCTCGTCTTAGTCCTCTCTGTCTCTCCTTCCATCATCTCTCCAGTCTCTCTCTCATCTTAGTCCTCGCTGTCTCTCCTTCCTACATCTCTCCAGTCTCTCTCTCGTCTTAGTCCTCTGTCTCTCATTCCTACATCTCTCCAGTCTCTCTCTCGTCCTAGTCCTCTCTGTCTCTCCTTCCTACATCTCTCCAGTCTCTCTTGTCTTAGTCCTCTGTCTCTCCTTCCTAAATCTCTCCAGTCTCTCTTGTCTTAGTCCTCTGTCTCTCCTTCCTACATCTCTCCAGTCTCTCTCTCGTCTTAGTCCTCTCTGTCTCTCATTCCTACATCTCTCCAGTCTCTCTCTCGTCCTAGTCCTCTCTGTCTCTCCTTCCTACATCTCTCCAGTCTCTCTCTCATCCTAGTCCTCTCTGTTTCTATTTCCTCTTCCTCTCTAACACAGCTGTCAGATTAGGCCGATGTTCTGCCTGGTGCTCCGGGTCACCACTGGATTAGAGCTCTAATCCCAGGTGCGACAGCCAGGTCATTAATTTACTCACTTCTGCCCTAATCCCTGACAGTATCAGTATCACCGTGGCAGACGAGCAGACGACCGCAGGCTTGACGGGGGAAGAGGTCATTGGGCTCAGAGACAATGGGGGATAGGGGATGGGGAGAGATGATCACTCACGCTCAGAGCCAGGTGAGACAGGAGTTTGGGATACTGAGAGCTGGCTGCTCTATACGCATGGTCATGAATGGACTGAATTTGAAGAGACTGCTTACCACCAGGGCTTATTAGTTAAATACTGATGCAGTGGGTTGTTTTGACCACTTTAATTGCGTAATGCAACAGTTTAATGACACATATTACAGTTACAGAGACTGTAGAGTACAGTGACTTCAGCTTAATGACATGCTGAATTAAAAACACCCATCTCAAATGTACGTTTCTGATATTTCAGTGGTTTTCAGATTCAGTGGTTACTTTAGGCAACGTATCGATACACTTATGGGCACATACTGTGACTATAAGCACACACTGCATAAGACGGATGTTGAAAAAGGCCTGCATTTAATCAATGCAATACCATTCTTATCTAATCTCTGTCAAAATTCTGCAGAGAAGACATTAAAGCCATGCCCTTTGACCTTTGATCATTTACATGTCCGTATAATTTAAATATTTTTAAAAAATGTAGAAAGCCATTACATACTGGAAGAGTAAATTATTCATAGTGCCATTATTCATGGGCCTATGATATTAGCATACCAAATTTTACATTTGAGTTATTTAGCAGACTCTTATCCAGAGTTACTTACAGGAGCAATTAGGGTTAAGTGCCTTGCTCAAGTGCACGTCAACATATTTTTCACCTAGTCGGCTCAGGGATTCGAACCAGCAACTTTTCACTGGCCCAATGCTCTTACCCGCGAGACTACCTGCCACCCATTTCATGTGTTAAACCACACAGAGAGAAAGATGAATCCCCTGGTCTTTATAGCGCTTCATAGTACACTATGTTGCCGTTTCTGATGAGGGGTCTTAATATTTCATGAAACTCCTCTGTTCAGGTCAGTCCATCAACACAGCAGTAGCCCACTGGATAATTCATGACAAAAGTCGAAGGGTGGGGGGGAAAGTGACCCCCCCCGCCGACTTCCTCTGCCAAGACATGAAATCCTGATCCAACCGAATGTGGATGGCATCACAAACATGGTAGACGATGTTTCTCCAAGGACTGCCAATGATAAGAACAAAGCACCTATAGCACCTCATAGCACCTGGTTATGCTTTTTATCACGTGGGTTGAATGAAATCCAAGTGGTCTTCCCTCTGGAACAGTGCAACCCTGGCTGAGCTGATGGACGGTCTCTATTTAGGCTGAGTGAGCAGGTCACGCACACAGAGGAAGCAGTTATCCAGGGGTCAGACCAGGAAGAACCACGGGAGTCACCTGGGCTGATGATTCCTGTTGGATTGGACAGTACCATCACCTGACAAGAGGAAAAAACAAAGGTCCAAATGGAATGGAAATGGAAGCAGCCTTTCCTCTGGAATACAGTAAGTAATGGAATGGAAATGGAAGCAACAATTCATTCTCATAACTTACTGTATTCCAGAGGAAAGGCAAGTCTAGTGTTCGCATGCAGTGAAACTGTCCCGACCATGATGCCATAGGACAATATAAAAGGCACCTGTGGAAAAGTTCACAAGTATAATTTTCTCCATTCTCTCGTATTCAGACGGCACACATTAAAGGGTGTTCCAAGCAATGTCACGTAGGATTCTTACTCAGTCATTGAGACGATTCAGATCAATCATGTCTAGTTTCAATGAGCTCTCTTTGAATGGATACTCTATTGTAGACCGAGTGCGAATTACACCGTGACATTCTGGGGTTCTCTAGTTCTTGTCACGGGACGTCCTACTTGTACATGCGGTTGCTCACTCACTCATTTTGTCATTGGGCCTAAAAGTAAACACACGTATTTTAACGGTAAACATGTATGACCTATGACCTTTTAATGTGGCATGAACACAACCAGTCATGATGTTTTCATCTGATTGTCAAACAAATCACTTCAAAAACACATATTTTGTCACATGCTTCAATAACAGCAGGTTTAAAGTGAAATGATTTCTTCAAACAATGCAGTTAAGAATAAAGAGTTAAGAAAAAAGATACAAAAATTAAATAGAAATAGTGACAAAAATAATAAATATACAGTGAATAACGAAAAACAATAATGAGTACAAATAACATGGCTGTATACAGGAAGTACCAGTACCGAGTTGATGTTCAGGGGTATGAGGTAATAACATGGCTGTTTACAGGAAGTACCAGTACCGAGTTGATGTTCAGGGGTATGAGGTAATAACATGGCTGTATACAGGAAGTACCAGTACCGAGTTAATGCTCAGGGGCATGAGGTAATAACATGGCTGTATACAGGAAGTACCAGTACCGAGTTGATGTTCAGGGGTATGAGGTAATAACATGGCTGTATACAGGAAGTACCAGTAACGAGTTGATGTTCAGGGTTATGAGGTAATAACATGGCTGTATACAGGAAGTACCAGTACCGAGTTAATGCTCAGGGGTATGAGGTAATAACATGGCTGTATACAGGAAGTACCAGTACCGAGTTGATGTTCAGGGGTATGAGGTAATAACATGGCTGTTTACAGGAAGTACCAGTACCGAGTTGATGTTCAGGGTTATGAGGTAATAACATGGCTGTATACAGGAAGTACCAGTACCGAGTTGATGTTCAGGGGTATGAGGTAATAACATGGCTGTATACAGGAAGTACCAGTACCGAGTTGATGTTCAGGGGTATGAGGTAATAACATGGCTGTATACAGGAAGTACCAGTACCGAGTTGATGTTCAGGGGTATGAGGTAATAACATGGCTGTATACAGGAAGTACCAGTATTGAGTTGATGTTCAGGGGTATGAGGTAATAACATGGCTGTATACAGGAAGTACCAGTACCGAGTTGATGTTCAGGGGTATGAGGTAATAACATGGCTGTATACAGGAAGTACCAGTACCGAGTTGATGTTCAGGGGTATGAGGTAATAACATGGCTGTATACAGGAAGTACCAGTAACGAGTTGATGTTCAGGGTTATGAGGTAATAACATGGCTGTATACAGGAAGTACCAGTACCGAGTTAATGCTCAGGGGTATGAGGTAATAACATGGCTGTATACAGGAAGTACCAGTACCGAGTTGATGTTCAGGGGTATGAGGTAATAACATGGCTGTTTACAGGAAGTACCAATACCGAGTTGATGTTCAGGGTTATGAGGTAATAACATGGCTGTATACAGGAAGTACCAGTACCGAGTTGATGTTCAGGGGTATGAGGTAATAACATGGCTGTATACAGGAAGTACCAGTACCGAGTTGATGTTCAGGGGTATGAGGTAATAACATGGCTGTATACAGGAAGTACCAGTACCGAGTTGATGTTCAGGGGTATGAGGTAATAACATGGCTGTATACAGGAAGTACCAGTATTGAGTTGATGTTCAGGGGTATGAGGTAATAACATGGCTGTATACAGGAAGTACCAGTACCGAGTTGATGTTCAGGGGTATGAGGTAATAACATAGCTGTATACAGGAAGTACCAGTATTGAGTTGATGTGCAGGTGTTGGAAGTAATTGAGGCAGCTATGTACTGTACATATAGGTAGAGGTAAAGTGACTAGGCAAGTGACTAGGCAACAGGAAAGATAAAAGACAGTAGCAGCAGTGTGTGTGTGTGTGTGTGTGTGTGTGTGTGTGTGTGTGTGTGTGTGTGTGTGTGTGTGTGTGTGTGTGTGTGTGTGTGTGTGTGTGTATGTGTGTGTGTGTGTGTGTGTGTGTTCGTGTGTGTGTGTGTGTGTGTGTGTGTGTGTATAGTCCAGTGTGTGTGCATAGAGTTAGTGCTAAACAGGGTCAGTGCAGGTCGGCCAGGTAGCCATTTGATGAGCTCTTTAGCAGCCTTGTTTAGAAGTCTCATGGCTTGGGGGTAGAAGCTGTTTAGGTTCCTGTTGATTCCAGACTTGGTGCAATGTTACCGCTTGCTCTGCCACAGCATCAGTCTGTGGTTTAAACTGGCTGGAGATTTTGAAAATCCTCTGACACCACCTGGTAGAGAGGTCCTGGTTGGCAGGGAGCTGATGTACTGGGCCCTACACAGTACCCTCTGTAGTGCCTTGTGGTCAGATGCCGAGCAGTTGCCATTCAAAGAGGTGATGCAGCCAGTTAAGATGCTCTCAATGGTGCAGCTGTAGAACTTCTTGAGGATCAGAGGTGCCATGCCAAATCTTTTGTGACTCCTGAGGGCGAAGAGGCGTTGCCGTGCCCTCTTCATAACTGTGTTGGTGTGTTTGGATGATAGATCCTTAGCGATGTGGACACCAAGGAACTTGAGGCTCTCGGCCCGCACCACTACAGCCCTGTCGATGTGAATGGGGGTGTGCTGGGCCCTGTGTTTCCTGTAGTCCACAATCAGCTCCTTTGTCTTACTGACGTTGAGGGAGAGATTGTTGTCCTGGCACCACAGCATTCGGGACACCTGAAAAGGGTCTGAAATACGTGACACAAATAGAGCTGTGTCTGTCCCGAGCTCATCGGCCAAGTTGATAACGTTGCAAGTTCTCTAGCGAAAGCTCAAGAAAGAGAGAGAAGCAGACAGGCAGAGAAAACAGATGAATGAGATTGAAAGAACCTGAGGGTGGCTGGGGTTGGTACTACTCTAACACATGGACTGGTTTTAAGATGGACATACCATGGATCATCTGGCTGTTTGAGTTGGAATATTAGGACCCCTTTAGTGCATAGATCATCAGCTAGATCCAGCCGCGGGACTTGAGAGGATGGTCGGGGGCTGGAACATAATTACAAATAATTTGTAGACTGCAAATTGACCCAACAAAGGGTATATAACAAAGTATTGAGATAAACTTTTGTTATTGACCAAATACTTATTTTCCACCATAATTTGCAAATAAATTCATAAAAAATCCTACAATGTGATTTTCTGGATTTTTTTTCTCATTTTGTCTGTCATAGTTGAAGTGTACCTATGATGACAATTACAGGCCTCTCTCATCTTTTTAAGTGGGAGAACTTGCACAATTAGTGGCTGACTAAATATTTTTTTTGCCCCACTGTATATATAATTTTGTGTACTGTAAACTGTATATATTATATAGAATTTTATATAGAATGTATTGCTCAGATAACTTGGGGGGCCAAATAAAACCAACTGCGGGCCAAGTTTATCCCGCCAGGCTGCCAGTTAGGGAACCCTGCTCTAGCGTATTCTGTAGCTCTCTCTTTCACTCACTTGATTTCAAAAGCATTGAACAGCAGAGTTGAAGGATCACTTCATTTGACTTATAGTATGTATGCGTGTAGAAAGACCTCCTCATCTCAAGATATGGAATGAAATGGTTCAGTATACTGTAAGTGACTACCTGTATATAATTCATACAGGCAAAACGATTTACAAGCCATAGACACAATTTCAGGAAAGAGATGTAGTTCCCTACCAGATGGAAGAATTGCTTATTCAGGTAAAAATGGTGAACTCACTGTGAACTGACATATTGTCCTCCTGTTTTCACCTCTTTAAGTCTGTACACACCACTGGGGTTGGCACATCACAGAGACAACACTGTACACACCACTGGGGTTGGCACATCACAGAGACAACACTGTACACACCACTGGGGTTGGCACATCACAGAGACAACACTGTACACACCACTGGGGTTGGCACATCACAGAGAGAACACTGTACACACCACTGGGGTTGGCACATCACAGAGACAACACTGTACACACCACTGGGGTTGGCACATCACAGAGAGAACACTGTACACACCACTGGGGTTGGCACATCACAGAGACAACACTGTACACACCACTGGGGTTGGCACATCACAGAGACAACACTGTACACACCACTGGGGTTGGCACATCACAGAGAGAACACTGTACACACCACTGGGGTTGGCACATCACAGAGAGAACACTGTACACACCACTGGGGTTGGCACATCACAGAGACAACACTGTACACACCACTGGGGTTGGCACATCACAGAGACAACACTGTACACACCACTGGGGTTGGCACATCACAGAGAGAACACTGTACACACCACTGGGGTTGGCACATCACAGAGAGAACACTGTACACACCACTGGGGTTGGCACATCACAGAGACAACACTGTACACACCACTGGGGTTGGCACATCACAGAGACAACACTGTACACACCACTGGGGTTGGCACATCACAGAGACAACACTGTACACACCACTGGGGTTGGCACATCACAGAGACAACACTGTATACACCACTGGGGTTGGCACATCACAGAGACAACACTGTACACACCACTGGGGTTGGCACATCACAGAGAGAACACTGTACACACCACTGGGGTTGGCACATCACAGAGAGAACACTGTACACACCACTGGGGTTGGCACATCACAGAGAGAACACTGTACACACCACTGGGGTTGGCACATCACAAAGAGAACACTGTACACACCACTGGGGTTGGCACATCACAGAGACAACACTGTACACACCACTGGGGTTGGCACATCACAGAGAGAACACTGTACACACCACTGGGGTTGGCACATCACAGAGACAACACTGTACACACCACTGGGGTTGGCACATCACAGAGAGAACACTGTACACACCACTGGGGTTGGCACATCACAGAGACAACACTGTACACACCACTGGGGTTGGCACATCACAGAGACAACACTGTACACACCACTGGGGTTGAACCTCTACAGTGATGTCATTATGAAACATGTCCTGAACCTCTACAGTGATGTCATTATGGAACATGTCCTGAACCTCTAGTGATGTTATTATGGAACATGTCCTGAACCTCTACAGTGATGTCATTATGAAACATGTCCTGAACCTCTACAGTGATGTTATTATGAAACATGTCCTGAACCTCTACAGTGATGTTATTATGAAACATGTCCTGAACCTCTACAGTGATGTTATGGAACATGTCCTGAACCTCTACAGTGATGTTATTATGGAACATGTCCTGAACCTCTAGTGATGTTATTATGGAACATGTCCTGAACCTCTAGAGTGATGTTATTATGAAACATGTCCTGAACCTCTACAGTGATGTTATGGAACATGTCCTGAACCTCTACAGTGATGTTATGGAACATGTCCTGAACCTCTACAGTGATGTTATGGAACATGTCCTGAACCTCTACAGTGATGTTATTATGAAACATGTCCTGAACCTCTACAGTGATGTTATGGAACATGTCCTGAACCTCTACAGTGATGTTATTATGAAACATGTCCTGAACCTCTAGTGATGTTATTATGGAACATGTCCTGAACCTCTAGTGATGTTATTATGGAACATGTCCTGAACCTCTACAGAAGTCTTCCTACTTTGTGCTGACCTCATCTGTGGGTGTTTGGGGGGTACCTCTCTGATGCCAAGAGGCTTTTGAAAACATTTTGAATGATGATGTTTTTAGCTCTCTCTCACATATCAAGTCTGACTCATTCACAGCGAAACAGCTTTTCACAATAAGGATGCAGACGCTATTTAGAGAGAGACAACTGCTTCAGAAACAGAAAACTATGGCAGTACCATGTTGTATTTCTGACATTCTGTCCATTCAGTACCATGTTGTATTTCCGACATTCTGTCCATTCAGTTCCATGTTGTATTTCTAACATTCTGTCCATTCAGTTCCATGTTGTATTTCTGACATTCTGTCCAATCAGTTCCATGTTGTATTTCTAACATTCTGTCCATTCAGTTCCATGTTGTATTTCTGACATTCTGTCCATTCAGTTCCATGTTGTATTTCTAACATTCTGTCCATTCAGTTCCATGTTGTATTTCTAACATTCTGTCCATTCAGTTCCATGTTGTATTTCTAACATTCTGTCCATTTAGTACCATGTTGTATTTCTAACATTCTGTCCATTCAGTTCCATGTTGTATTTCTAACATTCTGTCCATTGAGTTCCATGTTGTATTTCTAACATTCAGTTCCATGTTGTATTTCTGACACTCTATCCATTCAGTTCCATGTTGTATTTCTAACATTCTGTCCATTCAGTTCCATGTTGTATTTCTAACATTCTGTCCATTCAGTTCCATGGTGTATTTCTGACATTCTGTCCATTCAGTTCCATGTTGTATTTCTAACATTCTGTCCATTCAGTACCAAGTTGTATTTCTAACATTCTGTCCATTCAGTTCCATGTTGTATTTCTGACACTCTGTCCATTCAGTTCCATGTTGTATTTCTAACATTCTGTCCATTCAGTACCATGTTGTATTTCTGACACACTGTCCATTCAGTTCCATGTTGTATTTCTGACATTCTGTCCATTCAGTTCCATGTTGTATTTCTGACATTCTGTCCATTCAGTTCCAAGTTGTATCCCCCCCACACACCCCTCACTTGAACCTCATTTGGACTGAGACACGCCCACCACCTCACTTATTGGCTCTGACTGGCCCAGTCTCGTTAGTTGGGTCCTTTGATGGGACTGTTTCCATATGAAACCATGGCATTTCATATCATTGCCGTTTTCACATGTCCTTCTACCGAAGCCAAGAGCAAAGAGACTTGAATGTACATTGTGAAACCACTTGAATGTACATTGTGAAACCACTTGAATGTACATTGTGAAACCACTTTAAACCACTTGAATGTACATTGTGAAACCACTTTAAACCACTTGAATGTACATTGTGAAACCACTTGACTGTACATTGTGAAACCACTTTAAACCACTTGAATGTACATTGTGAAACCACTTTAAACCACTTGAATGTACATTGTGAAACCACTTGACTGTACATTGTGAAACCACTTTAAACCACTTGACTGTACATTGTGAAACCACTTTAAACCACTTGAATGTACATTGTGTAACCACTTTAAACCACTTGACTGTACATTGTGAAACCACTTGACTGTACATTGTGAAACCACTTTAAACCACTTGAATGTACATTGTGAAACCACTTGAATGTACATTGTGAAACCACTTGACTGTACATTGTGAAACCACTTTAAACCACTTGAATGTACATTGTGAAACCACTTGAATGTACATTGTGAAACCACTTGAATGTACATTGTGAAACCACTTGAATGTTCATTGTGCTCATTGCAAATCACGGCTGTCAATCAGATGAGACCTTAGAGAAAACCCCACTGAATCACCTAAGAATAGGTCCTGATTATGGAGCGCAGTCAGCAAGGACAGGAACACATCAGCAATGGATAGAGATTAGCATGAGGAAGGAAGGGGAGGAGAGAGGGAATCGGGTGAGGATGGTGGAAAGATCAATAATACTGTACATCTCAGTAATTCCTCACTGATGAGGAATGTGGTAAGGCGGTCTATATGTGGTAAGGGGGTCTATATGTGGTAAGGGGGTCTATATGTGGTAAGGGGGTCTATATGTGGTAAGGGGGTCTATATGTGGTAAGGGGGTCTATATGTGGTAAGGGAGTCTATATGTGGTAAGGGGGTCTATATGTGGTAAGGGGGTCTATATGTGGTAAGGGAGTCTATATGTGGTAAGGGGGTCTATATGTGGTAAGGGAGTCTATATGTGGTAAGGGGGTCTATATGTGGTAAGGGAGTCTATATGTGGTAAGGGGGTCTATATGTGGTAAGGGAGTCTATATGTGGTAAGGGGGTCTATATGTGGTAAGGGGGTCTATATGTGGTAAGGGGGTCTATATGTGGTAAGGGGGTCTATATGTGGTAAGGGGGTCTATATGTGGTAAGGGGGTCTATATGTGGTAAGGGGGTCTATATGTGGTATATGTGGTAGGGGTCTATATGTGGTAAGGGGGTCTATATGTGGTAAGGGGGTCTATATGTGGTAAGGGGGTCTATATGTGGTAAGGGGTATATATGTGGTAAGGGGGTCTATATGTGGTAAGGGGGGCTGGAGATCAGCGATTAAAGACTATAACATTACTGGAAGTACAGCCTGAACTGAGTCTGCTGTTTAGCTAATTGCAACATTCATATGGTCAGAGAAAAGGTAGTTAAAGGCTGTATGAACGTAAATGGCAAGTGTCCATATGTTGTGTCGTGGCGGTTGCCTTTTACAGTCTCCCCTGTCCATCGTCTTGTGTTCTCGTCTAGTTTTCCTGGAGAGCTAGAAGTTGCTCACCAGTTTTGATGGATACTTTTGGCTTTATGTGAATGGAAATGATGTTTTGTGTCAGCATTTCCTTTCAACTACCCTGAGGTCCACTTTCCCTTTCTCTCCGCTGACTCCCTTTGTCTTTCTCAGAGTCTTTGTTTGTGGAAAATTGTCATTTGAAATGTTTTGCAAAGGGGTTGATGGCTGAGGCATCTGACAGGGTGATGAGCAAGGTGAACACTGTGCTCTCATGAATGGTCATGAGACGTACTGAGAGTCAATGTCTTAGGGGGATGAAAGATGGAAACAAAGAACAGTCCATCACAGGATTTTCAGCTTATTAAAATGTGGTTCAATTGAAGCAATGCTAGTAAATCAGTCACACTAACCACCCTGCTTTAGTGGATTTTAGATGTAAAATCATGTCTTTGTATCTCAGACAGGGCTGACAGGGTGTGATTGGACAGAAGGATATGACCCATGGGTGGTCTGTCGCTCTGCCTGTTGGTTTGTTGCTGCTCAGAGCTCTACGGTAATGAGGCAGACTCAATGTTTTGTCATTGTGGAGACGCTGCCCAGCCCAGCACTCTACGGTAACCCTATAAAAGTGTCTCAGATCACAACAAATCTTATTTTATAAGGACTGCTCTCTCTCTCTCTCTCATACACACTAATGAAGGCACGTCCTCATAAACCACAGTCCCAGCTCTGCTATCAGTGGCAAAGTAACATCCACCATTGTAACAGCCCCTTTTAGTATTTCTCTAGAAGAAGCTTGTATGCTTGTGTGAAGAAGGTCCTATTTACAGAGCAGATTGAAGCCATCTCAGAGTCGAACCCTATGACTTCACAACTGCCTTGTTTTCTCCATATCCATCCTCATTAAGCAGGAAGTAGGTGCTGTTTTCTCCATATCCATCCTCATTAAGCAGGAAGTAGGTGCTGTTTTCTCCATATCCATCCTCATTAAGCAGGAAGTAGGTGCTGTTTTCTCCATATCCATCCTCATTAAGCAGGAAGTAGGTGCTGTTTTCTCCATATCCATCCTCATTAAGCAGGAAGTAGGTGCTGTATACGGACCTGGAAAATAAACAAGTAGATGTTTTATTTTTAGGTTCCTTTCAAGATGAGGCCAATTTTCTTGTGGATATTTTTACATTTGGGCTGGAAGAAGACACAGAAATAGCTTTTGTCGCCACCACAGTTCCACAAGTAAGCGGATACAGACTGTCTACTCCCCCTTGATGACAGTTTGCCTGCTGTAATATGCTCTAGGGCTGTGTTGTTTATCTGGATGTGATGTTTACAGGTCAATGACATGGATTATTGGTTGAAAGAATCTCT
Source organism: Oncorhynchus kisutch (assembly GCF_002021735.2). Lineage (NCBI taxonomy): Eukaryota > Metazoa > Chordata > Actinopteri > Salmoniformes > Salmonidae > Oncorhynchus > Oncorhynchus kisutch. Next base: position 10,483,044 of record NW_022261980.1, on the reverse strand, counting down.
CCAGAATATCAGAACGTAGATTCCAGGAGAGTGGTGAAGTCCTGTCATATCACCGTCTCTGCTCTTCACAGAAGTAGTCTACTTTCTCAAGGTCCTAAATACGTGGATAATTTAGCATTTTATCATAATATGACACATTTTACTGAAAATCGAAGCATGTTCTCTTGCATTTCCCATGGAGTACTTTTGCACACACCTCCTCTATTTCACTCTAATATGACTCCCTCAATTACTAATATCTCAGAGTCTGAAATTAAAAATGAAGAGGATGTTTCATGCTTGACTTTGAAGAAGTACAGTAGCAGTTCCAGATCTCTCTCTCTCTCTCTCTCTCTCTCTCTCTCTCTCTCTCTCTCTCTCTCTCTCTCTCTCTCAGTCTCTCTCTCTCACTCTCTCTCTCTGTCTCTCTCTCTCTCTCTCTCTCTCTCTCTCTCTCATACTCTCTCTCTCTCTGTGTCTCTCTCTCTCTCTCTCTCTCTGTCTCTGTCTCTGTCTCTGTCTCTGTCTCTGTCTCTGTCTCTGTCTCTGTCTCTGTCTCTGTCTCTGTCTCTGTCTCTCTCTCTCTCTCTCTCTCTCTCTCAGTCTCTCTCTCTCTCTCAGTCTCTCTCAGTCTCTCTCTCTCTCTCTCTCTCTCTCTCTCATACTCTCTCTCTCTCTGTGTCTCTCTCTCTCTCTCTCTCTCTGTCTCTGTCTCTGTCTCTGTCTCTGTCTCTGTCTCTGTCTCTGTCTCTGTCTCTGTCTCTGTCTCTGTCTCTCTCTCTCTCTCTCTCTCTCTCTCTCAGTCTCTCTCTCTCTCTCTCAGTCTCTCTCTCTCTCTCTCTCTCTCTCTCTCTCTCCTATTTCTCCATTGTTTGGTTGATCTCCATTAATTTGGCTGATCAGTGGTCAACAGCCCGGTTTTCTTGTTGGCTGATCCACGGCACTAACTTTTTGTCAAGGTATCTGTGATCAACAGATGCATATCTGTATACCCAGTCATGTGAAATCCATAGATTAGGGCCTGATTTATTTATTTAAATTGACTGATTTCCTAATATGAACTGTAACATTTGTGTCATTCTCAAAACGTTTGGCCACGTCTGTACTGCCTATGGTATGTGTCAGTAGTGTTACTGCCTCTGTGTGTACGTAGCATGTGAGTGTGTGTGGGCTGGTGTGGCTAAGATTCTAGGGCTGAATGTTTGTCCCAGTATGCCCCTGCTCACACATGTAGGTGTACACACTCACCATCCCACAAACACAGATTGCTTTTATGCAGCATGACATGAAGCGGACATAAAAGCCTTTTAAGTCCTGTTCAGGGGCTGAGTAGAATATCTGTGTGGCATTGCTTTGTAGACACCGTCTTGACATAACTGGGTGATGCATTAACGTCTCTTTCATTACCCTCTAAATATCTCTCTCCCTCTCTCTTTCTCTCTCTCTCTCTCTCTCTCTCTCCCTCTCTCTTTCTCTCTCTCTCTCTCTCTCTCTCTCTCTCTCTCTCTCTCAGATTCTCTGGTCTGTTGAAACCAAGATTGAACTCTTTGGTGATGGCAAGCGTGAAGCATGGTGGTGGCAGCATCATGCTGTGGGCATGTTTTTCAGCAGACCTTTGCCCTCAGACTGGGGCAAAGGTCCACCTTCCAACAGGACAAAGACCCTAAGCACACAGTCAAGACAGCGAAGGAGTGGCTTCAGGACAAGTCTCTAAATGTCCTTGAGTGGCCCAGGCAGAGCCCGGACTTGAACCCGATCGAACATCTCTGGAGAGACCAAAAAATATATGTGCAGCGATGCTCCCCATCCAACCTGACAGAACTTGAAGAATGGGAGAAACTCCCCAAATACAGATGTGCCAAGCTTGTAGTATCATACCCAAGAAGACTTGAGGCTGTAATCGCTGAGTAAAGGGTTTGAATATATATATGTAAATATGATACTTGAGTTTACATTTTTTTAATACATTTGCAAATATTTCCAAAAACCTGTTTTTGCTTTGTCATTATGGGGTATTGTGTGTAGATTAATGACATTTAAAAATACATCTGTTTTAGAATAAGGCTGTAATGTAACAAAATGTGGAAAAAGTCAAGGAGACCGAATACTTACCGAATGCACTGTATGTATGTATAGATGTTTTTACCGCTATAGAGATGTAATTATCGTTTGGATAACCTTATTTACTATCATGTATTTGTTTTTACCTTTAGTTTTTTCACTCTTTGGGATGCCCACTGCAGAGATCACCGGAAGAAGAATTATCACTGAATTATCACAGTGAATTATTGTACTGTTTGTTAATGTGTCAATTAATCCCATAAGGAATGGGTTACCACCTAGCGATTTGACACGGAAATAACATTTGATTAATTAATTAATTACTTAATTCATTCATTCATTCATGCTGCTTGGTTAGATCTCATTCAGTAAAGATATATCTCAATGCGACTCCCCAGTTAAGAAGAAAGCATATCTTCAAAGGTAACAGCCAGAGTAAGAGTATGGACAGAAGGTGTTCTGTGTCCTGAGAGAACTACTGGAAACAAGCAGGAGCAGAAACACATGGAACCTCCTGTTGACTAACCCCATTCTAATACTGTAGGATGATGAGTTGGGGACTTGTACTTGGTTTCTTCCCTTTGAGGCTAACACTGACCCCCTAGCAGATCCAAAGCCAACCCCCAGCAGGCTTTACTAAGAGAATCCCTCTGTATGAAATGCTTTGCCTCCTGTTTTGACTAGCTCTCTTTTTCTAGTTTCCGTCTTCCCTCTCCTCCAGTCCCCATCTCTTGCTCTCCCTCCTCTCTCTCTCCCTCTCTGCATGTAAATTGGAGAGCAAAGAAATGGCACATCTCCGACAGTACAAGCAGTATTGAATGAATGTCTACTCCACGCATTATAGCCCATGAAATTCGACGACTGAAGCATAACATTGAAATGAAGAACTGATCTGAGTTGTGATGACTCATTTCCCTATTCCACATTCCACATTCATTCTAATTACGCCCAGGCCTTCTCCACCTCCCTTCTAGGAGAGGTGTCTGTGTCAGAGACTCTGTCAGAGACGCCTCCCCAGGATGAAGTAGGGGGAGACCCAGCATTCTTCACTGTCAGAGAGAAGCTTCACACATCTGGAGACAGATTTATCAAGCTGCTATGGCCTTGGACTGTGGGTACACACACACACACACACACACACACACACACGCACACACACGCACACACACACACATGACAATATTTCCTAAATAATAGATAGAACTTCTAGAATGCATGATAAAAGCCCTTTGAATCTATTTAACCTTGGCAGAGTTTAGCAGTTCAAGGTTTACTCTTCTATGATAAAATAGGAACATGTTTTTCATTTCCCTCAGCTTTGTATTTCTTCAGATGCAATAATTATGCAGCAGGGAGAGCTAAGAGAGAGTTAGACACTGATCTGAGCACCACGATTACCAGCTTATCTTCTGTGTCACCCCCCCCCCCCCCCCACACACACACACACACACTCCTAACCTCTTCCGAAAGTCTACCCCCCTAGCTGTTCCTCCTCTCTCTCTGCACTGATAAGGCCATGGATTTTCTACTGTACTGATTATCCATGACTCAGACCCATTGCAGTCATCTGCCTTTTGGCCTGGATCAAGCACTTTACCCTAATTTCACCTCAAGTCTACACAGAGTCTTGGCTGTAAATCTCTACATATGTATCTCTATTTCTCCTGCTCACACTGTTTATATTTTCTTGGCAGACATGATTGACAATGGTAATAAGAATGTAACTCCCTGCATACTTGTTACATCTTCATTCTCCCTTTCCATTGAGTTTCCTGGCTCCAATGACCTTGGACGAGTTGGATTCAGCACCTAGGACAGTTCCACATACCGCCAATGACCTTGCACGAGTTGGATTCAGCACCAGGGACAGTTCCACATACAGCCAATGACCTTGGATGAGTTGGCTTCAGCGCCAGGGACAGTTCCACAGAGCCAACAGCATGCAGGAATGCAACAGACCACAGAGATCAAGTTCTTACTTCCTGTGTTTGAGAGGGACCCTTCAACAGGACGGTTGAGCTAACATAGGCTAATGTGATTAGCATGAGGATGTAAGTAACAAGAGCATTTCCCAGGACATAGACACATCTGATATTGACAGAAAGCTTAAATTCTTGTTAATCTAACTGCACTGTCCAATTTACAGTAGCTATTACAGTGAAAGAATACCATGATATTGTTTGAGGAGAGTGCACAGTTTTGAACATGAAAAGTTATTAATAAACAAATTAGGCACATTAGGGCAGTCTTCATTCAAAATGTTGAACAGAAATGCAATGGTTTATTGGATCAGTCTAAAACTTTGCACATATACTGCTGCCATCTAGTGGCAAAAATCTAAATTGCAGCCGGGCTGGAATAATAACAATGTGGCCTTTCTCTTGCATTTCAAAGATACAAAACACAAAAGAACAGTTGTTTTTTTCTTAGTATTATCTCTTACCAGAATCTATTGTGTTATATTCGCCTACATTTCTTTCACCTTTCCACAAACGTCAAAGTGTTTCCTTTCAGAAAGTACCAAGAATATAATATCCTTGCTTCAGGGCCTGAGTTACAGGCAGTTAGATTTGGGTATGTCATTTTAGACGAAAATTTAAAAAAGGGCAGATCCTTAAGAGGTTGGCAATGTTCCCTCATTCGTAGAGATGACAACGGTAAACTCGGCTCAATCTGAAATAACCTTTAAATGTCAAGCGTTCTACAACGCCCCTGGGATTGAATACAGGCCCTTATCTTTGTCTCTAGCCAGTGTTTTGACTGACTGCTTTCTAACTCACTGTCTACTCATACAGTGAAACGGGCCCACAATATACTCGGTCTGATTCTATACGCTGTTGTCCTGTCCTATGTTTGGTCCAATACAGTGCGTCAAAGAGAAAGGCTGACACCCTTAGGGAAATGCAAAATGTTGACCTCTTTATTTTGTCTCTCATATAGACTCCAACTCTCGGACATGCAGCATTTTCAAGTGTGTTCCTCTGCCCAGCATAAACATTATATTTCCCCCTCTCCTGCATGCCTTGGTACTTGGGACATCCCCACACAAAGTCTAATATATGGACCAGCCACCTCAGACTAACCTACAGTATTATTAGATGGACCAGCCACCTCAGACTAATGTTCAGTATTATTAGATGGACCAGCCACCTCAGACTAACCTTCAGTATTATTAGATGGACCAGCCACCTCAGACTAATGTTCAGTATTATTAGATGGACCAGCCACCTCAGACTAATGTTCAGTATTATTAGATGGACCAGCCACCTCAGACTAACCTTCAGTATTATTAGATGGACCAGTCACCTCAGACTAACCTTCAGTATTATTAGATGGACCAGCCACCTCAGACTAACCTTCAGTATTATAAGATGGACCAGCCACCTCAGACTAACCTTCAGTATTATTAGAGAGTAGAGTAATTACTGAAATTGTTTTGTCACAGAATGCATCATCAATGACTTACAATGACAGGACATGCAACAACGACCAACACATGATAAAAAACAGAACATTTGAAGGCACATGCACCATAGTATCCCTAAAGGAATAGATACTAAATAAATACTGTTTTTCTATCCTGCTCTGAGGGAAAAACAAGCAATATCCTTTTCCAATAGGAAGACATCATAAAACACTTCAATTACACTCATTAAACAACCTCATGGTTATGGGTAAAAAAAATACTGTCTAAACTTCTCTGTTATATGGGCAAGCCACCTCAGACTAACGTTCAGTATTGGGCAAGCCACCTCAGACTAACGTTCAGTATTGGGCAAGCCACCTCAGGCTAACGTTCAGTATTGGGCAAGCCACCTCAGGCTAATGTTCAGTATTGGGCAAGCCACCTCAGACTAACGTTCAGTATTGGGCAAGCCACCTCAGACTAACGTTCAGTATTGGGCAAGCCACCTCAGGCTAATGTTCAGTATTGGGCAAGCCACCTCAGACTAACGTTCAGTATTGGGCAAGCCACCTCAGGCTAATGTTCAGTATTGGGCAAGCCACCTCAGGCTAACGTTCAGTATTGGGCAAGCCACCTCAGGCTAATGTTCAGTATTGGGCAATCCACCTCAGGCTAATGTTCAGTATTGGGCAATCCACCTCAGGCTAATGTTCAGTATTGGGCAAGCCACCTCAGGCTAACGTTCAGTATTGGGTAAGCCACCTCAGACTAACGTTCAGTATTGGGCAAGCCACCTCAGGCTAATGTTCAGTATTGGGCAAGCCACCTCAGGCTAATGTTCATTATTGGGCAAGCCACCTCAGGCTAATGTTCAGTATTGGGCAAGCCACCTCAGGCTAATGTTCAGTATTGGGCAAGCCACCTCAGGCTAATGTTCAGTATTGGGCAAGCCACCTCAGGCTAATGTTCAGTATTGGGCAAGCCACCTCAGACTAATGTTCAGTATTGGGCAAGCCACCTCAGGCTAATGTTCAGTATTGGGCAAGCCACCTCAGACTAATGTTCAGTATTGGGCAAGCCACCTCAGGCTAATGTTCAGTATTGGGCAAGCCATCTCAGACTAATGTTCAGTATTGGGCAAGCCACCTCAGGCTAATGTTCAGTATTGGGCAATCCACCTCAGGCTAATGTTCAGTATTGGGCAAGCCACCTCAGGCTAATGTTCAGTATTGGGCAAGCCACCTCAGGCTAATGTTCAGTATTGGGCAAGCCACCTCAGGCTAATGTTCAGTATTGGGCAAGCCACCTCAGAATAATGTTCAGTATTGGGCAAGCCACCTCAGACTAATGTTCAGTATTGGGCAAGCCACCTCAGGCTAATGTTCAGTATTGGACAATCCACCTCAGGCTAATGTTCAGTATTGGGCAAGCCACCTCAGGCTAATGTTCAGTATTGGGCAAGCCACCTCAGGCTAATGTTCAGTATTGGGCAAGCCACCTCAGGCTAACGTTCAGTATTGGGCAAGCCACCTCAGAATAATGTTCAGTATTGGGCAAGCCACCTCAGACTAATGTTCAGTATTGGGCAAGCCACCTCAGAATAATGTTCAGTATTGGGCAAGCCACCTCAGACTAATGTTCAGTATTGGGCAAGTATTGGGCAAGCCACCTCAGGCTAATGTTGTGGTCCAATCTCACGCACCAGCATTTTAATCTGAGTAGAAATCACTACTGTATGAATGCCTGACTGTATTTCAATAATACCAGGATCCGTTTTAGTTATTAACGGGTTATAAAATCCTTTTCATATCGGAATATATGTTAGAAATAACATTATTAAACATGAGGCAATTTTCACTTTACTATTCAAGCAACCTACATTGTAGTTCAGTTGTAATGATTCATATAATCACAGTTATTAATCCTGTATATTATCTAGAGTAGAGACCTCTCTCTCAACTCCAGCTGCCTCAACCTGTTGGTCTAACAGACAATAGCAACCACATAAATACTTGATTTCCGGTTGAACATTGAGGTTCTTGAGGTAAATGATGACACTGGGGCAGAATTGTTTTACAAATGGGACAGAAAATCTATAAAAACCATCACAGACAACCCTTTAATCATACATTCTGTCCTGGCATGGTGCAAACTGCCTGAGCTGTTCGGAGGAGGGGGATTCCTTTCCCCTAAAACCCCTCTATGGAACAATAGATTGATCCCTATGTTTTTCCAGAATAGTAACTTTAGACCATGGTCTGATAAGGGGATCACCCTTCTGGAACATTGTTACGAGGAGGGAGTTCTTATGTCTTTTGATCAGCTGAAACAGAAATACCACTTGCCTAAACAGGGACTTCTTTAGCTACCTACAACTACGAAACTTTATTAGGGTGACTCTCAAGGGACAATGGAACCTACCTAAGATGTCACCTATTGAATAACTCTGCCACGCAGACCAACCACTGTTCAAGACCATTTCCCGTGTATACGATGCTCTTATGTCAGGACTAACACTGCCTGAGCTAGATAAACCCTGACTTAGATGGGAAAAAGATCTGGGTATTGATCTTGATGAGGGTCTATGGTGTGACCTATGCAGGGATGGTGTTACATCCACACAGACTGATCCAGTTTAATTTCCTCCATCAGCTCTATATCACCCCGTCTAAACTACACAAGTTCAACCCAGATATCTCCTCCCTATGTTTTAGATGTGGCTCAGATGAAGGAACATTCCTCCATTCCACTTGGCAGTGTTCAAAACTACACGGTTTCTGGCAGGGGGTATGCAATACCATATCCTCAATTCACGGGGTTGCATTCCCTTTAGACCCGGAGGTCTGTCTACTGGGTAACTTTACTAACACCAATCTTAGGCAAAGCCATACTATAAAGCTAACAGAAATATTGCTAGCGATTGCCAAGAAATGTATTGCCTTGAAATGGAAATCGGATTCCTCCCTGCCAGTCGCAATGTGGCTATCGGAAGTTAATAGTTGTATCCCTTTGGAGAAAATCACTTACTGCTTGAGGAATAAGTTAAAGACATTTTACAGAATTTGGCAACCTTTTATTGACTATATGGAGAATCTCCCCCCACATCTCATTGGTTGAATCTCTATATAATCCTCACAATGTTTCACACGTAGTGTATAATATGTAGACTACGGCAGGTGACCATATGATCCAATGTCTCATTATTACTATTTTTTATTTGACTCTTTATTATGACTTATTTATTGTATGTTTGTATATATAATTATTATTATTTATTTTTTTGTTACGCTCATCTGTTACTGTCACTTTGTCCTTGTTGTCTAATGTCTTCTCACTTTTGTATTGAATGTTCTTAATTAATTGGAAAATACAACAACAAACAAAAATATATATATATATAATTGATTTCCATATTTGTGTTGCTTCTAATTCCCCATCCGCAACATCTCCCCATTGACCTCAATGCAGTACAGCGTAACCTCAGTGAGCACCCTGCACATCTCCTGCTGAAGAAACGACTACGTCAGGCTCTTTAGTTCTTTAGAATCCACTCTCTGTGACAGACCATTAACATGTTTCTGGTGAATTAACAGAGTTGTTTTTTTCTACTGCGGTATATCATCAGAGAGGTCCAGTCATTACCATTATCCCCCTCTGACCT
>NW_022261980.1:10378937-10468937 GCF_002021735.2 Oncorhynchus kisutch | reverse complement strand
GGAAGAGAGTTGCAGAGAGAGAGAGAGAGAAAGAGAGGGAGAGGTGGGAGGTCAGAGAAAGAGAGAAATGGGGAGGGGAGGAAGAGAGTTGCAGAGAGAGAGAGAGAGAGAGAGAGAGGGAGAGGTGGGAGGTCAGAGAAAGAGAGAAATGGGAAGGGGAGGAAGAGAGTTGCAGAGAGAGAGAGAGAGAGAGAGAAAGAGAGAGAGAAAGAAAGAGAGGGAGAGGTGGGAGGTCAGAGAAAGAGAGAAATGGGGAGGGGAGGAAGAGAGTTGCAGAGAGAGAGAGAGAGAGAGAGAGAGAGAGAAAGAGAGGGAGAGGTGGGAGGTCAGAGAAAGAGAGAAATGGGGAGGGGAGGAAGAGAGTTGCAGAGAGAGAGAGAGAGAGAGAGAGAAAGAGAGGGAGAGAGGGGAGGTCAGAGAAAGAGAGAAATGGGGAGGGGAGGAAGAGAGTTGCAGAGAGAGAGAGAGAGAGAGAGAGAAAGAGAGGGAGAGGTGGGAGGTCAGAGAAAGAGAGAAATGGGGAGGGGAGGAAGAGAGTTGCAGAGAGAGAGAGAGAGAGAGAAAGAGAGGGAGAGAGGGGAGGTCAGAGAAAGAGAGAAATGGGGAGGGGAGGAAGAGAGTTGCAGAGAGAGAGAGAGAGAGAGAGAAAGAGAGGGAGAGAGGGGAGGTCAGAGAAAGAGAGAAATTGGGAGGGGAGAAAGAAAGTTGTAGAGAGAGGTGAAAGGATGAATCACGATCTTGCAAAGAAGGTCTAACCAATCATCTAGGAAAAGGACAGCGGTAGGAGCCTTTATAGGATTTCTCATGGATTGCTATAGTAGCAGTCAACGTTGGTAGAAGCATAATAACCTAGAACTAAAATATTGTGTAATTGTGTCAGATGCTCAGTGAAGATCTGGTGGGAGATAATAATAATGGTTTCGGAGGAGATGGCTGCCGTTTAACGATCTCCTAACCAATTGTGGTATTGTGTGTGTTTTTTCCCATAATTTGTCAATTATTTTGTACATAATGTTTCTGCCACTGTGTCTTATGAGCGAAAATAACTTGTAGATAACGGGACAGCGATTACTCCCCCTGTACTGGAGGAATACTTTTTCTTTAACGAGTCGGACGGGAAGGATTTACTTCAGACGCCCGACAAGACCCTCATCCCCGTCATTCGCAGGAGAAAGAGACAGAGATATCGGGGACGAAGATTGGGGTGCCTTGTCAGTATCCAACGACGAGTGGGTAATCTGCCTTTAACATCGGTCCTATTAGCCAACGTACAATAATTAGATAATAAAATAGAGGAACTAAAAGCACCTATATCCTACCAACGGGACATTAAAAACTGTAATATCTTATGTTTCACCGAGTCGTGTCTTAACGACGACATGAATAACATACAGCTGGCGGGTTTTAAGCTTTTTCGGCAGAATAGAACAGCCGCTTCTGGTAAGACAAGGGGAGGTGGTCTATGTATATTTGTAAACAACAGCTGGTGCACAAAATTTAAGGAAGTCTCAAGGTTTTTCTTGCCTGAGGTAGAGTATCTCATGGTAAGCTGTAGACCACACTATTTAACAAGAAAGTTTTCATCTATATTCTTCGTAGCTGTCTATTTACCACCACACACAGATGTTGGCACTAAGACTGCACTCAATGAGCTGTATAAGGCCATAAGCAAATAGGAAAAGGCTCATCCAGAGGCTGTGCTCCTAGTGGCCGGGGACTTTAATGCCTGGAAACCTAAATCCCTTTAATGTGCAACCAGAGGGAAAAAACTCTAGACCACCTTTACGTCACACACAGAGATGTGTACAAAGCTCTCCCTCGCCCTCCATTGGGCAAATCTGATCATCCTGATTCCTTACAAGCAAAAACTATAGCAGGAAATACCAGTGACTCTGTCAATAAGAAAGTGGTCAGATGAAGCAGATGCTAAGCTACAGGACAGTTTTGCAGCACAGACTGGAATACGTTCTGAGATTCTTCTGATGGCATTGGGGAGTAAACCACATCAGTCACTGGCTTCATCAATAAGTGCATTGACGACGTCCTTCACACAGTGACTGTATGTACATACCACAACCAGAAGCCATGGATTACAGGCAACATCTACACTGAGCTGAAGGGTAGAGCTGCCACTTTCAAGGAGCGGGACTCTAACCCGGAAGCTTATAAGAATTATACCCTCCGACCAACCATCAAACAGGCAAAGCATCAATACAAGACTAAGATTGAATCATACCACACTGGGTCCGATGCTTGTCAGATGTGGCAGGGCTTGCAAACTATTACAGACTACAACGCGAAGCACAGCCACGAGCTGCCCAGTGACACAAGTCTACCAGACAAGCTAAATTACTTCTATGCTCGCTTCGAGGCAAGTAACACTAAAACATGCAGGAGAGCATCATCTGTTCCAGACGACTGTGTGATCACACTCTCTGTAGTCGACGTGAGTAAGACCTTGTCATGGCTCACATCAACACCATTATCCCAGAAACCCTAGACCCACCCCATTTTGCATATCGCCCCATTTTGCACTCAACACTGCCCTTTCCCACCTGGACAAAAGGAACACCTATGTGAGAATGCTATTCATTGACTACAGCTCAGCTTTCAACACCATCGCGCCCTCAGAATCACTAAGTTAATATGGCTGCAGGGGCAGTATTGAGTAGCTTGGATGAAAGGTGCCCAGAGGTGCCCAGAGTAAACGGCCTGCTCCTTAGTCTCAGTTCCTTTGTGTCTAGAAGAGCAACGGAACGCAGGGCGATATCACGTGGAATGCGCGTGACCAGGAAATGGCTCTCTGCCAGAAACCTGACTCATTCAGCTCTTATTCAGTCCCACAACACAGTAGAAGCCCCATTCAAGTTTCTAAAGACGGTTGACATCTCGTTCATTCATATCCCACTATCCCAGGTTTTCACCTGCCGTATGAGTTTTGTTATATTCAGAGACATCATTCAAACAGTTTTAGAAACTTCAGAGTGTTTTCTATCCAATACTAATAATAATATGCATATATTAGCATCTGGGACAGAGTAGGAGGCAGTTCACTCTGGGCACGCTATTCATCCAAAAGTGAAAATGCTGCCCCCTATGCCCAAAAGGTTAACAGCTTCTACCACCAAGCCATAAGAGGTAGCCTAGTGGCAGGTAGCCTAGTAGTTAGAGCGTTGGGCCAGTCACTGCCAGGTTGCTGGATCGAATCACTGAGCTGACAAGGTAAAACTCTGAACAAGGCAGTTAACCCGTTGTTCCCCAATCGGCCATCACTGTAAATAAGACTTTGTTCTTTAACTGACTTGCCTAGTTAAAAAAAGGGCTATCCAGACCCCAGTTTTACACTGCTTCTACTCTCTGTTTATTATCCAGTCATAGTCACATTAACTCCACCTACATGTACATATTGCTTCAACTAACCAGTGCCCCCACACATTGACTCTGTACCGGTATCCCCTGTGTTTAGCCAAGCTATTGGTATTTTACTGCTGCTGTTTAATGTTACTTTTATTTTCTATTTTCTGTTTATTACTTATCTATTTTGTATTGCTTGTTTTTTCTTAACTTCTTAAAGCATTGCTGGTAAAGGACTTGTATGTAGCATTTCCCTGTAAGGTGAAATACCTGTTGAATGCTTGTTGTATTCTGCGCATGTGACAAAGAGAATTTGATTTGATAGTAGAAGAAGCAGTGAAAGCAGGGCGTCAGCTCCACTCCCTTCTCTTCTCAAGGCTTTGGGCCAAATGTCCCCTGCCCTTCCGAAGTTCAAAAGATGTCAACACCGACAAAAAACGTGACTTGACTTTAATGATCAGTGAGGAAAAATCTGTTCATCAGGAAAATGAAGTTGATCGTTAGTCATCGCATTCCACATTCCGTTGAGAGATGCTACGATATCAGTTATGTTACGTCTGTCTGTCTGTCTGTCTGTCTGTCTGTCTGTCTGTCTGTCTGTCTGTCTGTCTGTCTGTCTGTCTGTCTGTCTGTCTGTCTGTCTGTCTGTCTGTCTGTCTGTCTGTCTGTCTGTCTGTCTGTCTGTCTGTCTGTCTGTCTGTCTGTCTGTCTGTCTGTCTGTCTGTCTGTCTGTGAGAGATCTACTTTCTCCCTTTCTCTCCTCAACGCCATCTAACCAGCAAGAGGTTTGATTTTGATGCGGGGGGGGTTTGATTGATGCTGACTGAGTGATTTTTCCTCAGAGTGTGTAGCTGAACAGGAAGTGAGCTGTCTCTACTCTGAAGGGTATCAAGCGAACCTTTTTAAAAGGAGGAGATAAATGTACTTTTATAACAGACAGTGTGTGACAGTGGACATGACAGCTCTTCTCTCTCCCTCGCTCTCTCTCTCTTTCTCACCTCTCTCTTTCTGATAAGCTGAAAGAGAACGAAAAGTGAGATGCCCTCTGAGCCGTCCCTCAGTTCAGGTGGCTCATATGGTCAAAGCTGCCAGACAGCTTGAAGAAGACAATTAGACACGGGGAAGAAGGAACACAAGGAACACATGACGCACCCACTTTAAAGCTGCAGTCTGTAAGAGTACACAGGATATTATTTGGATTACTGGATTTGATTGACAGGGCCATACATCAATCATCCTCTTTATAATTTGTTACTGTAGCATAAACTGGCACATGAAGCCAACACACCCCTCCAGAGAAGACCGTATCAGGCCCTGTTATCACCCCTCCAGAGATGACTGTAATCAGGCCATGTTTTCAACCCTCCAGAGAGGGCCTTATCAGGCCCTGTTTTCCTCATTTAGAGTTTACCTCAAGGGCAAGTGTTACCAGTGCAACCGCAGACACAAGGTTTGTTATTAGCTACCAAACAAACCCAGAGGGCTCCTCCTGCAAGTTTAGAGATAGCCTAGCGTCCACAGCACCAACAGAGTCACGTTTAAACACAAAGAGCAGACACCCTCTTAGAAGCACAACTACTCAGGCCATTAAATGTGTTGAAAGGCATCAACTTAAGTGAGAAAAATGCGCAGTGCTGTGTCAGCAGTCAAGGAATTCATGAAAATCCATACTTCTATCACCAACCTATCAAAACATTATAATAACAAATCTGTCATTTTAATGATACAGATTTAATAAATATTCAATGCTAATTTCAAAGAGAACAAGTTTTAAAAATAACCTTTGAGACTTTGGGCTCTATTCAATCCATTTAGCAGAAGTTCAGTGTTACAGCGTGATTGAAATTAAAAGGCAATGTTCCCTCTTTAGAGGAGACTCCATTCTCAGTAAATACTACACATGTCGGCTCAATCGGAAATGACCTTTAACCCATTAGAGTCGATGTCCGCGCCACTGTGGACATCTCATTTGCATAATAAATAAATCCTCATACATATCTGCCAATTTTTTGCACGTCTCAATTCACCGCACCGCCGCCTCTGTCGGCCTTCGCGATCTACAGTGGAAGGTGGCAGAGCTACAGCAGTGTTTGTCAGACCAGTAGACATCCGTAAAACCGGTCTTCTCCTGAAAACGTCTGTAGCGTCCGGACAGTTTAGGCTAATATGACCCTTCCATTGAAAGTTAGAGGGATCATGTTATGTTTTGCTCTAGGAAACCCACAATATATATATAGTTTAGTGCCTATAAAAAGCGGGTTAAGTGGGTATGGGTATAATAAATACTTAACAAATCTCTCAGGTATAGAACAGACTCATCAAACAAACTTCCTTTTGATTTATTTGTTGACTATCTGTCATTCAATACTTCTCAATGAGCTGACAGCAGTCAGACCAAAATGTTATGTTGGATCAAATATTTTTTTATAAATTAAAGGGGTCCTTCCCACGGCTTAGACTCCAGGGAACATGTCATTTTCATTCCATGGAGGGCCGAGTGTCTGCGGGTTCTCTCCTTCCTTGTACTTGATTGATTAATTAAGGTCACTAATTAGTAAGGAACTCACCTCACCTGATTGTCTGGGTCTTAAAAAACAAAAACCTGCAGATACCCAGTCCTCAGTGGAATGAGTTTGACAGCCCTGTTCTAGACGGTTTCAGACACCCAGTCCTCAGTGGAATAAGTTTGACAGCCCTGTTCTATAGGGTTTCAGACACCCAGTCCTCAGTGGAATCAGTTTGACATCCCTGATCTAGAAGGTTTCAGACACCCAGTCCTCAGTGGAATGAGTTTGACAGCCCTGATCTAGAGGGTTTCAGACACCCAGTTTGACAGCCCTGTTCTATAGGTTTTCAGACACCCAGTCCTCAGTGGAATGAGTTTGACAGCTCTGTTCTATAGGGTTTCAGACACCCAGCCCTCAGTGGAATGAGTTTGACAGCCCTGATCTAGAGGGTTTCAGACACCCAGTTTGACATCCCTGATCTAGAGGGTTTCAGACACCCAGTCCTCAGTGGAATTAGTTTGACAGCCCTGTTCTAGAGGGTTTCAGACACCCAGTTTGACAGCCCTGTTCTATAGGGTTTCAGACACCCAGTCCCCAGTGGAATCAGTTTGACATCCCTGATATAGAGGGTTTCAGACACCCAGTCCTCAGTGGAATCAATTTGACATCCCTGATCTAGAGGGTTTCAGACACCCAGTTTGACAGCCCTGTTCTATAGTGTTTCAGACACCCAGTCCTCAGTGGAATCAGTTTGACATCCCTGATCTAGAGGGTTTCAGACACCCAGTCCTCAGTGGAATCAGTTTGACAGCTCTGATCGAGAGGGTTTCAGACACCCAGTCCTCAGTGGAATGAGTTTGACAGCTCTGATCGAGAAGGTTTCAGACACCCAGTCCTCAGTGGAATGAGTTTGACAGCTCTGATCGAGAAGGTTTCAGACACCCAGTCCTCAGTGGAATGAGTTTGACAGCCCTGTTCTAGAGGGTTTCAGACACCCAGTCCTCAGTGGAATGAGTTTGACAGCCCTGATCTAGAGGGTTTCAGACACCCAGTTTGACAGCCCTGTTCTATAGGGTTTCAGACACCCAGTCCTCAGTGGAATCAATTTGACATCCCTGATCTAGAGGGTTTCAGACACCCAGTTTGACAGCCCTGTTCTATAGGGTTTACGACACCCAGTCCTCAGTGGAATGAGTTTGACAGCCCTGTTCTAGAGGGTTTCAGACACCCAGTCCTCAGTGGAATCAGTTTGACAGCTCTGATCTAGAGGGTTTCAGACACCCAGTCCTCAGTGGAATGAGTTTGACAGCTCTGATCTAGAAGGTTTCAGACACCCAGTCCTCAGTGGAATCAGTTTGACAGCTCTGATCTAGAGGGTTTCAGACACCCAGTCCTCAGTGGAATAAGTTTGACAGCTCTGATCTAGAGGGTTTCAGACACCCAGTCCTCAGTGGAATCAGTTTGACAGCTCTGATCTAGAGTGTTTCAGACACCCAGCCTTGTTTTCTATCGCTATCTGTAACGCTTCAGTGATACAGATTGAATAGAGGCCTTGTTTTCTAGCGCTATCTGTAACCCTTCAGTGATGCAGATTGAATAGAGGCCTTGTTTTCTAGCGCTATCTGTAACCCTTCAGTGATGCAGATTGAATAGAGGCCTTGTTTTCTAGCCCTAACTGTAACCCTTCAGTGATGCAGATTGAATGGAGGCCTTGTTTTCTATCGCCATCTGTAACCCTTCATTGATGCAGATTGAATGGAGGCCTTGTTTTCGGGCAACATGAACCAGGTTGTCAACAGCAAACATGTTGACAGTCTTAAGGTGCATTTGTATCAGACACATTCACAAAGTCATGTTGGCCCTGCTTCAGAGCAAGCTTGACATGCGATGCTTGGGGATGCAGGAGTAGTCTCCCAGCTCACAGCAGGGGGCCACCCACAAACAGACAGAGATATTCTGAGAGGTGCCTCAAGGAGTGGAGAATCTTGTCATGTGGAAGAACAGGAGGAGCAGGAGATGAGACGAGGGCTTTTTCACAAGAGCCCATCTCAACGTTTCTGAGAATAAAACCAATGCTAAGCTGTTTAAGTACATTCTTTCATGTTATCCGTGTAATATTTACATCTGTGTAAATGTAACCGATGTGAAATGGCTAGCTAGTTAGCGGTGGTGCGAGCTAATAGCGTTTCAATCGGTGATGTCACTTGCTCTGATACCTTGAAGTAGTAGTTCCCCTTACTCTGCAAGGGCCGCCGCAGCTTTTGTGCAGCAATGGGTAACGATGCTTCATGGGTGACTGTTGTTGATGTGTGCAGAGGGACCCCGGTTCAAGCCCAGGTAGGGGTGAGGAGAGGGACGGAAGCTATACCCTTACATAAAGTAATACTTGACTAAACATGGGCACATTTTCAAGCCAAGTTTGTCAAACACTCACATCCCCTCCCAATGATGACAAGTCAACTCAAAGTCAATGTCCTTTTAAACCCATCTCAAAGATCTAACCCTGTTTATAATCATCAAGGAAATAGACTTTCAGATACAACTGTAGTTATCAGCTCATCCCCACCACAAGCCATTCTTGACCCTTGTGGCTCAAAGTGAGTTGAAGGCCTGAAGAGAAAGGGCAGACATTTTGTTTTCTTGTCTCTGGCAGCACTTTGACTCAAGTGGTAATGACAGTTTGGCCTTATCCCCCCTCTCCTAACCTCAGGGGGCGTGACAGTCTCTGGTAGGGCCTGAAAGGTCAGCCCCGTCACTCTGCTCCTGTCACTCTGGTGTATTTACAGGGGCCAGAGCCACTCCTCAGCCAGCAGTACAATTCTGACCACTGACTGCAACTTAAGTTGC
The DNA here is from genome assembly GCF_002021735.2 of Oncorhynchus kisutch. Taxonomy (NCBI): domain Eukaryota; kingdom Metazoa; phylum Chordata; class Actinopteri; order Salmoniformes; family Salmonidae; genus Oncorhynchus; species Oncorhynchus kisutch. Next base: position 10,460,229 of record NW_022261980.1, on the reverse strand, counting down.
CACATAGCCACTCAAAGCTACGGTCAGTCACTTTAACTTATAAAAAAAAACGACTTTCCTGGCTAACCTGTTGAAAATAATCTAGCTTTATCTGGGTGTCCATCGTGTCTTCAAAAGTGCCGACCAGAACACAAAGCACACTGTGCTATAACATAGGCTATTCATCAGTGGAACACAATCGAATCAGGGTGCATTGCTAGGGGCACTTCTCAATAGTTCTGAGATGACCACCAGATTGTAAAAGAGAAGCAGGTGGAAGCTAGAATTGCAGACACATTGGCTTTACTGTACTCAGGAGAGCTATGTGTGTGTTTACCAGGTATGAATGGGAAAGGGTTCTCCTTTCTCCTGCACCGCCTGTCTGCATCACTAATGAAGAAAGTCTAGAAGGGTGGGGCACGACTGGAGGAATGAGATTAAGATGAACATACAAGAACACTCCTCTTACAGAGTCCAAAGCCACCTCTCTTTCAATCCTCCTGCCATTACCTTCTGCTGTCATTTGATACAAAGACCAGAGGACAATGTAAGCCAGTGTTGATTCTGTACTAAAGAAGAAAGAACCACAGTCTTTCTAAAGCATAGGAGGGAGGGAGGGAGAATGACTGGATCTTCTTCCCTTCAAAGAATTCTGTTTAACACTTGATGATTCCCAGCAAAGCGAGTATTATGTTCAGCCTTCATTTTGCAGTGTTTTGTGAGAGATGTGTGTCCATATTGTTCCGTTAGAGGTGACAGACAATGAACAAGTCATATCCGACAGAAGGCAGTCTGTTGGTTACAGTCTGTTGGTTACAGTCTATTGGGTACAGTCTATTGGGTACAGTCTATTGGGTACAATCTATTGGTTACAGTCTGTTGGTTACAGTCTATTGGGTGCAGTCTATTGGGTACAGTCTGATGATTACAGTCTATTGGGTACAGTCTATTGGTTACAGTCTATTGGTTACAGTCTGTTGATTACATTCTATTGGGTACAGTCTGTTGATTACAGTTTGTTGATTACAGTCTATTGGTTACAGTCTGTTGGTTACAGTCTGTTGGTTACAGTCTGTTGATTACAGTCTATTGGGTACATTCTATTGGTTACAGTCTGTTGATTACAGTCTGTTGATTACAGTCTGTTGGTTACAGTCTGTTGATTACAGTTTGTTGTTTAGCTATGTGAGGCGTGTATCTATTTAAGAGCTTTGCTGCTTTGTGTGATGTAACACATGAAGCAAACGAGAGGACCCTAAAATATATTCATGTTCATACTATAATATCTCACTTTTCTCCAATAATGACCTCTCATGTGTCTTCTGAGCTATGGAGGAAAGCCAAGAGAAACCTTGGGTTACCAGGTGCCATCGAGTCCAGTAAACGGTACAAAAACTCTATAGCTCACGCTTGATGGGAGGAAAAACAACAATATAAACCCCTCCACCCTCTCCCTCAGATCAGTATTGAAACAGAGGGGTGGAGTCTCAGCAGGCGCCAGGTCACACTATTCTACATCTCTGGCTCCACCCTCTTCCTCAGATCAGTATTGAAACAGAGGGGTGGAGTCTCAGCAGGCGCCAGGTCACACTATTCTACATCTCTGGCTCCACCCTCTCTCTCAGATCAGTTTTGAAACAGAGGGGTGGAGTCTCAGCAGGCGCCGGGTCACAGTATTCTACATCTCTGGCTCCACCCTCTCTCTCAGATCAGTTTTGAAACAGAGGGGTGGAGTCTCAGCAGGCGCCGGGTCACAGTATTCTACATCTGTGGCTCCACCCTCTCCCTCAGATCAGTATTGAAACAGAGGGGTGGAGTCTCAGCATGCGCCGGGTCACAGTATTCTACATCTCTGGCTCCACCCTCTCCCTCCGATCAGTATTGAAACAGAGGGGTGGAGTCTCAGCATGCGCCGGGTCACAGTATTCTACATCTCTGGCTCCACCCTCTCTCTCAGATCAGTATTGAAACAGAGGGGTGGAGTCTCAGCAGGCGCCGGGTCACAGTATTCTACATCTCTGGCTCCACCCTCTCTCTCAGATCAGTATTGAAACAGAGGGGTGGAGTCTCAGCAGGCGCCGGGTCACAGTATTCTACATCTCTGGCTCCACCCTCTCTCTCAGATCAGTATTGAAACAGAGGGGTGGAGTCTCAGCAGGCGCCGGGTCACAGTATTCTACATCTCTGGCTCCACCCTCTCTCTCAGATCAGTATTGAAACAGAGGGGTGGAGTCTCAGCAGGCGCCGGGTCACAGTATGCTACATCTCTGGCTCCACCCTCTCTCTCAGATCAGTATTGAAACAGAGGGGTGGAGTCTCAGCAGGCGCCGGGTCACAGTATTCTACATCTACAGAGTTTCTTACTATTCCAGGTGTCCTTTGTTCAGATGCTTCTGTTGCTCACCTCTGTGAACTCTCGGCTCATTACTGGCCAACCCTGTTCACTAATGAGAGAGAGGAAGAGGCAGGCACTGCTGAGCACACTGTGCTGGATGATGTGGCACTGCAGTTCACCTCTCCGAAGGCTGGCTGAACCTCCAGGTCAGGTCCGGTATAGTGTATGAAGGTGACTTTGTGTTTCAGGGTAATAATAATGATAATGTACTGAAGAAAATAATAAAACAGAAAGGATGAAATATACGTCCTCCCGAGAGGCGCAGCAGTCTAAGGCCCTGCATTGCAGTGTTGTGGCGTCACTACAGCCTGGGGTCCCATAGGGCGGTGCAGAATTGGCCCAGCGTCGTGAAGGTTTGGCCGAGGGCGCTTTACTTGGCTTATCACGCTCTAGTGACTCCTTGTGGCTGGCCGGGTGCCAACACATTTGTGCGGCTGGCTTCCGGGTTAAGCTGACGGGTGTTAAGAGGCGTGGTTCGGCCGGACGACGCATGACTCGACCTTCGCCTCTCCCAAGCCTTTTGGGGAGTTGCAGCGATGAGACTAGATCGTAATATCATGAAATTTTGGAGAGAAAAAAAATTACCCCCATTAGATTTTTTTACATTATTATAATAATAATAATAATAATTATAATAACAACAAAAGCAATCCAAAACACAGAACATTGTAAGCCGGCAACAACCAAAGCTATTGAGTGTACAGTTGTCGTCAGATCCAGTGGACAGGAGGACAGACTTAACATAGGCCTTTGAAAGCTTTTCGGAACGGCTCAGTCTTAAGCTGGTAAACAAAGACAACTGTGGTAAGATTGCTTTAGGATTGGCAGTATTCTGTAAATTAGGCTGTAACTTGACCTCACAAACAAATGCTTACATTGTCCAAATTACAACAGCCTGAGATACGCTCATTCCCCAAAACCACCCATATTAGTAAATGAGTTAGGAAACCTGTCAACTGACGTGAGTCCACCTGAAAGGAGTACGTTATGAGATGGGTCATTGGAATTCAGTGTAGGTATCTATTGAACAATCTCTGGTTTCCCTATCATCTCTGGTTTCCCTATCAAACTCTGATTTCTCTATCATCTCTGGTTTCCCTATCAAACTCTGGTTTCCTTATCAACTCTGGTTTCCCTATCATCTCTGGTTTCCCTATAATCTCTGGTTTCCCTATCATCTCTGGTTTCTCTATCATCTCTGGTTTCTCTATCATCTCTGTTTCCCTATCATCTCTGGTTTCTCTATCATCTCTGGTTTCTCTAACATCTCTGGTTACTCTATCATCTCTGGTTTCTCTATCATCTCTGTTTCCCTATCATCTCTGGTTTCCCTATCATCTTATCATCTCTGGTTTCCCTATCATCTCTGGTTTCCCTATCAAACTCTGGTTTCCTTATCAACTCTGGTTTCCCTATCATCTCTGGTTTCCCTATAATCTCTGGTTTCCCTATCATCTCTGGTTTCTCTATCATCTCTTGTTTCTCTATCATCTCTGTTTCCCTATCATCTCTGGTTTCTCTATCATCTCTGGTTTCTCTAACATCTCTGGATACTCTATCATCTCTGGTTTCTCTATCATCTCTGTTTCCCTATCATCTCTGGTTTCCCTATCATCTTATCATCTCTGGTTTCCCTATCATCTCTGGTTTCCCTATCATCTCTGGGTTCCCTATCAAACTCTGTTTTTCCTGTCATCTCCGGTTTCTGTATAATCTCTATCGGCTCCAAAATCTGTAATGAATCGACAATAAGATATCCCCCATGAGTTAATAACTGAGCCCATTAGTTAATAACTGAGCCCATGAGTTAATAACAGAGCACATGAGTTAATAACAGAGCCCGTGAGTTAATAGCAGAGCCCATTAATTAATAACAGAGACCATGAGTTAATAGCAGAGCCATGAGTTAATAACAAAGCCTGTGATTTAATAACAGAGCCCACGAGTTAATAACAGAGCCCATGAGTTAATAACAGAGCCCGTGAGTTAATAGCAGAGCCCATTAATTAATAACAGAGACCATGAGTTAATAGCAGAGCCATGAGTTAATAACAAAGCCTGTGATTTAATAACAGAGCCAACGAGTTAATAACAGAGCCCATGAGTTAATAACTGAGCCCATGAGTTAATAACAGAGCCTGTGAGTTAATAACATAGCCTGTGAGTTAATAACAGAGACTGTGAGTTAATAACAGAGCCCATGAGTTAATAACAGAGGCAATGAGCTAATAACTGAGCCCATGAGTTAATAACAGATGCCCATGAGTTAATAACAGAGGCTATGAGTTAATAACATAGCCCATGAGTTAATAACAGAGACCATGAGTTAATAACTGAGCCCATGAGTTAATAACTGAGCTCATTAATTAATAACAGAGACCATGAGTTAATAGCAGAGCCATGAGTTAATAACAGAGCCTGTGAGTTAATAACAAAGCCTGTGATTTAATAACAGAGCCCACGAGTTAATAACAGAGCCCATGAGTTAATAACAGAGCCCATGAGTTAATAGCCGAGCCCATGAGTTAATAACAGAGACCATGAGTTAATAACATAGCCTGTGAGTTAATAACAGAGCCTGTGAGTTAATAACAGAGACTGTGAGTTAATAACAGAGCCCATGAGTTAATAACAGAGCCCATGAGTTAATAACAGAGCCCATGAGTTTATAACAGAGCCCATGAGTTAATAACATAGGCAATGAGCTAATAACTGAGCCCATGAGTTAATAACAGAGCCCATGAGTTAATAACAGAGGCCATGAGTTAATAACAGATCCCATGAGTTAATAACAGATCCCATGAGTTAATAACAGAGCCCATAAGTTAATAACTGAGCCCATGAGTTAATAACAGAGCCCACGAGTTAATAACTGAGCCCATGAGTTAATTACCGAGCCCATGAGTTAATAACAGAGACCATGAGTTAATAACATAGCCTGTGAGTTAATAACAGAGCCTGTGAGTTAATAACAGAGACTGTGAGTTAATAACAGAGCCCATGAGTTAATAACAGAGCCCATGAGTTAATATCAGAGCCCATGAGTTAATATCAGAGCCCATGAGTTTATAACAGAGCCCATGAGTTAATAACATAGGCAATGAGCTAATAACTGAGCCCATGAGTTAATAACAGAGCCCATAAGTTAATAACAGAGGCCATGAGTTAATAACAGAGCCCATGAGTTAATAACAGAGGCAATGAGTTAATAACAGAGCCCATAAGTTAATAACTGAGCCCATGAGTTAATAACAGAGCCCATGAGTTAATAACTGAGCCCATTCGTTAATAACAGAGCACATGAGCTAATAACAGAGACCATGAGTTAATAACAGAGCCCATGAGTTAATAACAGAGCCCATGAGTTAATAACTGAGCCCATGAGTTAATAACTGAGGCCATGAGTTAATAACTGAGCCCATGAGTTAATAACAGAGCCCATGAGTTAATAACAGAGGCCATGAGTTAATAACAGAGCCCATGAGTTAATAACAGAGCCCATGAGTTAATAACAGAGCCCATGAGTTAATAACTGAGCCCATGAGTTAATAACAGAGCCCATGAGTCAATAACAGAGCCCATGAGTTAATAACAGAGCTCATGAGTTAATAACAGAGCCCATAAGTTAATAACAGAGCTCATGAGTTAATAACAGAGCCCATAAGTTAATAACAGAGCCCATGAGTGAATAACAGAGCCCATGAGTTAATAACTGAGGCCATGAGTTAATAACTGAGCCCATGAATTATGTCTTGCCCTGGCAAGCCTAACCCTCCACTACATAAGAGAATATTGCACAGGTGGGAAGGCTGCAGGAATGAAATTCAACATAAAACGAACAGAAGACAAAAGGCATGTTGATATGGTCAAAATAATATATTGAATCATTGTGTTAATGCTGTTGTACCTTGAGTGTTTTAATCATGACATTTGGTTCAGTATAATGGAGAGAGAAACACACAACAGTTGGGAGTAGACTGTGTGATGATCCAGGTACAGTAGGATACGACCAGGAACAGATAAACACCTGAGGCTCTGAAACACTTTGGGCGGATTACATTTTATATTCAAGTCTCATCTGTGTCTAAACAGCGCAAGGAATATAAATGTTTTTTGAGGCTAGTTTAATCACTCTCCATCCCCTATCAATACAGCACATAACAACAGCTTCATCACTCTCCATCCCCTATAGACAATACAGAACATAACAACAGCTTCATCACTCTCCATCCCCTATAGACAATACAGCCCATAACAACAGCTTCATCACTCTCCATCCCCTATAGACAATACAGCCCATAACAACAGCTTCATCACTCTCCATCCCCTATCAATACAGCACATAACAACAGCTTCATCACTCTCCATCCCCTATAGACAATACAGCCCATAACAACAGCTTCATCACTCTCCATCCCCTATAGACAATACAGCCCATAACAACAGCTTCATCACTCTCCATCCCCTATCAATACAGCACATAACAACAGCTTCATCACTCTCCATCCCCTATCAATACAGCACATAACAACAGCTTCATCACTCTCCATCCCCTATAGACAATACAGAACATAACAACAGCTTCATCACTCTCCATCCCCTATAGACAATACAGAACATAACAACAGCTTCATCACTCTCCATCCCCTATCAATACAGCACATAACAACAGCTTCATCACTCTCCATCCCCTATAGACAATACAGCCCATAACAACAGCTTCATCACTCTCCATCCCCTATCAATACAGCCCATAACAACAGCTTCATCACTCTCCATCCCCTATAGACAATACAGAACATAACAACAGCTTCATCACTCTCCATCCCCTATCAATACAGCACATAACAACAGCTTCATCACTCTCCATCCCCTATAGACAATACAGAACATAACAACAGCTTCATCACTCTCCATCCCCTATAGACAATACAGCCCATAACAACAGCTTCATCACTCTCCATCCCCTATCAATACAGCACATAACAACAGCTTCATCACTCTCCATCCCCTATAGACAATACAGCCCATAACAACAGCTTCATCACTCTCCATCCCCTATAGACAATACAGAACATAACAACAGCTTCATCACTCTCCATCCCCTATAGACAATACAGCCCATAACAACAGCTTCATCACTCTCCATCCCCTATCAATACAGCACATAACAACAGCTTCATCACTCTCCATCCCCTATAGACAATACAGCCCATAACAACAGCTTCATCACTCTCCACCCCCTATCAATACAACACATAACAACAGCTTCATCACTCTCCATCCCCTATAGACAATACAGCCCATAACAACAGCTTCATCACTCTCCATCCCCTATAGACAATACAGCCCATAACAACAGCTTCATCACTCTCCATCCCCTATAGACAATACAGCCCATAACAACAGCTTCATCACTCTCCATCCCCTATCAATACAGCACATAACAACAGCTTAATCACTCTCCATCCCCTATCAATACAGCCCATAACAACAGCTTCATCACTCTCCATCCCCTATCAATACAGCCCATAACAACAGCTTCATCACTCTCCATCCCCTATAGACAATACAGCCCATAACAACAGCTTCATCACTCTCCATCCCCTATCAATACAGCACATAACAACAGCTTCATCACTCTCCATCCCCTATAGACAATACAGCCCATAACAACAGCTTAATCACTCTCCATCCCCTATAGACAATACAGCCCATAACAACAGCTTCATCACTCTCCATCCCCTATAGACAATACAGCCCATAACAACAGCTTCATCACTCTCCATCCCCTATAGACAATACAGCCCATAACAACAGCTTCATCACTCTCCATCCCCTATAGACAATACAGCCCATAACAACAGCTTCATCACTCTCCATCCCCTATAGACAATACAGCCCATAACCACATAACCGTGTCTCAGCACAGTGGGTCATTTTCCTTTGGACTTTCACAGACATTTAATCCCAGCCTTTGGTGTCCATAAACTCTGAATTCTGAATGTGGAGACATCCTGTGTAACTCAACTTCATATTATATCACTACACAGGAAGACAATGGTAGAAAGGAGAAAGTGAGTCAAAGGGCACCTCATGCTAATGAGCTATACATTGCATTATTGATTCGTTATTCCCACACTAATCTACTGGGATTGGCCTCAGGGCAGCAACTCAATATTCCCACACTAATCTACTGGAACTGGCCTCAGGGCAGGAACTCAATATTCCCACACTAATCTACTGGAACTGGCCTCAGGGCAGCAACTCAATATTCCAAACAATAATCTACTGAAACTGTCCTCAGGGCAGGAAGTCAATATTCCAGACAATAATCTACTGGGACTGGCCTCAGGGCAGGAACTCAATATTCCAGTCACTAATCTACTGGAACTGGCCTGAGGGCAGGAACTCAATATTCCCACACTAATCTACTGGAACTGGCCTGAGGGCAGGAACTCAATATTCCCACACTAATCTACTGGAACTGGCCTCAGGGCAGGAACTCAATATTCCCACACTAATCTACTGGAACTGGCCTCAGGGCAGGAACTTAATATTCCCACACTTATCTACTGGAACTGGCCTCAGGGCAGGAACTCAATATTCCAGACACTATCTACGTGCGAAACTGGGACGATATTCCACTGAAGGACTGAATTTCTGCTTCCCTTTTCCCTGAGAAATTGTCTGTATTGGGGGCTCGGTTTGTTACGCAGGCAAATGCAGAAGGTGTGTTTCACTCCCCAGACTGAGTGGCACTGACTTGAGTTTTTCTCTAGTTGAGTTTGTGTTCTGAATGCACTCTGGTAATAAGGACTAATGTAATGGTGTTTGACTATCTCTGGGAGCTGAAGCTCTCCATCTCACTCCAGGACTGTTTTGTGGATTTCTCTCTTGTCCTGTTCAGATTATTTTGTTTCCTGCTGAGGGGAGGACGGCTCATAATAATGTCTGGAATGGAGCAAATGGAATGGCATCAAACACATGGAAACCATGGAAACCATGTTTGACATATTTGAGAACATTCCACTGATTCCGCTCCAGCCATTACCAAGAGCCCATCCTCTCCAATTAAGGTGCCACCAAACTCCTGTGTTAGAGAGTGACACACACACACACGCACGCACATACAGGTACTGAAAAATAATGGATAGTGCTGAGTGTAGTTAATACATTCCACCTCTTGCACAAACCTCCAATGTATTTAACTTCTTGTTGACAACCTTCACTTTCATTATCACATTTCTGCAAATCTTTATTTTTTTTTAAAGCCGCCACAAATCAACAAGACAGGGCGTAAATCCATGTGGCGAGGGCGAATGGGAGCTTTAAGTGTCAACGTTGCAGATTTATTTCTGTTGATTAGCATCGAAAAGAGCCTGGGTTGCATGTGACGGTGAGAGGGAAGGGGAAAATAAGGGGCCTTTCGATTGTGACACTTTGAGTTCCAGATCAGTGGTTTAATTAGGGCACGTGTTCTATAACGGCTCTCTCATAACCTTTATTTTACCATATCGCCATGAAGACTATTCTAAGGTAAGCAGGTGATCTCATTAAAACTCTAGACAACAGTTACAGAGAGTAAATCCTTGAAAAGTTAAGATTGCAACGGGGGAGCACCCACCCAACCGAGAAAACCCCTCTTGTTTTCCACTTTCTTCTACTTTTCTGAATGACTATTCCCTAGCACTGAAGTATCGTATGGCCTACTTCATTAACATGAAAATGGAATTCAGAAAGCTGCAATACATACATATGTATCAGGAGAGACCTCGAAACCCTGGAGGATGAGTCAGCTGTCAGAGGTCACGTTACATCACGGTTCACAGTGTTTTAAGATGGCAATGAATCATTCTCAACTGTTTTGTCTCCATAACCAAGCGTTTGGTCCATAAGCGAGCACTCGACCACATATATGGACCTAACAATTAAATTATAGCATCATGTTATAGCTCTCCTCCCAATACAAGAAACCACATATATGGACCTAACAATTAAATTATAGCATCATGTTATAGCTCTCCTCCCTATACAAGAAACCACATATATGGACCTAACAATTAAATTATAGCATCATGTTATAGCTCTCCTCCCTATACAAGAAACCACATATATGGACCTAACAATTAAATTATAGCATCATGTTATAGCTCTCCTCCCTATACAAGAAACCACATATATGGACCTAACAATTAAATTATAGCATCCTGTTATAGCTCTCCTCCCTATACAAGAAACCACATATATGGACCTAACAATTAAATTATAGCATCATGTTATAGCTCTCCTCCCTATACAAGAAACCACATATATGGACCTAACAATTAAATTATAGCATCATGTTATAGCTCTCCTCCCTATACAAGAAACCACATATATGGACCTAACAATTAAATTATAGCATCATGTTATAGCTCTCCTCCCTATACAAGAAACCACATATATGGACCTAACAATTGAATTATAGCATCATGTTATAGCTCTCCTCCCTATACAAGAAACCACATATATGGACCTAACAATTAAATTATAGCATCATGTTATAGCTCTCCTCCCTATACAAGAAACCACATATATGGACCTAACAATTAAATTATAGCATCATGTTATAGCTCTCCTCCCTATACAAGAAACCACATATATGGACCTAACAATTAAATTATAGCATCCTGTTATAGCTCTCCTCCATATACAAGAAACTTCTTAGTTTGTGAAAACACCAAAACCAGTATACTACTGATGCCATACAATTTCATAGTAAATACCAAACAAATACCAACATAACCTTTTTTACAACCATTATGGAAAGTCCTCTACTAATTTCCACCAATGCTAAAAAGACAAACTGTGGAGGAGGAGAAGATATATAGTGAAGATATACACTGAGTGTACAAAACATTAGGAACGCCTGCTCTTTCCTTGACTTACTGTAGACTGACCAGGTGATTCCTGGTGAAAGCTATGATCCCGTATTTATGTCACTTGTTAAATCCACTTCAGTCAGTGAGGATGAAATGAAGGAGACAGGTTAAAGGAGGATTTTTAAGCCTTGAGACAATCGACACATGGATTTGTTTTGTGTGCCATTCAGAGGGTGAATGAGAAAGACAAAAGATTTAAGTGCCTTTGAACAGGGTATGGTAGTAGGTGCCAGGAGCACCAGTTTGAGTGTGTCAAGAACTGCAAGGCTGCTGGGTTTTTCACGCTCAACAGTTTCCTGTGTGTACCACCACCCAAAGGACATCCAGCCAACGGCAGGCCAGTGGTTGAAAACAGGTCATTGATGAAAGAGGACAAAGGAGGCTGACACAAATTGTGCAGAGCAACAGACGGGCTGTAGGTAGTCAACTGACAGTCCAGTACAACATTGGTGCCCAAAGACCCATGAAAGAATGCACAACTCGTCGTACCTTGACACAAATGGGGTACGGCAGCCAACAACAGAGTTCCGCTTCTTTCAGCATTAAACAAGAAACTGCAGTTGCAGTGGGCTAAGGTACAAAAACACTGTACACTGGAGAATTGGAAAAACAATGCCTGGTCTAATGAATCAGGAGTCCTGCTGTTTCACTCTGATGGGAGGACTAGGGTATGGAGAAAACCCAGAGAACATGCATCCATCAGGGTAGAAATCCACTACCAAACAACTTGACACAACTGTGGGATGCATTAGAGTCAACATGGGCCAGCATCCCTGTGGAACGCTTTCAACACCTTGTAGAGTCAACATGGGCCAGCATCCCTGTGGAACGCTTTCAACACCTTGTAGAGTCAACATGGGCCAGCATCCCTGTGGAACGCTTTCAACACCTTGTAGAGTCAACATGGGCCGGCATCCCTGTGGAACGCTTTCAATACCTTGTAGAGTCCATGCCCCGAGGAACTGAGGCTGTTCTGAAGGCAAATATTAGGAAGATGTACCTAATGTTTTGTACCTCCAGCGGACTGAGATAAAGACATTATGACTAGGTACTCCCCAGGGAGTTGCTATAAAAGGCAGTCATTCAGTGCTGCAGAGCCATCATGTAGCGTACTGATTGACTCCTACTCATCATGTAGTGTACTGATTGGCTCCTACTCATCATGTAGCGTACTGATTGGCTCCTACTCATCATGTAGTGTACTGATTGGCTCCTACTCTCAGGAATAGAGGACAGGTAGATATAGACCTCATGGAAAAATCACTTTTTGAAATAAATGCAACATCTCACTGTGTTTGTGTGTGTATGCTTGTGTATGTTTTTCGATACAGTGCCTTGCGAAAGTATTCGGCCCCCTTGAACTTTGCGACCTTTTGCCACATTTCAGGCTTCAAACATAAAGATATAAAACTGTATGTACAGTACCAGTCAAATGTTTAGACACACCTACTCATTCAAGGCATTCAAGGTTTTTTTTTTAATTGTACATCAAAACTATGAAATAACACATATGGAATCATGTACTAACCAATAAAGTGTTAAACAAATCAAAATATATTTTATATATTAGATTTGTCAAAGTAGCCACCCGTTGCCTTGATGACAGCTTTGCACATTCTTGGCATTCCCACAACCAGCTTCACCTTGAATGCTCTTCTACCAGTCTTGAAGGAGTTCCCACATATGCTGATAACATGTTGGCTGCTTTTCTTTCACTCTGCCATCCAACTCATCCAAAACCATCTCAATTGGGTTGAGATCGGGTGATTGTGGAGGCCAGGTCATCTGATACTTTAATGAATACTCAGGGAGAAAAAGTTGTAGATTCACATGCAGAGCATGGAATATGTTTATTAATACTTCCCAGAAGGCAGGAATCGTGGTCACAGGCAGGCAATGGTCAAACACGGGTAAACAATACCTCACAACCATACTAACAGAAAGAACTGAACTAAATAGGGAGCTGATGAGACCAGGTGAGAAATGAACACAGGTGAAATCAATGAACAAGAATGAAAGACAGGGCTACGTTCCAGAACACAAAGAAACAGGGCTACGTTCCAGAACACGAAGAAACAGGGCTACGTTCCAGAACACGAAGAAACAGGGCTACGTTCCAGAACACAAAGAAACAGGGCTACGTTCCAGAACACAAAGAAACAGGGCTACGTTCCAGAACACAAAGAAACAGTGTCTGCCTGGAGGTGTGTTGGGTCATTGTCCTGTTGAAAAACAGATGATAGTCCCACTAAGCGCAAACCAGATGGAATGGCGTACCGCTGCAGAATACTGTGATAGCCATGCTGGTTAAGTGTGTCATGAATTCTAAATAAATCACTAACAGTATCACCAGGAAATCACCCGCACACCATTACACCTCCTCCATGCTTCACGGTGGGAACCGCACATGCGGAGATCCTCCATTCACCTACTCCGTGTCTCACAAAGACACAGAGGTTGGAACCAAAAATCATCAGACCAAAGGACAGATTTCCACTGGTCTAATGTCCATTGCTCATGTTTTTTGGCCCAAGCAAGTCTCTTCTTCTTCTTGGTGTCCTTTAGTAGAGGTTTCTTTGCAGCAATTCAACCATGAAGGCCTGATACATGCAGTCTCCTCTGAAAAGTTGATGTCGAGATGTGTCTGTTACTTGAACTACATGAAGCATTTATTTGGGCTGCAATCTGAGGCTGGTAACTCGACTGAACGTATCCTCTGTAGCAGAGGTAACTCTGGGTCTTCCTTTCCTGTGGCGGTCCACATGAGAGCCAGTTTTATCACAGTGTTGGATGGTTTTTGCGACTGTTCTTGAAGAAACTTTCAAAGTTCTTGACATTTTCGGGATTGACTAAACTTCATGTCTTAAAATAATGTTGGACTATCTTTTCTCTTTGCTTATTTGAGCTGTTCTTTCCATAATAAGGACTTGGTCTTTTACCAAATAGGGCTATCTTCTGTATTCCAACTCTACCTTGTCACAACACAACTGACTGGCTCAAACGCATTAAGAAGTAAAGAAATTCTATAAATTAACTTTTAACAAGGCACACCTGTTAATTGAAATGCATTCCAGGTGACTACCTTATGAAGCTGGTTGAGAGAAAGCCGAATGTGTGCAAAGCTGTCATGAAGGCAAAGAATTTGAAGAATCTCAAAAATAAAATATATTTTGATTTCTTTAACACTTTTTTGGTTACTACATGATTCCATATGTGTCATTTCATAGTTTTGATGTCCACTATTATTCTACAATGTAGAAAATAGTAAAAATAAAGAAAAACCTTTGAATGAGTAGGTGGCTCTAAACGTTGATTGGTAGTGTGTGTGTGTGTGTGTGTGTGTGTGTGTATCTATAATCCATCTCATATTTTAATGTGTGAGTTGTCATCTTGACTTTGCAGTGTTAGCTCTCCAGCATGCAGTCCCCCAGATGGGGCAGGCAGATGGGAGATGGTATCAAGACTCTTATCAGAGATTCACTCTGAGCCGAGAGAGAGTGAGAGAAAAAAAGAGAGAGAGAGAAAGAGAGAGAGAGAGTGAGAGAAAGAAAGAGAGAGTGAGAGAAAAGAGAGAGAGAGAGAGAGAGAGAGAGAGAGAGAGAGAGAGAGAGAGAGAGAGAGAGAAAAAGAGAGAGAGAAAAAGAGAGAGAGAGTGAGAGAAAAAGAGAGAGAGAGGAAGAGAGAGAGAGGTTTGGTACGGAAAGAGGCTTGTCTTTTTTTTGTGTGAACTGTGATTTGCTTTTCAGTTGTTCAAGTAACTTGTCCTTAACCATGCCGCCATACTAACTAACGTCTAATAATTGATGCTGAGTTGGTGTGAAATCGAGCATGTAAATAGTGGATTTCCAGGATAAAGGCTACAAAACATTCTAAGGGAAGCATTCCAGTCTGCCCCCACTGCTGCAGATAGAATGCCCTACACCAGACATATTAGATCTATCTACAGCAGTGGGGGGAGACTGGAATGCTTCCCTTAGAATGTCCTATACCAGTATGAAATGCAGACTATGCTGTGTTGTCTGGTGGCAGGCCACCCAGCCCTGTCTCCTCTGTACTAGAGCTGTTCACTCAGCTGTCACAGTGGAAAACTCTGTGCCTCACTTCACACAGTCCCTCACTTCACACAGTCCCTCAGCTGAGGTAAAGCTGAGAGAGAGAGAGACAGAGAGAGGGAGAGAGGAAGGAAGATGTAGGGAGAAAAAGGTTTTGGAAGCCAGAGAGAGAAAAAAGAGGGAGAGGGGGAGGGCAGAGAAATCGAGAGGGAAGGAGAGAGAGCGTTTCCTCTGATCTGACCTGTGTACTGCATGGTACTAAAGGTCTTTCTAGATGTGGATCCCCTGAGGAAGACTCTGTGCCTCTGCTGCTAGAGATAGCTCCAGGCCACGCTGTAGCCTGCGGGAGGCTGGGAGATAAAACTGAGGAAGTGTGTGTATGTGTGTGTGTGTGTGTTTTTACAGTATGTGTTTATATAAAGTTTTTTTTAATGATATTTAAGCAGGAAATTGCAACGCATATCAGAAACTCCCGGCATGACTGGGTGAAGGAGGACTGGAGAGTACAGGAGGGGGCGCAGGAGGGCTGGTGGTGAAAGGAGAGTACAGGAGGTATGGGGAGAAAAGGGGAGTACAGGAAGGGGTGCAGGAGGGCCTGGGAGGACGGGAGAGACAGGGGGGACAGGGAGGACTTGGGGAGTATAGCTCTCTCCTGGTTCCCATCTCTCAGTCTTTTGGCAGCTCATCAGAGGCCAGGAGATAAGGCTGCACACATGCTTTGCGTTCGGTGTGCTGGCTGTGGTTTACACAGAGACAGCTGGCTGGCTGGTTGGCTGGTTAGCTGGCTGGCTGGTTGGCTGGCTGGTTGGTTTGCTGGCTGGTTGGTTGGTTGGCTGGCTGGCTGGCTGGTTGGCTGGTTGGCTGGTTGGCTGGCTGGTTGGCTGGCTGGCTGGCTGGCTGGTTGGCTGGTTGGCTGGTTGGTTGGCTGGCTGGCTGGTTGGCTGGTTGGTTGGCTGGGTGTCTGGCTGGTTGGTTGGCAGGCTGGTTGGCTGGTTGGCTGGCTGGCTGGCTGGTTGGTTGGTTGGTTGGTTGGTTGGTTGGTTGGCTCGCTGGTTGGCTGGTTGGCTGGCTGGCTGGTTGGTTGGTTGGCTGGTTGGTTGGCTGGCTGGTTGGCTGGTTGGCTGGTTGGTTGGCTGGTTGGTTGGCTGGCTGGCTGGTTGGCTGGTTGGCTGGCTGGCTGGTTGGCTGGCTGGTTGGTTGGCTGGTTGGCTGGCTGCAGGGAGGAGAACAGCCACTTTAGAGGACCTCAGTGTCCTAGTTGTCCTTCCAGCCTTCAGCTGCTGGGTTGCTTCCAATTGGACACTAGTATTATTTCACCATGCTTCAAGCACTTCCTGGTCCATTGACTTCTCAAAGGGGCTATATTAGCAAGACTATTATCACCTCAACAGTTTACAGTAATAGTTTGAGCTGCATTCTGAGTTGAGATCAGCACTGTGCCAAGTGCAAAAAAGTACCATAAACCTAATAATCTGGTAGTGTGATTTCATTTGAAATCTTTCTTCAACAATATGTGTTAGTTATGAGGAGATTACTAAACTAGAGTTTAGTAAACTGATCAATGCATAGATAGCCGGCTCTTTATAACACACATTGTTTCAAATCGTTTCATTTGAAGTCAAGTGTATGGTAAATGTTACACCTTTGCTTTTGCAATAAAAAGATTTGCAGTCAGACTTTTGTCATTGGGAGACTTGTACAAAAATACTAGTTATGGCTAAGGACCTCAGGTCAGAATACCGCCTCTTTTTAGTTGATAAAAACAGTTATTTGAACAGCTACATATCTCTGTGTCCCCATCATACCCCCATGTGAGAGTAGATGAGCCACAGGAAGGGAGAGAACGACGGGGATGTTAAGCTGCATGTTGTCTCGCGCCGATGTCCTTGACATTTATTCTGTTCATGTCATTTCCCATGAAGCAGCCATCTCTAACCCACTCATATGAGCGAGCTAATTTGGCTCTGTGTCAATTTTAGCGCTTAGTCATTGTTTGCGGATCAGGCAGGCGTGTTGCCCTTTTCAACGGGAGCTATCGCTGTCTCCGTGACAACCCATTACCACCTAATTAGCATTTGGGATTAATTGGCCATCTTGTTAACTGTAACCTCTAAATGTTATGATAAAGCCACAGAGCAATTAAAAAGAGTGGGGAGAGGAATTATTGTGGGAACAACAAGATGGGGGGAAGAATGGGTAGAGTTGCTGGTCACTGGTCTACTGGATTGAAATCAGAGGAAGTCGGACCTGAAAACTGCTGGATTCGCAGGTCAAGACGACAGAGGCCTTGTAGTGGTGGGCTTGGCCAGCCAACTGAGCACACTAGCTGACGTTAGCACCATGTAGGGACGCTGTTAGCAAAACCAGCCCACCCCAACTACCAACCACTGACCTCCTATTGGAGTAATGACAGAGGGGTAAGTACTTTGGCCTAAAAAACAGCTGGACAGGACCATAACCTTTCAATTTTTGGCACTGCACATTCTGTGCTCACTCTGACCTACAAATAATTAATTACTCCGGGCATCCCAAGAATCAGCTCCCACTGAGGCAGCTGAAACAGCTGCTGTTTTCAGTTAAAGGTGATTTGTTTGAGTTTTGAGAGGGGAAAACGTTTTGATGAAACAGGCTCTGCTGTCAAGTAGCTGTTTGGGAATGCCACCTCGTGCTTCTCTAATTTGCGAATCAATGTTCGACCTGGACGGTATAGCAGAGAAGAGAATGACATCAGACAGACAAGAGGAAATGAAGTAAACCAACCCTAAAAAAAATCTAATCTGATAATGAATCATCTGAATAATCCGATATAATACAATCTGAACTAATCCCAGGGGATCATGGCAACACATACTGTACCGTGCTTAATTTATTATGTTACAAAAGTGGGATTAAAATGAATTTAATTGTCATTGTGGTTAAAAATCTACACAAAATACTACACAAATAAAGAAAAATTCTAACATTTTTTAAAGATTTGAAAGAAAAAATCAAACAGTAATGTAACTTGATTAGATAAGTATTCACTCCTCTGTTAGAAGCACCTCTGCCAGCGATTACAGAGGTGAGTCATCTTGGGTAAGTCTCACAAGAGCTTTGCACACCTGTATTGTGCAATATTTGCCCGTTGTTCTTTTCAAAATTCTTCAAGCTCTGTCAAGGTGTTAGGGATCATGGCTAGAGAGCAATTTTCAAGTCTTGCAATAGATTTCCAAGCAGATTTACATCTAAACTGTAACCTGGCCACTCAGGAACATTCCCTGTCTTATTGGTAAGCAACTCCAGTGTAGACTTGGCCTTGTGTTGTAGGTTATTGTCCTGCTGAAAGGTGAATTCCTCTCTCAGTGTCTGGTGTAAAGCAGACTGAAGCAGGTTTTTCTCTATTTTGCCTGTGCTTGGCTCCATCCCGTTTCTTTTCATCCTGAAAAACTCCCCAGTCTTTGCCAATGTTAAGCATACCCCTACCATGATGAAGCCACCACCATGCTTTTCACATGTGAGGAGAATAAGGTTATTTTAACCCCACATGTGAATCTGTAATTCCTCATGTGAAACTGATATTTGTGAAGTTTTTTAATTTATTTTTTACATGTGAACCTGCAAATTAGATTTTCACATATGATTGATTTTGACATGTGAACTTGACAGGACAGACAGACACTTTTCCTCATTTTCCTTTCATCAGAATTCCCTGTTCTTTCCATCCCTCCATCTCTTTCACTTTGAGCACAGCATCACTGAGGGCCCCTGGTCCCACAACAGGGCTTCTGCTGGCTGCTGTCATCCATCCTAAAGGTCTTCCCACGCAGGTGCAGGTCTGATCCAGCGGCTGCCTGAAAACACCATTAAGATCATGGTCCCAACCCAACCTGTCTTTGTTCTCCTGTCTTTCCATGTCATCCTTTTCATCCTCTCATGTGCCAAAGAGTTGAATTATTTCCTGATTAATTCTCTTCTTCCATAATGTTGTAAACCGTATTTGTCTCCCTATCTGTACTAATGTGTGGGTAATAGAATTCTGAGTGTTCTTAGAGACATTCTTTACTCATTATCCTCAGACCATTCTTTACTCATTATCCTCAGCCCATTCTTTACTCATTATCCTCAGCCCATTCTTTACTCATTATCCTCAGCCCATTCTTTACTCATTATCCTCAGCCCATTCTTTACTCATTATCCTCAGCCCATTCTTTACTCATTATCCTCAGCCCATTCTTTACTCATTATCCTCAGCCCATTCTTTACTCATTATCCTCAGCCCATTCTTTACTCATTATCATCAGCCCATTCTTTACTCATTATCCTCAGCCCATTCTTTACTCATTATCCTCAGCCCATTCTTTACTCATTATCCTCAGGCCATTCTTTACTCATTATCCTCAGGCCATTCTTTACTCATTATCCTCAGCCCATTCTTTACTCATTATCCTCAGGCCATTCTTTACTCATTATCCTCAGGCCATTCTTTACTCATTATCCTCAGGCCATTCTTTACTCATTATCCTCAGGCCATTCTTTACTCATTATCCTCAGGCCATTCTTTACTCATTATCCTCAGCCCATTCTTTACTCATTATCCTCAGGCCATTCTTTACTCATTATCCTCAGGCCATTCTTTACTCATTATCCTCAGGCCATTCTTTACTCATTATCCTCAGCCCATTCTTTACTCATTATCCTCAGCCCATTCTTTACTCATTATCCTCAGGCCATTCTTTACTCATTATCCTCAGGCCATTCTTTACTCATTATCCTCAGCCCATTCTTTACTCATTATCCTCAGCCCATTCTTTACTCATTATCCTCAGGCCATTCTTTACTCATTATCCTCAGCCCATTCTTTACTCATTATCCTCAGGCCATTCTTTACTCATTATCCTCAGGCCATTCTTTACTCATTATCCTCAGCCCATTCTTTACTCATTATCCTCAGCCCATTCTTTACTCATTATCCTCAGCCCATTCTTTACTCATTATCCTCAGCCCATTCTTTACTCATTATCCTCAGCCCATTCTTTACTCATTATCCTCAGCCCATTCTTTACTCATTATCCTCAGGCCATTCTTTACTCATTATCCTCAGGCCATTCTTTATTAAACTACACCAACACCATGTCTTATTCCTCACAACCATCTGGGAAATCAACTTATTGCAGACCAAAGTGTTATTGAGCTGGAAATGGTTCAGTGCAATGTGATTTCTGTGAGTCCATTTGGCGTTCATTTCTCAAGGGTGTGAGGAAGGCTTTGGGCTTGGTGGAAGGAAGGCAGGGGACACATGACTTGTGCTGACTTTAAATCGAGGAGGTGTAGATGTATCCACAAGATAACCACACAAATCTAGCAGCGGCTGACTACTTTGAACGTTTTCAGCCAACTCCTGTCTTCATTAAAGTAGAGGTTGAATACTCAGGCCTTTGGAGAAAGCGAGTGAATAGAATACGGGGACTAGTTATGCACATCTTTGTGGAGAAGTAAAACACCTCAAAGAAATTAAACGTTGGTTTAAGTTGTGATGCTTCTTAACTTGAAGATACAAAGATCATATTAGATTGTGGGAAACACCATTTCTATCCCATTATTACCATGTATAGTCAATCACGATGCATTTCAATTTGATTACTAACTAAGGATAAGAATCCTGTCACTGCTTCCTGTCAAATTGTTTCTCCTCATTCAAACCACTGTAATAGTTTTATTACACACAGTATTTTCACGTTGCCTACCTTGTCCCCTGTTGTTCATTTGATAGCACCATTGTCCAATCAAGTAATGGGCTCCCGAGTGGCGCAGTGGTCTCAGGCACTGCATCTCAGTGTTAGAGGCATCAACACAGATCCTGGTTTGATTCCAGGCTATATCAAAACCAGCCGTGACTGGGAGTCCCATAGGGGCGATGCACAATTGGCCCGGGGTAGGCCGTCATTGTAAATATGATTTTTTCTTAACTGACTTGCCTGGTTAAATACAATTTTAAGTGTTGATGATATGCTGGGATTGCATCTCCATAGCCGTTCAGCAGGCCTGTTCTATGTACTTGGTTCTATATAGCCTGACTAAACCAGACTTAATGCTATGCCCGCCATTATTTAATCAGGCTAGAAGCTTACTACAGTGGTTCTTAAACCTCTCCTCGGGTACCCCCAGCCGGTTAATATATTTGATCTGATTAACCTGATTAATTTTGTCAACTAATCATCAGGCCCTGACTAGGTGAATCAAACATCAAGCCCTTGACTAGGTGAATCAAACATCAAGCCCTTGACTAGGTGAATCAAACATCAAGCCCTTGACTAGGTGAATCAAACATCAAGCCCTTGACTAGGTGAATCAATCATCAAGCCCTTGACTAGGTGAATCAAACATCAAGCCCTTGACTAGGTGAATCAATCATCAAGCCCTTGACTAGGTGAATCAGTCATCAAACTCTTGATTAGGTGAATCAATCATCAAGCTCTTGAATAAGTGCATCAATCATCACGCCTTTGACTTGGTGAATCAATCATCACGCCTTTAACTTGGTGAATCAATCATCAAGCCCTTGACTAGGTGAATCAGGTGAGATAGTTCAAGGCTACAACACACTTGTGAAACATCTGGGGGTTCCTGAGGAGAGGTTGGAAAACCACTGGCTTGTAGATAACAAAGAGGTCACTTTGAGGATGTCATTTAATGGTAAAGTGGGGGCTTTCCTGGATTGCTGATGGGAAACATGACCTCTCTAACGGTTTCTATCAAAGGTTACAGTCAGAATGTTGAGGGTCAGGTATGGTAATGTATGGTAATGTCCACTATAGCATTCTCCATAGAATATGAGGAGGACTCTTTTATTTAATTAATTATAAGGAGGTAATCACATGAGCACCAAGTGATCAGCCTCATTTCAAAGGGTGTTAGATTATGTGGAACAAGCTGACATGTCTTACATTCACAATGAGCTGCATTGACCTATGTGGGAATACAGTGTGTCTGTTATTGCAAACATTAAATTCACATATCGAGTGCGTTTCTCAGTGTTATGCACTTACTGTTTAAAATTAAATTGTTTCGCCATGGTGGTAATTCCTGTATATTAACAATAATATACCATGTCAAGATTTCATTCTGGCTAAATTATACAAGTTCATGCTGGTTTAGGGGGAAAAAAATGGCTTGATAGAAAATATGATTTAGGTAATGTCCTGCTGGCGAAGTATCCATGACGACAGCTGTAACAGACTGATCCAACACTTTAGGCTTCACACAGTGATTCTAATCACAACAGCAAGATTAGATCTCAGAGTTCCTGCTGTGAGTATCTTAACTGACAGAGATGGAGAGAGGTGTGTGTGGAGGGGATGAAGAGAGATAGTTGGGAAAGAGAGAGGGTGGCACCTGTCAAGAGTAGTGGGGGAGAGATGCAAGAGACAAGAGTAGTGGGGGAGAGATGCAAGAGACAAGAGTAGTGGGGGAGAGATGCAAGAGACAAGTGTAGTGGGGGAGAGATGCAAGAGACAAGAGTAGTGGGGGAGAGATGCAAGAGACAAGAGTAGTGGAGGAGAGATGCAAGAGACAAGTGTAGTGGGGGAGAGATGCAAGAGACAAGAGTAGTGGGGGAGAGATGCAAGAGGCAAGAGTAGTGGGGGAGAGATGCAAGAGACAAGAGTAGTGGGGGAGAGATGCAAGAGGCAAGAGTAGTGGGGGAGAGATGCAAGAGGGAGATAAAGGGAGACATTACCATTCCAGACATGCCCCCAAATGATCACAAAATCACATCCACAGAAGGTCCTGTTCGACATTTGAACCATGATGCATGTTAACAAATACAAACATGAGTATGTATGAGGTGGTGAGACAGTCTGGAATGGCCAAGTCTACAGAATAGGCTTACCCACCCCAAAAACAAACATCAAGGTAGTCTAGGTCTATTAATCAAATCAAATCAAATTTATTTATATAGCCCTTCGTACATCAGCTGATATCTCAAAGTGCTGTACAGAAACCCAGCCTAAAACCCCAAACAGCAAGCAATGCAGGTGTAGAAGCACGGGTCTATGCTTAAAGTCTTGAATGAAAAAACTGAAGACCTACAGTACCAGTCAAAGGTTTGGACACACCTACTCATTCCAGGGTTTCTTTATTTTTTACTATTTTCAACATCAAAACATCAAAACTATGAAATAACACACATGGAATCACATAGTAACCAAAAGAGGGTTAAACAAATCAAAATATATGTTATATTTGAGATTCTTCAAAATAGCCACCCTTTGCCTTAATGACAGTTCTGCACATGCATTCTCTCAACCAATAACCCCATTGTGCTTAATTTGATCTGCAACTGATTGAATTGAGGCCCAAATCTTAAAACCAAGGGGAGCCAAGGCATGACGAGTCACTTGGCTATAACCAAGGTGGGTCAAGGCCTGAGGAGTCACCTGGCTATAACCAAGGTGGGCCAAGGCATGAAGAGTCACTTGGCTATAACCAAGGTGGGTCAAGGCCTGACGAGTCACTTGGCTATAACCAAGGTGGGTCAAGGCATGAGGAGTCACTTGGCTATAACCAAGGTGGGTCAAGTCATGACGAGTCACTTGGCTATAACCAAGGTGGGCCAAGGACTGACGAGGCACTTGGCTTTAACCAAGGTGGGCCAAGGCCTGAGGAGTCACTTGGCTATAACCAAGGTGGGTCAAGGCCTGATTAGTTATTTGGTCTGTTCTAGTCATGCAAATGGGGCACCAGCACACCGCCGGAACCCGGAGTGTTTGAGTAAGCTAAAGTAGCTAGCTGCATTTGCTAACTAAGTAAGTGAAACTGAAAGTAAAAAATTAAAAAAAGACAAAATCTCTCTCTTTCTTGCTTCTCCTTTATTTTGGAAGAAATTGTTCAAAATTGTTCATCTATTCTCTTTCTCTCTCTTTGAGTCAACTACTCATCACATTTGATGCACTGCAGTGCTAGCTAGCTGTAGCTTATGCTTTCAGTACTAGATTGATTCTCTGATACTTTGATTGGGTGGACAACATGTCAATTCATGCTGCAAGAGCTCTGACAGGTTGGAGGACGTCCTCCGGAAGTTGTCATAATTACCGTGTAAGTCTATGGAATGGGGTGAAAACCATGAGCATTCTAGGTTTTGTATTGAAGTCAATGTACCGAGAGGAGGACGGCAGCTAGCTGTCCTCCGGCTACACCATGGTGCTACAGAGTTCTGTTGAGGCTATTGTAGATCTAATCTATTATTTGGTGACGTGAACATATTTAGTATAGTTTTAGCTAAAAAGGTTAACTTTTTTAACGTTTTACCATTTTTATTTTCATAAAAGATGGTCCAGCCGTCCAACCAACTCTGTACTAGTACAGAGTCGATGAGCAGGGCTACGAGGTAATTGAGGTTTATATGGACATATACTGTATGAAAGGATAAAGGGATAAAGTAACTAGGCAACAGGATAGATAATAAACAGTACCAGCAGCGTATGTGATGAGTCAAAATAGTTGGTGCAAAAAGGGTCAATGCATATAGTTAAATAATTAACCAATAGCTACCCGGACTAACTATTTAGCAGTCTATGGCTTGGGGGTAGAAGCTCTTTAGGGTCCTGTTGGTGGCAGACTTGCTACATTGGTACCGCTTGCTGTGCAGTAGCAGAGAGAACAGTCTATGACTTGGGTGGCTTGAGTCTTTGAACATTTTTCGGGCCTTCCTCTGACATCGCCTGGTATAGAGGTCCTGTATGCATTACCCTCTGTAGTGCCTTGGGGTCAGATGTCAAGCAGTTGCCATACCAAGTGGTGATGTAGGAACAGGTGTGGTCGTCCCTTCTTCAGGACTGTGTTGGTGTGTGCGGACCATTGCTCCGAGACTGCCGTGCAGCTCCCAGGGAACTGGTTGATCTCCAAGGTATTCCTAGTCGATCCCCAAACATTTCTGTAAAAAAAACAATAATAAAGCTTTGTGTTCCTATTGTTTTTATTAGTTTTGGTTGGCGGTAGGTGCACCTGATTCAGCTGCCCTGCGCGCAGGGTAGCCCAACTGTTGCCATTTTGAAACATTTCAGGTGTCTGAAGGTATAAGCTCTGTCTTCCCAGTGGGCCCAGAGAGTAAATCAAGTGCACTATAGCTCAGATTACCGTGTCTGTAGTAACGTAGCAGACATACAAGAACGTAATAGGGAAGTTGATACTGTGAGATTTCAAAACGTTGAAAACCATGACTAGAGAGAACCGTCAACGAATACAGCAAAGAGCTACTCAGCACTGTCAACACTTTGAATTCAACACTTTTATAAGCCATAACACGTGAGTTCTTCCTATTTCCACTCAGTGCTACAACAAACACTACAGCAGTAATGAATGAGTAGGAAAGTCTATAGGCTTTCCTTCTTGTTATTTCTTAGCAGTTTGGGTATTTTTTTACACCAAGGAATATTTCACTTTCTCTGTTCATAAGAGGAACAACATGAATTTGTACATGAGGCAGAAATAATGCGGTGCGACTTCAGTTTGGCCATCAGCTGAAACAGTGTCTCTTTGTGGTCAGTGTCAGTGGAGGAAAGGGAGAGCAGAGGGATGTTGAGAGACGACCCTCAGTCTGCTGCTCTTTCTCTCCAGTGATACTGACCCTCAGTCTGCTGCTCTTTCTCTCCACTGAGACTGACCCTCAGTCTGCTGCTCTTTCTATCCACTGAGACGGACCCTCAGTCTGCTGCTCTTTCTCTCCACTGAGACTGACCCTCAGTCTGCTGCTCTTTCTCTCCACTGAGACTGACCCTCGGTTTGCTGCTCTTTCTCTCCACTGAGACGGACCCTCAGTCTGCTGCTCTTTCTCTCCACTGAGACGGACCCTCAGTCTGCTGCTCTTTCTCTCCACTGAGACGGACCCTCAGTCTGCTGTTCTCTCCCTCCACTGAGACTGACCCTCAGTCTGCTGCTCTTTCTCTCCACTGAGACTGACCCTCGGTTTGCTGCTCTTTCTCTCCACTGAGACGGACCCTCAGTCTGCTGCTCTTTCTCTCCACTGAGACGGACCCTCAGTCTGCTGCTCTTTCTCTCCACTGAGACGACCCTCAGTCTGCTGCTCTTTCTCTCCACTGAGACTGTCCATCGGATGCAGGCACCATCAGCCCAGTGAAATAAACAATTTAAGCAAAGGATTTAAATATATGATCACTCATCTGTGATCAAGTATTACAACAAATGGATCTATTACCGGTCGGATCATATAGCCTACCTCAAATTTACAAATGGCCTGAACAACAACATAAGATAATATATTGGGCATATAACTTACTGCACAAACCTCATTGCGTCAGTACTGTTTTCAATTAGTTATTAATGTGCATAGGCTTACGCTTTGTAAGTCGTGTTAAAAAGAAATCTGAGCAGTAAATCTCATCTTGCATTTTGACTCAAAAAGTGATCTTGACTTGGAAAAGGTTGGTGACCACTGTTCTAGAGCTTTCCCTGTTAACACTATCAACATTTCCCTTTACTGTGGCAATTGTGATTGAATCAAAACACTATTAACCACTTTCAATGTAACATACCGAAACAAATGAACTATGCAAGAGATTGTGCTGTAGGCAGAACGCATTGGAGTAGGATTCTATTGCATTGACATGCACAACTCATCCTGTACTCTACACATACCGGTGCAGCATAACCAGAGCTGCGGTAGGCCTATATGCAAATAGACCCTTGCCATATATAGATCTATGCCATTTACTTTGAACTGGACTGTGTTTACAGCATGAGCAGTCGCGAGTAGATGCATTGTTTTTGTTCATATCTGTTGCTAGTTAGTGAGATATTAGCCCAGTTATAGATCATTTGTAGTCAGCAATAGGGGAGTGTCTCACAACCTGTCTCCCAACCTCAGAGTTTCTGGAATGTGAACTACACTAGCACAGTCCTCCCTGGAACCCTCAGGATGCTCAGCACAAAATTGCTGCCCTAATTGGAAAAGATTGTTGACAGAAGCTGGAGTCACAGAGCCACTTAATGGTGTAGGCAGGCAGCCGCTGGATCAGAGTTTGAACATCTACTGTACCTGCATGGAAAGAGCCTTTAAGATGGATGACAGCAGCCAGCAGAAGCCCTGTTGTGGGACCGGGGGCCCACAGTGATGCTGTGCTCAAAGTGTAGCTGGGAGGGAATGAGAGATAGAAGGAGGGGAGCTCTGATGAAAGGAAAAGAATGAAAGGGGTAGTGTCGCTTTTCTCTAATGGAAGAAAGTGGATGGAAGGCGCTAGAGTGGTGTCAGCTCGGCTGCTGTGGCGAGAAACATTTTGAAATAGGTTTGAAGTGTGTTATGTGATTTGGTCCCGTTGAACATGGCAAAAGGCCAGAGTTGGAGACTAATACAAGTTGCATGTAGAGAGGAAGATATTATACAGCAGGGTGATGCAGTGCCTTGCAAAAGTATTCATCCCCTTTGGCGTTTTTTCCTATTTTGTAACATTACAACCTGTAATTTAAATGGATTTTTATTGGATTTTATCTAATGGACATACACAAAATAGTCCAAATTGGTGAAGTGAAATTAAACAAATTACTTGTTTCAAAAAATGTACAACGGAAAAGTAGTGCGTGCATATGTATTCACCTCCTTTGCTATGAAGCGCCTAAATAAGATCTGGTGCAACCAATTACCTTCAGAAGTCACATAATTAGTTCAATAAAGTCCACCTGTGTGCAATCTAAGTGTCACATGATCTCATACCTGTTCTGAAAGGCCCCAGAGTCTGCAACACCATTAATCAAGTTGCACCATGAAGACCAAGGAGCTCTCCAAACAGGTCAGGGACAAAGTTGTGGAGAAGTACAGATCAGGGTTGGGTTATAAAAAAAATCGGAAACTTTCAACATCCCACGGAGCACCATTAAATCCATTAGTTAAAAATGCAAAGAATATGGCACCACAACAAACCTGCCAAGAGAGGGCCGCCCACCAAAACTCACGGTCCAGGCAAGGAGGGCATTAATCAGAGAGGCAACAAAAAGACCAAAGATAACCCTGAAGGAGCTGCAAAGTTCCACAGCGGAGATTGGAGTAACTGTCCATAGGACCACTTTAAGCCGTACACGCCACAGAGCTGGGCTTTGTGGAAGAGTGGCCAGAAAAAAAGCAATTGCTTAAAGAGAAAATAAGCAAACACATTTGGTGTTCGCCAAAAGGCATGTGGGAGACTCCCCAAACATATGGGAGAAGGTACTCTGGTCAGATGAGACTAAAATGTAGCTTTTTGGCCATCAAGGGAAATGCTATGTCTGGCGTAAACCCAACATCTCTCATCACCCCGAGAACATCATCCTGTGGGGATGCTTTTCATCGGCAGGAACTGAGAAACTGGTCAGAATTGAAGAAATTATGGATGGCGCTAAATTCAGTCTTCCAGAGATTTGAGACTGGAACGGAGGTTCCCCTTCCCGCAGAACAATGACCCTAAGCCTACTGCTAAAGCAACACTCGAGTGGTTTAAGGAAAAACATTTAAATGTCTTGAAATGGCCTGTACACCAGCAATTCAAAGGAGCTGGAGCAGTTTGCGTTGAAGAATGGGCAAAAATCCCAGTGGCTAGATGTGCCAAGCTTATAGAGACATACCCCAAGAGACTTGCAGCTGTAATTGCTGCAAAAGGTGGCTCTACAAAGTACTGACTTTGGGGGGTTGAATAGTTGTGCACGCTCCAATTGTCAGTGTTTTCATCTTATTTCTTGTTTGTTTCACAGAAAAAATATTTTGCATCTTCAAAATGGTGGGTATGTTGTGTACATCAAATGACACAACCCCTGCCAAAATACATTTGAATTCCAAGTTGTAAGGCAACAAAATAGGAAAAATGCCAATGGGGGTGAATACTTTCGCAAGCCACTGTTCTTTCAATTCCCCATCCATGGGGAGACAGCAATATCTAACTGTTAACATCTTACTCTGTCCCGTGTCAGTAGCCTGTCATCTCAACAACCTATTCTGCCCAGTGTCAGTATCTTCTCATCTCAACATCTTACTCTGTCCAGTGTCAGTATCTTCTCATCTCAACATCTTATTCTGCTGTGTCAGTAGCCTGTCACCTCAACATCTTACTCTGCCCAGTGTCAGTATCTTCTCATCTCAACATCTTACTCTGTCCAGTGTCAGTAGCCTGTCATCTCAACATCTAACTCTGTCCAGTGTCAGTAGCCTGTCATCTCAACATCTTACTCTGCCCAGTGTCAGTATCTTCTCATCTCAACATCTTACTCTGCCCAGTGTCAGTATCTTCTCATCTCAACATCTTACTCTACCCAGTGTCAGTATCTTCTCATCTCAACATCTTACTCTGCCCAGTGTCAGTATCTTCTCATCTCAACATCTTACTCTGTCCAGTGTCAGTATCTTCTCATCTCAACATCTTACTCTGCCCAGTGTCCGTATCTTCTCATCTCAACATCTTACTCTACCCAGTGTCCGTATCTTCTCATCTCAACATCTTACTCTGCCCAGTGTCAGTATCTTCTCATCTCAACATCTTACTCTGTCCAGTGTCAGTAGCCTGTCATCTCAACATCTTACTCTGCCCAGTGTCCGTATCTTCTCATCTCAGCATCTTACTCTGCCCAGTGTCAGTATCTTCTCATCTCAACACCTTACTCTGCCCAGTGTCAGTATCTTCTCATCTCAACATCTTACTCTGCCCAGTGTCAGTATCTTCTCATCTAAACATCTTACTCTGCCCAGTGTCAGTAGCATCTCATATCAAGTAGCTGAAAGATGATAGATACTATATATAATGTTCCAAAAATATATCTTGCTGTCAGTTCCTAAGATTGGCTTTGAATTACATTTTGATTCACACTTCAAAGCAGATAATCCTCCCAGAAATCCTCATTGTCCTAAATCTTTAGGTCTTCGTTGTGTGCCTTTCTGTCATCCAGAATCCTCTTATTTTCCGCTGAACAGACTGGGGAGTGTTGAGGCCGTACTCAACACCAGTAAGCTCTTCACATGGACCAGATTGTGTCATGTAATGGAAGAAAATATCCTTCAATGATATCTTTATCATATTTCAATGTATTCTCAACTAAAGATGAATTAGAGACATGCTACATTTGAAATAGCTGAAAGGTATCACTAGCCTGGTTCTGGATCTGTTTGTGCTGTCTTGCATACTCTGATAGTTATGCCAGACAGGAGAGCACTCAGAGATCTGGGACCAGGCTATGATGTTACCTCCATAACTGTTCAAGTGAAATGACAACCATTACTGGATTCAACCATAACAGTTCAATAATATGAGCCATAAAATGTTCACCAACAAAAGAGAAAAACAACCAAAAAAAGACCTGACTTCCCATCCTCACATTGCGATATTCTCCCAAGGTACCAAACATGCTGTCCTCTCAGCCCTTCAATACTCCTACATACCAAACATGCTGTCCTCTCAGCCCTTCCATACTCCTACATACCAAACATGCTGTCCTCTCAGCCCTTCCATACTCCTACATACCAAACAAGCTGTCCTCTCAGCCCTTCAATACTCCTACATACCAAACAAGCTGTCCTCTCAGCCCTTCCATACTCCTACATACCAAACCTGCTGTCCTCTCAGCCCTTCAATACTCCTACATACCAAACATGCTGTCCTCTCAGCCCTTCAATACTCCTACATACCAAACCTGCTGTCCTCTCAGCCCTTCCATACTCCTACATACCAAACATGCTGTCCTCTCAGCCCTTCCATACTCCTACATACCAAACATGCTGTCCTCTCAGCCCTTCCATACTCCTACATACCAAACAAGCTGTCCTCTCAGCCCTTCAATACTCCTACATACCAAACATGCTGTCCTCTCAGCCCTTCAATACTCCTACACACCAAACATGCTGTCCTCTCAGCCCTTCCATACTCCTACATACCAAACAAGCTGTCCTCTCAGCCCTTCCATACTCCTACACACCAAACAAGCTGTCCTCTCAGCCCTTCAATACTCCTACACACCAAACATGCTGTCCTCTCAGCCCTTCAATACTCCTACACACCAAACATGCTCTCCTCTCAGCCCGTCCATACTCCTACATACCAAACATGCTGTCCTCTCAGCCCTTCCATGCTCCTACATACCAAACATGCTGTCCTCTCAGCCCTTCAATACTCCTACATACCAAACAAGCTGTCCTCTCAGCCCTTCCATACTCCTACATACCAAACAAGCTGTCCTCTCAGCCCTTCAATCCTCTTACATACCAAACATGCTGTCCTCTCAGCCCTTCAATACTCCTACATACCAAACATGCTGTCCTCTCAGCCCTTCAATACTCCTACATACCAAACATGCTGTCTTCTCAGCCCTTCAATACTCCTACATACCAAACATGCTGTCCTCTCAGCCCTTCAATACATCTACAAACCAAACATGCTGTCCTTTCAGCCATCTTGGCATTCTCTCAACCGGCCTCAAAAGGTAGTCACCTGGAATGCTACCAACAGTCTTGAAGGAGTTCCCATGTATGCTGAGCACTTGTTGGCTGCTTTTCCTTCACTCTGCAGTTCAACTCATCCCAAATCATCTCAATTGGGTTGAGGTCAGGTGATTGTGGAGGCCAGGTCATCTGATGCAGCACTCCATCACTCTCCTCTTGGTCAAATATAGTGTTTTGGGTCATTCTTATGTTGAAAAACAAATTATAGTCCCACTAAGCACAAACCAGATGGAATGGCATATCGTTGCAGAATGCTGTGTTAGCCATGCTGGTTAAGTGTGCCTTGAATTCTAAATAAATCACAGACAGTGTCACCAGCAAAGCACCCCCACACCATCACACCTCCTCCTTCGTGCTTCACGGTCGGAACCACACATGCAGAGGTTATCACCTACTCTGCGTCTCACAAAGACACAGTGGTTGGAACCAAACATCTCAGATTTGGACACATCAATCCAAAGGACAGATTTCCACCGGTCTAATGTCCATTGCTCATGATTCTTTGCCAAAGTAAGTCTCTTCTTATTATTGGTGTCCTTTAGTAGTGTCCTTCGACCATGAAGGCCTGTTTCATGCAGTCTCCTATGAACAGTTGATGTCGAGATGTTTCTGTTACTTTAACTCTGTGAAGCATGCAGTTAATTGCAGTTAATTGCCGATATCTGAGGCTGGTAACGCTAATGAACTTTTCCTCTGCAGCAGAGGTAACTCTGGGTCTTCCTTTCCTGTGGCCGTCCACGTGAGAACCAGTTTCATCACTTGATGGTTTTTGCGACTGCAGTTAAAGAAACTTTCTTGAAGTTCTTGACATTTTCCAGATTGACTGACATTCATGTCTTAAAGTAATGACTGACTGTTGTTTCTCTTTGCTTATTTGAGCTGTTCTTGCCATAATATGGACTAGTTTTTTTTACCAAATAGGGCTATCTTATGTATACCACCCCTACCTTGTCACAACACAACTGATTGGCTCAAAAGCATTAAGAAGGAAAGACATTCCACAAATGTACTTTTAACAAGGCACATCTGTTATTTGAAATGCATTCCAGGTGACTACCTCATGAAGCTGGTTGAGAGAATTCCATGAGTGTGCAAAGCTATCATCCAGGCAAAGGGTAAACACTTTTTTGGTTAATACATGATTCCTTACGTGTTATTTCATAGTTTTGAAGTGCTCACTATTATTCTACAATGTAGAAAAGAGTAAAAATAAAGAAAAACCCTGGAATGAGTAGGTGTGTCCAAACATTTGTCTGGTACTGTATATATATTGGACCATTCATTCTGCTCTCTGACTGAGTCATGATAATAACTCTATTTCCTGGCTTGACAACCCTCTGACTGAAGCCTTCATCTCACCCTGTTGGTGATGCTGTCACCATGGTGATGCACGACAGGAGGGGTCTAAGTACCACTTTCATCACCATCGGGGGGGAAGAGATACAGTACCTCCCACACCAGAGATACTGTTGTCACACCGCCCTCCCTCGTCTGTAGAGACAGGAAATGAGATGATGAACAGTCTGAATTTTTCCCCACCACGACCATGGCGATGGGAAGGAAGCCATGATCTGACCACGTCTGAGACTGTGCAGGTCATGTCAGGTCATGACTCATTAACACTGAAGAGTTTTATAGAGAGGCTAGTCGGCGTCATATTAGACAAGGCCAATAGCCACACTCCTCATTGTATACAGCACTGTAGAATGTAGAATGCTGCTAGAGGCATAGAGACGGCCTAGACAGTCCTCCATATTCTGAAGCATTAGGCTATCCATTATTGGAGGAACACATGACGCCCTCGCAAACTGAGGTTTCAACTCCACTCCCTCACGTAATGTTAACTGTGCTGTCACAGAATAACGTGACACATGGAGCCCCCCCCGGGAGTCACATGACTGACAGCAGGGTCATCCAACCAGGGTCATCACACTGCTCCCCTCAGGTACTGTAGCCCATGGACAGCACAGCACAGTCCTGCCCGTTGGGCGAGGGGGGGGGGGGGCGTCTGAATCTAACGACATTGAATCAATACAGTCATCCATCATACTAAGTGACAGGGTGACACTTTAACGGGGACTTCAGGGCTCTCCTGTGGTGCCTGCTTACTGTCTGATGAGAGCAGGTCAGATGACAGGGACGGACGTATTAGGATCATCCAAGGCCTGGGTTATGGGGACACGCTTTACAGTGCAATGCATTGGCCATAGACAAGAGTAACTATAGTGACAGTAGAATAACCCATCTAGGAATAACTGTAATTTTCCTATTTGATAATTACACTGTAATTAGTACACTGTAATTAGTACATGGTATTTAGTACACTGTAATTAGTACACTGTAATATAAAGTGTTACCATCTATTCTGTACCTGTCCAAAATGAGCGAGTCTATATTTTTTCTATGGGGTTCATATGTGGACGAACCTGTTTTACTTGCCTCAAACTTTTGACTGATATATGGATGTGTTTGTGTTCTTGACGTTTTCAATCCAAATTATTGTTACCCTCTCCTTTGGTACTTATATAGAAGAACAATTCAAACCCACCTGCTTAAAGGCTTGGTGGAAGATCAATACGTTGTGTCATAGTGTGATGATGTATGGATAGGATTTATAGGCCTGCTGGATTTTATATGTGATGGATTTATGTGGATTGAATAACTTTGAATTACAGTACAATACTCCACATGCCTACAATATGACATCATCAGCATACTGCAAGTTGATATTCACGTAATAATAAGGAATTCCCATCGACCACGCCCACAAATTGGGGAAAACAAATATTCTTTCCCTTTGACCCCCATTGTAAAAGAGTCAACCTCGTTGTCGATTTTATTGTTATGCCGAAAATAACAAAACATTCCATAAAGCTGTTGTGTTGTTTAATGTAACCATGTCAAATATCCCGACCTACGGTTCACAATGCTCTCACGTAGGGAAGTAGAGCAAGAAGCTTTGAAGTGGGAAAGTGGCAAATGTGGGGACCTGGTGTTCAAGTAAACTACACGTAACTATGTGTGTGGAAAACATTTCATCACATTTGAGACATTTATTTATTTATTTTATTGAATTTTACCCCCTTTTTTCGTGGTATCCAATTGCTAGTAGTTACTATCTTGTCTCAAAGCCATGCTTCCTCCGAAACACAACCCAACCAAGCCGCACTGCTTCTTAACACAGCGCGTCTCCAACCCGGAAGCCAGCCGCACCAATGTGCCGGAGGAAACACCGTTCACCTGGTTAGCGTGCACTGCTCCCGGCCCACCACAGGAGTCGCTAGACAAGGAAATCTCTACCGTCAAAAGCCTACCCAACCCGGACGACGCTAGGCCAATTGTGCATCGCCCCATGGATCTTGCAGTCAAAAAATATCTCAAATAATATCTCTAAAATATCTCTTCTAGTAATCTAACATAGTCTTTCAAATGGCAAATTGGATTTGAAATATTTTAGAAACTCTCCCACTGTATTTCTGTCATACAGAATCTTCTTAAGGTAGATTCCCTTATATCAAGCATGAGACGAGTGTTTAACATGAATGAGCGTATCACATAAAACGTGTAATATCTGAAAATGTAGCTAGCTAGACTTTCTCACCCGTTTACATCATCGATGGACGCGTTGACTGTCGGATACCATGGTTGCCCTTAGTTTGAAAATGTCATGCAGAGACAGGTGTTTCTCCATCTCTTTAGCTATCATACTTAAATTCTACTGATTTCAAAACTCGCTCCTCCAGAAACTGGAGAGCATACACGTAATGTTAGCTAGCGAGCCAGCCAGCTAATGTTAGCTAGCGAGCCAGCCAGCTAATGTTAGCTAGTGAGCCAGCCAGCTAATGTTAGCTAGCTAACAGTACACTTTAACTTGACATTATGACATCATTGTGCAGTTTTACTACGTGATACATTCAAATAAAAACAAGCTGCATTAGAAATTATTACCTAAACATACTGACCAGCTAAAATAGACAAAAGCGTGCTATATGGCAGACCAATCCAAACTCATCTCTCGGCATGTCCAGCCCACTCATTATCTCAGCCAATCATTGCTAGCGGGAAGGTTGCATTTTATTATCTGTGGCTAAACCAACTAGGCTTTTAATTTAGCATTTTTATTTGTCTTTACAGATGGCATACACATTTGTTATTAATGCACATGAAAATTCACATGTTCGAGAAGGCATTTCTGCCCAAAAACGCTTTTTGATGAAAAATAAAAGTTTATGTTCAAACGGCTCTCCTGTGAAGTCGTGACCCACGGCATAAGCCTAGTTTCCTGAAACGGGTCACATATGCTGAGCACTTGTTGGCTGCTTTTCCTTCACTCTGCAGTCCAACTCATCCCAAACCATCTCAATTGGGTTGAGGCCAGGTGATTGTGGAGGCCAGGTCATATTAGGCAGCACCTCATCACTCCCCTTCTTGGTCAAATAGCCTTTACACAGCCTGGAGGTGTGTTGGGTCATTGTCCTGTTACAAAACAAATGATAGTCTCACTAAGCGCAAGCCAGATGGGATGGCGTATCATTGCAGAACGCTGTGGTAGCCATGCTGGTTAAGTGTACCATGAATTCTAAATAAATCACAGACAGTGTCACCAGCAAAGCACCCCCACACTATCACACCTCCTCCATGCTTCACGGTGGGAACCACACACACATTTACTCTGCGTCTCACAAAGACACAGTGGTTGGAACCAAAAAACGCACATTTGGACTCCTCAGACCAAAGGACAGATTTCCACAGGTCTAATGTCCATTGCTCGTGTTTCTTGGCCCAAACAAGTCTCTTCTTATTATTGGTGTACTTTAGTAGCGGTTTGTATGCAGCAATTTGACCATGATGGCCTGATTCATGCAGTCTCCTCTGAACAGTTGATGTTGACATGTGTCTGTTACTTGAACTCTGTGAAGTGAACTTTCAAAGTTCTTGACATTTTCCAGATTGATTGACCTTCATGTCTTAAAGAAATTACAGATTTTCGTTTTTCTTACCAAATAGGGCTATATTCTGTATACCAACCCTACCTTGTCACAACACAACCGATTAGCTCAAATGCATTAAGAATGAAATAAATTCCACTATTTAACTTTTAACAAGGCACACCTGTTAATTGAAATGCATTCCAGGTGACTACCTCATGAAGCTGGTTGAGAGAATGCCATGAGTGTGCAAAGCTGTCATGAAGTCAAAGGGAGGCTAATTTGAAGAATCTGAAATATAAAATATATTTAGATTTGTTTTACAATTATTTTGGTTACTACATGACTCCATGTATGTTATTTCACAGTGTTGATGTCTTCACTATTATTCTACAATGTAGAACATAGTCATAATAAAGAAAAGCCCTTGAATGAGTATAGTTGGTGTCCCAACCTTTGACTGGTGATAGATAGATAGATAGATAGATAGATAGATAGATAGATAGATAGATAGATAGATAGATAGATAGATAGATAGATAGATAGATAGATAGATAGATAGATAGATAGATAGATAGATAGATAGATAGATAGATAGATAGATAGATAGATAGATAGATAGATAGATAGATAGATAGATGGATGGATAGATAGATGGATAGATGGATGGATAGATAGATAGATAGATAGATAGATAGATAGATAGATAGATAGATAGATAGATAGATAGATAGATAGATAGATAGATAGATAGATAGATAGATAGATAGATAGATAGATAGATAGATAGATAGATAGATAGATAGATAGATAGATAGATAGATAGATAGATAGATAGATAGATAGATAGATAGATAGATAGATAGATAGATAGATAGATAGATGGATGGATAGATAGATGGATAGATAGATGGATAGATAGATAGATAGATAGATAGATAGATAGATAGATAGATAGATAGATAGATAGATAGATAGATAGATAGATAGATAGATAGATAGATAGATAGATAGATAGATAGATAGATAGATAGATAGATAGATAGATAGATAGATAGATAGATAGATAGATGGATGGATGGATAGATGGATAGATAGATAGATAGATAGATAGATAGATAGATAGATAGATAGATAGATAGAAGAGAGAATAGAGTAGATGTCACGGGTCAAAATTTTGATTGATGA
The DNA here is from genome assembly GCF_002021735.2 of Oncorhynchus kisutch. Classification (NCBI taxonomy): domain Eukaryota; kingdom Metazoa; phylum Chordata; class Actinopteri; order Salmoniformes; family Salmonidae; genus Oncorhynchus; species Oncorhynchus kisutch. The sequence continues at coordinate 10,422,319 of NW_022261980.1, read as the reverse complement.
CCCTATGTGAACTCTATGGGAACCCTATGTAGTGATGACGTGTGCATGTCTTCTGGTCAGGCAAGCCTGGTTAGGTGGGGGCTATGGGGTGAGTAAGGGTCCCTTTGACAGGCCGTTAATGATTGATGACCCAAGCCTGATAGACAAGCCTGGTTAGGTGGGGGCTATGGGGTGAGTAAGGGTCCCTTTGACAGGCCGTTAATGATTGATGACCCAAGCCTGATTTATGACCCTATGTAATGATTTATGACCCTATGTCATGTAGAAGGGTGCATGCCCTGGGTTGAGTAAGTGACCATGTGTCAGGTCAACCTGTTACTGTTTCTCACGGTTTGGGTTGGTTAAGGCCCCTTATAAAGCCGCTGAACAATACCTGTTTAAGAGTGCACAAGATCTTAAGAATAACCATGGAATTTGGGATCGGTACCAAAGCAGTGATGACTGTAACAACTGAAACAGGCCTTCGGGTTGCCCATAGAGAAAGGGCAAAGTATCAACCAGCAATATATGATGCGCCAAAAAAACGTTTTTTAAATGTGTATAGAACCCAAATACCGCCAGCACATGCTCTGACAGATCAAGTGCTGATGTCTAATGGCCAGCAGTGGGGGTATCGGTTTGATTACCTGGCCTGTAGAGTGACCCTCTATACGGTAGATGAAGGAGAAGAATATACAGACCAGACTGTAGGCTTGGAATATGGTGTTGAAGACTGGTCGGTTTTTCGCAAGGTTGTGTGTCCTGAACTGAGCCTTATCACCAAGGGGTATAGTGTGTTCACGGGCCACGAGACCCGTTGGGAAGGTACCCCGGACTCCTCAGGACAAATATTTCACAGGGTGAAAATACAAAGAAAGAATGGCCGACCGTGCGGCAGCGTGGAGTTCTATATCGGCACCGAGGCAATCCGAAACCACAAACTTAGGGGTGGTGGCCTGACTGGGGATACCCGACTGCGTCTGCTTATTCCTTTTAACAGTTGGGATGTACTGGAATTGAAAATGTTGCAACCGTTGGATGCTCTCTTTGTACAGAGCCAACAGCGTCAGAGCCTTGTTCATTTAAAGAAGTGCATAATATATACGAATCGTAAAGATTACGATGCAAAAGAGCCTCAAGAAGATACAGCGTCAGAAGAAAACTAAGTAAGCGGATGCTTTAACCCCGCCCCCCCAGATACCCAAGGGCCTTGTTCTACAATAAAAAGAAAAAAAGCAGACAGTTCTTCATTTCAGCATACACCATGGATCTCCAGACCATCTACGAGGAAGCCACTACGTCATGGGGGCCCGACACTAAAGACTCTATGCCACGAAGCCCTACACTCTACGCACCCCTGGCAAGACCCGTGACACCACCGACATTTACCCAGCCTGAGGATGTGTTTGATGGGGTGGCAAGTACTGTTTTTGTGGATACAATCAAGGCCTCTGTAGCTACACTTTTAAACGTGGTGATTGGCGAATATATACGAGAAAAATGCATCGGCTGTGAGATCAATCATCCCAGCCAGCGTCGTCATCCTTGCCTCTACGACCCTCCTAGATACTACTTTTTCAATCATTTTGAGGAGCTGGTGAAAAGACTGTGGTCCTGCCGTTTTATACCAGCGCTGGTCATCGCCCTGGAGTCTATGGGTATTGCGCCGTCTATCCCTAGAGTTTACGGGGTAACCGAAGCCTTCCTACATGAACTGAAGGAGGCCCTCTTCATCCATGAGAAACTCAAAGAAATCCGACACACCCTGGTGGACGACAACAAATACAGGGAAGCTGTGATGGCTGATGTGATGCTTTTCTGGCTCAATAAATCCCAAGAGACCGAGTGACATTTTGTTTATTTAGAGCTATGGGTAACTATGTGTCTACGATGTTTGAGCGAATAAATACATTTTTTCTTTTGAGAGACCTTACAAATGTTATGCATCAGATTATTGAAAATAAAGTGAACAATGTAAAGTTCTACACAACCCACAATACAGGGGTTATTGTAGAGCGTGTGTTAAAAATGGAGCAAATCATGAAACATGTCCGACATACGGGCGAGAGTTTACAATGGTCACATATGGTATCAAGGCTTGTTGAGGATTCTGAAGAACTAGAAATAACTTTGGCTAAGATTTTACATTATTTGTTTGAACCACCCTTTAATGTGAATGTGTATCATATTTGTTGTTTATATACTTATATATCAGACGTGTGTGTTTTAAAAATTCAGCGAAACAAACCTGTAAATCTAAACAATATATACAGGGTGTTGCATGCTGTGATTGTTGAGAAAACGGGGACTTGTATCTTGCAACAAATCCTGAATTGTCTGTATACGTAATAATTGTTGCATTCTTAAAATAAAAATTCACAAACTGAAATGTTGTCGTTATATGAAAGTGGCTCATTACAGTTATTGTACCTCAGAGAGGCAAGAAGGATGGCTGAGCAGCTGTTGAAAAACATATATTATAATCCCTCTAACCCCGGGTCTTATGGTGGTAAAGAGCGTTTACAGAGAGCTATAGTCGAAGAAACAGGGAGTCTGTTAAGCGATGCTAAAGTGAATGAATGGTTATCAGAGCAAGATGCCTACACTCTACATAAACCTGTAAGAAAACATTTTCCAAGAAATAGAGTTTTTTCTACGCATCCATTATCCCAATTTCAGGCGGATCTATGTGACATGCAGTCCCTTGCCGATAAAAATGATGGAAATCGCTACATGCTAACGGTTATAGATATTTTCTCTAAATTAGCCTATGTAAGGGTGTTAAAAAATAAGAGCGGGGCAGAGGTGACCAGGGCCTTTGAATCGATCTTGAAGGCAGGAGGCGCCCCCAAGAAAGTGCAGACGGATGGCGGAAAAGAATTTTTTAATAAAACATTTCAGAAGCTAATGAATAAGTATAATATAGTACATTTTGCTACAGGCTCTGATTTGAAAGCTTCGGTTGTGGAACGCTTTAATAGGACTTTGAAAGAGCGGATGTGGCGCTATTTTACAGCTCACAACACCAACCGATATACAGACATAGTTCAGGATTTAGTAAACGGTTACAACCACAGCTACCATAAGACTATACGTATGAAGCCCTCGGAGGTCTCTTCGGAAAACTCTTTTCAAGTCTTTAAAAATATGTATGGTTTGTTCCCACTTCGCCGTAAGAAAAAAATGACTTTTAAATTCCTAGTGGGTGACTTGGTGCGTATATCAAAGTTGAGGGGTGTTTTCGACAAAAAATACGAACAAGGCTTTAGCTCGGAGTTGTTTACCGTTACCGAATGTCTGCCACGCATTCCGCCGGTCTACAAATTAAAAGATTATGACGGGGATCTTATAGAGGGATCTTTTTATGAGAAGGAATTACAGAAGGTCCAGTTGGGTAAAGACAAAGTCTTTCACGTGGAGGAGATTCTAGATCAGAAGAGAGAAAAGGGTAAAAAATGGTTGCTGGTCCGCTGGAAAAACTGGCCTCAAAAGTTCAACAGTTGGGTATTGGAGCAGGATGTGGTGGAGGCAACGGGGGTTAATTTAAACCCCTAGTCATGATAACTAGCGCATCATTCGCGTGTACACAGTTGGGCATCATGGAACACAGCGGCTTCTACCTGACTCTCCCCAGTAATGCGTCGGCACAGATATATCGTAATAATCAGAGTTCGAAGTATACAACCAATTTTCCAAAGCCTATAGAGTTATCAGAGGCTTGGGAAGTAGGTCTCAGCGAGATTACATACCCCCATAGTTGGTATAATATCAAAGCTAAGGACCGTGATTTTTATTGCAAAAGGTTCTCGGAACCTGCGAAACTTATTAAGCTTAAAAAAGGTTTCTATAGAACCGTCGACAGGATCGTCTCAGAGTTGAATGAACACCTAACCCTGAACAAGATGGAAATATTCCTATTCTACAATCCAATCCATAAAAGGATACAAATCTCAGGGCCTGCTAACGGAGGTATAAAGACCAGCGGTAATTTATCCTACATGTTGGGGATGGGTCCCAATAAATGGACGTATGTGAACGATAAATTATTCCCATTCCCTGCGGATATACATGCAGGCTTTTACAACATATTTGTCTATACCGACATCATAACCTATCAAAGGGTCGGAGACAGCTGTGTCCCCCTCCTGCGAACAGTTCATATAGACGGCAAGGATGGGGACATCGTCACTGTCAATTATGACAAGCCGCACTACGTACATGTCAGCAAGAACTATATTGAAAACATTCTGGTTGAGCTTAAAACGGATCAGAACGAAAACATTGAATTTACTTATGGTAAAACGATTGTAAAACTCCACTTTAGACCCACCAAAACCTCTCTACATATATAATAGCTGTATTATATTTATAAACATAATACAAATAAAAGGGTTATGGAGCTCCATCAGCTCGACCCTAACCGTTATGTTTCATACTATGTGGATCAAGTGGGTAATGGACTACCAGGATATCATGGAGCGCCGACAATGTATGGTTCGGGGATAGGAGGTATATTCCGTAACCTCTTCAGGATGGTTTTACCGTTTATGAAGAGAGGCTTCAGCATAGCCAAACCACATTTAAAATCAGCGGCTAAAAATATAGTAAGTGAGGTTGTAGCCAATGCTATGACCCGAAGGGCGTCACCAGAGGTGGAGCATCAAGAAGGCTCGGGGCTTATGATATTGTCTCGAAGGCCAAAAAAGAGACCTCCTGGTTTAAGGCGTAGACCTGCACCTAAAAAGCGTCGGTTAACTGTTAAAAGAACCTCAGTAAGTCAAAGACGGGGTAAAGTGAGGAGGTCTGTACCAAAACAGGCTAAAAGAATACTAGGAAGTATTTTCTAAAAGAATAAGTGACATGGCTCTTTTACATCGAATGTCCTCTGAAGCTATAAAGACAGAACTTGATCTTTTCACGGCACCGTTAACGCAGCATTCAATAGATAGATCCAGTTATGTGGAGATAGCCCCTCTCTCTGCTATTACCGATAACGGGCCTATCGAATTTTTCATACCAGGCCATGGTGACAACTATCTGGACCTCAACAACACCTTGGTGCATTTACGTCTAAAAGTGACCAAAAGAGATGGGTCTAATATTGCAGACGATGCCAAAGTGAGTCTCATTAATTACCCCTTGGCCACCATTTTCTCCCAAGTTGATGTGACTTTGGGTGAACGCCTAATCAGTCAAAGCAGCGCTACATACCCTTATAGAGCCATCATGGAGTGTTTACTAAACTACTCCGAAGACACTCTCAAAACCCAATTTAGCGCCGGGCTGTTTAGCAAGGATACTGCAGGAGCCTCTATGGAATCGACAGACCCTTCCACCGGTGCAAACAAAGGACTAGCGGCACGAGCTCGCTACTGCGCCGAATCTCGAGAGTTTCATTTGCTAGGCCCTATACACTCTGACATTTTCTTTCAAGAACGGTTACTCTTAAATTCGGTTGATTTAAGATTAAAATTAACCAGGGCCAAGGATGATTTTTGCCTGATGTCTCCCCAAGACGGGGATTTTAGTTTGAAAGTGTTGGGGGCAACCCTTTTTATTAAAAAAGTATCTGTATCTCCGGCCGTGCGCCTGGGTCACTCACATGCTTTGATGAAAGGAAATGCCCTTTACCCTCTCCAAAGAATTACCATGAAAACCTTTAGCATACCTGTGGGCAGTAGAATCTGCAGTCAAGAAAACCTATTTCTAGGCCCTTTACCTAGATATGTGGTTATAGGTCTGGTTGATCACGCCTCTAATACGGGCAGTTTAGATAAAAACCCCTTTAATTTTCAGCACTTCAATGCAGAGTATGTAGCGCTCTGTCAGGACGGACGTCAGGTTCCGGCGAAGGCTTTCCAACCACAATTTAATAACAACATATCTGTGCGAGAATTTTACAATCTATTCCTGGCTACAGGGCGACATCTAAAAGATCTCTCTTTACCTATTGACAGAAATGATTTTGCAGAGGGTTACACATTGTATGCTTTCAATTTATCACCTGATGATGACACCTCAGGAAATCTGTCTGTGGTGTCCCAAGGTAACCTCAGGCTGGAAATGCGTTTCCGTACACCTTTAGCCTGTACAGTTAGCATGATTGTTTACGCATGCTCTGATTCAATCTTGGAAGTGAATGCCCGAAGACAGGTCTTAGTGGATTATTATTAAGGACCTTTGAACAAAGACATGAATACCCAAGAGTTGGACGGGCTCATGAGCCGCTTGATTGGAAAACAATTTTGTGGAGTGTTGGCTTGTGATGAATTACCTATGGAGATATGGTCTGAGAGGCCTGCAATGTTTATTGTCAATACCCATCCTAAACACATGCCTGGTGAACATTGGCTAGCTATGACATTAGAACAGGAAGGTGGACGAAAAATCTCAACTTTTTTTGATTCCTATGGCTTTCCCCCCGGTTTTTCACATTTCCCTAAATCTATTAAAGATTTTTTGACCCTAAACGGTACAAAGATCTACTACAACATCAAACAAGTGCAAGATAACCTTTCCACTACATGCGGTCACCACTGTGTATTTTACCTGTGCCAAAGAGCCCGGGGAGTTTCTTTTGAAGATGTTATGTCTCTTTATAAGGATGATTTAAGAAGTAATGATAACCTTGTATCTTGTTTTGTTAGAAAATATCAAAAGTGTTCAAATGTGTGTCCTTTAAGAACGCGTAATCAAGGCGTATGCTCACGTCATATGTTTCAAGAATGCCACAAATGTTAACTTGCTTATTTTTCAAATAAAAAATTTATTGAATTTAATCATAGTCATTCAAAAGTCATTTTCAAAAGTCTAACCACGCCGAGAGATCGGGTTTAGGAAAAGGTCCTGAGACGTTCATGGGAGTAAATGAGTTAGCATCATCGCTTTCATATGGGGCCGGTGTCGTTGGGGCATCTTTAGGGGTGCTGTATCTCGTTGAAGGCTTTTGTTTTAAAGCTTGAATCTGTTGACGAAGCTTATGGTTGGGTACACCGGAGAGGGGGATGTTGAGGATTGCCAGGGCCTTAAGAAACTGACGCCAGCCGGGAGGCCTTCGGTCATCAGCAACCTTGTGGGCAGCCGTGGTACTTTTAAGCAAGTCCTGCATATGGGACCCCCTAACCACAGAGCCCTGAAGGATAAACTCTCCAGAGTCGTTCCAAGCAGCTATCCCCTTTGAGTCTTTTATCTTGTTCATAATGTATTTAACATTCTTCCTGTTACGTAAAGGCACATGTGTCAGTAGGTCATGCATAACTTTATCTTCAAATGGCATTTGAGCTTCACCCGACATATTATCGCCACTAGGTAAGATCGACGGTACAGGCCTTACAGGGGCATGGCTATCGTTAGGTTCGACATCTGTTAAAGGGTCCGGTAGGGAAAGGGTTAAATGGTTAGTCTCTCTCTCCCCTTGCTTTACCCGAGTCAAATACCTTTGCATTAGGTTTGTGTATTTTTGAATCTTATCATAGGGGTTCAATCCTTTTCGGTTCAAAACATCCTTCATGGCCGTATCCAAATCATTTTCCGCTGTTTGTCTGATATCTTCAGGACCCTGCATTTGTTTTTTAAGTCTATCCAACTCTTGTTGAGGCACCAAGTACATTTTAGTGGCCATCACACCCACGTGTTCAACCACCACGTCTGGCCGCAATAAGGCTGGTGATGAAGGGCACGGCTATACTGAGTAAAGGTAGAAGAAAACCCCCAGACTGTTGTATACTATGTCTTTTCTTTTGAAGACTGGCCCTTTTATTGGCAAAGAGTTTGATCGCTGTCTTTTGTCTCCTTAATTTTTTCAATTGGTTCAGGGTGAGTGGAATGCGTCCTTTGAGAAGATTCAAAGCAATCTCACATAGGGCTAATATGAGATCTGAAGAACAGCGACCCAAGATGGCCTTCCGTTCTTTAGCTGTAGAACCTACTAGCCTTCTCAAGAGGGGGAGGTTTCTTTTTAAACGCAGAGACATAGCGTTTACTTTTTAGGAAGGTATGCAGCAGGCCTCTCCCCCGGAAACAGCCCTGTACGTAGCCTAAGGTGTTCTGGAGTATTTGCTTTTAAATCCACGATTAAATAAGAAAATGGCTCTTTGGTAGCGTCCTCATAGCTCTCCATAAAGTATGATTTCCGTCCAGGGTACATCTGCTGAGCTAGAGTGCTAATTTGCAGTTTATCTCTAGGATTTTTAAACAATACCATGTAGTTGGCATTCAAGCTAATGGTCCGACTATTTTTACCTTGGTGAAACACATTCTGGACCAAGTAAAGCACGGACAGGTTTCTATGATGAGTATATTGGGTAAAAGCTCGTGCAATTTCAGGGTGTTCGCTACCAGCAAATAGCATATCGTCCAAAACCAGCAGATTATTTACATGTGGGGGGAGAAGTTCATCATCAGACAGAGAATCGGGTATTCCTTCAACAAACTTGATTTTTATTGTCTTCAATAATTCATCATACAGAGGTTGGTAACATGAATAACACCATACAATATTGTCAGGCTTTTGAGATAACACATGTTCAGAATTCTCTAAAATACTTTTTACAAAAAAAGTTTTGCCACTGTTTGAAGGGCCGGCAATTAATGCTGAAAAAGGCAATTGTAGCCGGGGGTCAAAACCCTCGACAGCAGTCATAATATCTTAAGCTTTAAGACACACTGGGGCTTGTAGCATAAGTCAGTAGCCAAAGGGCAATGTGGTACCGTCAGGCAATAGCTGTCTCTTGTCATAGACTACCCTGAATCTTTTAGTGAGTGGTGCGTTTCTTAGATGGAACCCCTTTTTATCCCTCACTATTTTGTTGTAGGAGCTCAAAATCTCCAAGTCACTATTCTTGTCCTTTACGAACCCCTCGACCAAGCGCGTGATTGATTCCAAGTTTACACGCGGTGCATTTTCATAGTTTTGAGTCACGCCTTTGGCTTTCAACACCACGTGATTGGCTTTAGTCCTAAAAGCATAGCTTTTTGGACCACATGAGGACCATTCTGTAATATGGTCACCCTCTTCGAGTTCACTCGTTAAACCCCCAAGATAGTTGCTAAGTGGGGGGGTCCAATCCCCCGGTTTGCTTACATAGACCACAGAGTCTGTGTCGTGGTAAAGAACCCGCCTCTGAAGCTGTTCCATGAGGGTGTACAGTTCAAGGCGGCCATAGGCTGTGGTAAATGCTGCAAGAAACACATTTACATTACCCGGGGGTAGAACCCACTTTTGGTGGCGCCTCCATTGCACCAAGGCAATGTCTTGACTCAAGAAGGAAAAATGTGAAATTTCGTATTGGTCCGAAAAAACAAATTCCAAAAATTCTTCGGGGTCTTTAATGATCGAAGTTGTTAGCATATTGCATCTCTGCGCTAATTTCCCCCAAAGGGAGTTCAAGTACAATTTCGACACATTTCTTTTGGTTTTGTTGACCTCTATTCTGTCAGGGTCAAGAAGTATGCCTTCTCTGTCATGGTAGTCTTGAATGTACTGGTCTTTACTTTCTTGATCTGTGACCGATGCAGGATAGCCTGAAGCCATCTGCTTGCATCTCAAGAAGGTTTTGATGTACTCTTTAAAAAGTGTGTCTGATTTCCTGGAAAAGTTCCACACTTCAAAGATTTTGGCCACACGATACCCCTTCTCTAAAGCCTTAGAGAATTCTACAGTGACCCATACACCGGTCAGGGCTCTTTCTTGATCTGTGTGATCACAGGGGTTTTCCTGGTTGGGGTTTTCACAGCATGTGCGACAAAGGGGAAAGAAAAGTTTTCCTTTAGGACCCTTGTAAGGCAACACAGGTATAAACAGCCCCCTAGGAGGGTAGACAGTCGCTTTGATTAAACCAAAATAATTTTGGGGTTCGTCAAAGTCGCTGTGAATAATTTCAGGATGCCCTATAGGATAGAATGAGGAACTCATTACATGAGGATATAGGGATGTAAAATCTACATAGCCTATTGTCTCGTCGGGTTGAGCTACATAACGCAATGTCAAAGCATTGGTCCGGCCTCCAAACAAGGCCTGTCGCGGTTCCAGGGGCTCTGGAGGGTCATAATGGGTAAGGAAGGCCTTAACACTAGGATCTGCCTTTTTGAGGGCTGTCCATTCGTGCTCCCACAAAACCACAACTTTTAACCCGTAAGTAGCCTTTAAAGAATTCAGTTTGTCTTGAAACTCTTGGTACATTTCCCCAAAAGTCTTTTGGGTTAGGACACACAAGGTGTGGGGGACAAAGCATAATTTACAACCGTGGAAGAAACAACCGTTGTACTCATACACTGTCTCAACCCCGTCAATCTGTGTGTATCCATCTACATGGTAAGGCCCAAAAGCCTTCTCCCCCCGATTCAAAGCATGTTGGATAAAAATATCTTTATCCTGGGCCAAGTACTCCAACCATTGAATGGAACCACTAGAGTAGGCCTTGAATTGGCGTCGGTAGTTGTCTGGCGATGGGATAGCTATAGATTCAGGAGTTAGATAGTGTGTACGATAGGTTTTCATGCACGCTGATGCAATAGTTGTACAGCTCCAGGGGTCAATGCCCGCATCTTTGATTACCTCTTCTCTGAATCTGAGGCATCCTTCACGAAGTATAACAACGTCATTGTCACAGTATGATTCCATCTCTTTATGGAAATCAAAAGTGCCATGTCTTACGGTCTCGTACCATGTCATGAATCTCTCACGCTCTTTGGGAGACATTTGATCACACCCGTACATTTCGGGGGCTGGATAAGATCCTATATAATGTAGATTCTCCTCAGATGTGAAGAAATGAGGGAAATAGCCTTTGACAGAGTTTTCAAAACCCAAGGCCTCTGGCATTTGAGCCAATCTCATGGGTAAGAAGCTTAAGCTGTCAATGTATCTCTGTTTGAAGGCGGGGTCAACAAAGCATAATATTTTACTCCCTTGAGCTATGACACTGGGTGCCACGCCTTGCTGTATCAAAGGGTTCAGAAGCAGATAGGAGTCATAGGCCCTAGCATTGTGAGCTATAAACGTGAAGTTTCTGTACTGGGCTTTTCTAAAATGTTTTAAAAAGAGTCGGGCACAATCGGGTCCCTCGGCCGACCATTTTTCACCCTTGAAAGTCATGGTTGACACAAAAATAGGCAAATGAACCCCTGATTGCTGAGTTGTCTCAAAATCATAAAACACATATTTCTCTGTATGTTCATCTTCAGCCAAGGGCTGAATGTAACACTCATGTGTTACTTCTTGAACTGCTTCCGCGTCTCTGCTTTTCAAAGGACCTTTACAGATTGGGCAGTGTATAATTCCACAAACATGAGGTTTAGGGCTATCTATTTTAAGGTTGTAATTGCAATGACATTTTGGACATTTCTTGTTAATGTCACAACTGCTTACAGATTTACATGCCTTGGGATGCCATGTTTCAGTTTTGTGTTTTTCGTAACAGTAGGCCGAACGACATGTGCGGTGACAATCCGCACAGGGGGTCAAGTTTAGCGGCTGCATAGGGCAATGTTTATCCAGACATACTGAACAGTTGTAACGGCACGAGTGCCCCCCCATGCGTGTGTAGCCGGTATGACAGGCTGGACAGACATATGGCGCGCCTAAAAAGGCTGTGATGTTAGTTACGGCATAGTAATGCTCATTTTGCACATAAAAGTACATAGTCTTAGGATGTGGTTCGGGTATATTTTGGAACTTGAGGAGAGCGTCATTAGCCCTACTGTGGTACAAAACCACAATCTTGATGTTCAGAAAGTTTTCAAATTTGACTATGTCTGAGAAAGCCACAGCATCCTGTATACCGAGACCCACCGCAGTTTGTAGCTCGAGAGCTTTATGTAACGCGGCTTGATCCGTACATCCGGGGCTGAGTAAGTGGGCCAAACCTATGGCAAAACATAGCTTATTACCTGGATTGTGAACGTTTATGAGATAGGCCCTTTTATTGCTTATGATTTCGGACTGCATTAAACTCTCGAGCTTTCGTCTCTGACCCCCGCCCCCTTGTGGTTGGCGTACTAATTGTACTACAAGTTCGAGGGTCCTATCTGCTAGCACGTTTAAATTTGACTGTACAAGGCGTTCTAGCAGTTTAACAAATTGTTCAAGCTCTGCTTCACCATTCTGTAAAATAAGCGATACCTTGCTCTGTAGACTGTCTCCACAAATTTCCAACTGTAAGAGATCCCTAGGTTCGCTATAATCTCTGATCCTCGCTAACAGTTCATTCAAAGTGTCCATAAGCATTACGTAAAACACAGCATATTCCCGAATCTGACCCCCCCATGCGAAATTGAAAAACTGGCGAACCTCAATATTGTTGAATTTATTTCGACGCAAAACATGTACACTTCGATCAAGACCTCCCCCCTCCAGATTTACTAGGCAATTGTCCAACTGTTCAAAAACATCGTATTGGGTTTCAGACTCTTCGGACATTGGTGTTAAAGGCTGATTTATAGGTGTCTGGGGTGCCGAATTAAACCTAGCGCTCTCGTTCTGTACACTGATCTCAAGACCGCCCCCCTCCAGATTTGCTAGACATTTGTCCAACTGTTCAAAAACATCATATTGACTTTCAGACTCTTCGGACAATGTTGTTAAAGGCTGTCTTAGAGGTGTCTGTGGGGCCGAATTAAACCTAGGGCTCGCGTTAAGCTGGGTAATTAGAGATATGATGGTTTCGGGAATCTGTGTTAACATGTTTTCCTCGGAAGGCCCTGACTCATTCATACGTGTAATAATGTCTATGAGTTCGGAGGGAATCTGGGATAATAGATTTTCATCTATTGTCATTATGTCAATTACCCCCGAATCATTCATATGGTTAACTATATCTTGGAGCTCTGTAGGGATCCTGGCTAAGAGTGTTTCAATTGTCTCACTTTGGTCTATAGGGGGCGCCATCTGTCTAATTAAGGATGTGTGTGTGTGTGTGTTTACATGTGTGTTTTTTAACGGCGGTATTTGCTTGTTTTAGCCCTAATGTTTTTTAACATACGGGGTAGCTCGCTACGCCAGAATGACACATCCTGATTGTATTGATGCTCGAGTAGAATACACATGCGCCTCTGGAGTAGAGCCTTTCGTGATTTTAAACCCAGGGTAAACGCTTTGAAAAAACGTTCTTGGTCTATTTCAGAATCTGCTGTTTCCCCCACAGAATTGGCCGATTCAAGAAGGTTGGCAGCTTCACAGAACATCAAATCGTCTACCTCAGAAATGTCATTTAAATCTTTGACATCATCAGGTTTCTCTGGTGTCTTTGGAGCCTCCTCGGGGATGCTTGTCTGGGCATCCTCCGATGTTTGTGCGTTGTGTTCATAAGCCGGTGAGGAGTCTGAAATAAAAATAATACATACACAAATAGGTTATTAACCCTAAAATATGTTAAAAATGCCAAATACATTTCAGATATAAGCCTATATATTAACAATACATTAATTAAATACCTCGGCTTTTTTGACGAGGGCTGTTCTGAAGAAGCTCTGAAACCAAGGGCTGTTGTGTTTGTTCAACCTGTATTACAACATCTGCAGGTCCGGTAGATGGGGAGCCTGAAAAAAACAAAAAAACAGCATTAGGCCTTGTTTTAACATATTCCGGCATAAAAAAAAAAAATATATAAATATTAAAATAATAATATATATAAATAATAATATATAATTGATTCATACCTAGTCCTTGGAACGACGTCTCGTGAATATCGGCCAAGTAGAATTGTTCGGGTGAAGCGGAACTGTGGATCTGAGCACTAATTATCCTTTGGTGTTTAGAAATATGGGGGACAACGTTGTCCTGGCCAAGGGGAGTTGACCTGCCGTTTAAAGTCTCTGTTCGCTGCTTTTGGGTAAATACATCCTGGGAGTAGGGCAGAATTGTCTCGTAGTCATATGCTTCGCAGAAACCGTTCAGGCTCCATAGGGCATCGTTTAACCTTCTAGGCTTTAGGTCCTCTGTAAACATATAAAATAACTTTTAATATAAGATGCCCACACTTTTTGTTTTTAAGGTATAAATATTTTTATGTATGGAATTCTTGGAGCTTACTTACGTTGACAATTCAGGGCAGGCGTTTGTTTCGGAGACCCATGGGATGATTCGAGCTCAGTTATACCTCGGAGTATCTGCGTGAATGCTTCAGAATCTATAAAACATTCGACAATATTAAAGCTATAATCACTTTAGCTAATATTGCCTTGTTATACGGTAAGCATACTGATCCTAATGATTGTTTAATATTTCTATAACATCCCACGCTTTTCAAACAATTCCCCAACAACAACCAAATCTAATAAAGATTTATTTCAAGAACTCACCTTGTGATAGATCCATTAGACTTTTTTCCCCGATTATCTTTTTTAACGCTTCAGTCCGATAACGATTCTTGGAGTTTCTGGAGGTGCTGTTTGCATCGGAACTAAAACGCTGCTAACATTGCCCATGGTTTCTAGCGCTTTTGTACCCTACGACCTAGAGAAAAACCCCTGAATGATTTTTTTACATAGCATTTGGGGTTTGTCGTTTTTTTCGGGCTATACCCCCGCCCATGGTATATTTGACACATTTCAAACACATGGTATTGGGTGTGTCTAAACATTAGGATCCTTTTGGAGCTTCTAAAATCTCCGGGGTGCTAGCACCTAGATGCATGGGGTGTGTTGTTCTCGACATCGCTGGGATGAATGACTTTTTAGCCCCCCTAAAAAAATAGTTTTATGAAAGGCCTTTAAGATTAGGAGTCGTAAGACACAATATTATTGTTGGGGGGGTAGGCATCTGTTTTGCAGGCTAGTGTAAACCTTGGTTTCAAACGACCCACCAGGCATGCAGGGGTATTTTTTTAACAAACAACCCGCCCCCCTTTTTCTGTTTTTGAAACACACACACACACACACACACACACACACACACACACACACAGCCACTACAGAAAACTCCCTCACGCACATGCGCGCGCACATGGCTTTTTCCGCAAGATTTTTCTCAGGGACAGACTGCGCTAAGAGTGAACAAACGCGAGAGTTCATAACGTGGTGAGATTCTGATTTTAAAACCATTTATTTCATTCAAAATATTTAGTACATACATTTTATATCGTTACATTCTTAAGGTATTTTACGATGCCTTTCTTACAGATCCTGGGAGCTTATGCAACCAACCGCCATTGTCCGTGTCGAGTTCACCCTCAAAAGGCAAGGCTCTCTTGCTATGTCCATCAACACATGGTAAGTTTTCACTCCAGGGGTAGATCCGCCGTCGGGCCTTTTGGTCTTGACTCTGTCTCAAGGAAAGCCTCGCCCAGCGCTTTAACTGTTCCCCATTTTGGAAGAGAATGTCCAGCTTATTCATAAGTGTTATGAAAATTGGATAATCCACCCATTTAAAACTAAACACAGGAATAAAAAAGTTTACATGTTTGCGGGGTCTGGAAGCTACCGGAGAATTGACAGACTTTGTAGCATTAGCCTTATCATAAAGGTCACAGGCTAAAATTGTCACTTTGTTGTCAGGGCTATAGTCCATTGAAGCAATTCTTAGAGCCTTGAGATCACTGCGGCCGCAGACCTGTTCTTCCAACGCATATCCTGGCACATTTGTAACACTTAGGACCTGTTCAATTTTACAAAGAGCCAGCCTGATGTTTAGCCATTCTCTCATCCCCAGAGCCGGGGGAAAACTCCCAGGTTTTGCAGGATAAAGGGGTTTGGGTCCACGGTCTGTGAATATCTTTACCGTAGAATCCTCCGGGTGGAATATGTAAGACATGTGGCCCTCACTCGTACCCAAAAATCCTTTAAAACATTCTGGAGCTTCACACAGAACTTCTTCAAGGCTTTGGTCACTGGGTTCATGACAAGCCGAGCATAACATCCCTAAAATTGGCATAGGTGTCATTTTTGTTTAATATTCAGGGGGGTTATCATGTACAGTCTTAAACAGGTATTGTTCAGCGGCTTTATAAGGGGCCTTAACCAACCCAAACCGTGAGAAACAGTAACAGGTTGACCTGACACATGGTCACTTACTCAACCCAGGGCATGCACCCTTCTACATGACATAGGGTCATAAATCATTACATAGGGTCATAAATCAGGCTTGGGTCATCAATCATTAACGGCCTGTCAAAGGGACCCTTACTCACCCCATAGCCCCCACCTAACCAGGCTTGTCTATCAGGCTTGGGTCATCAATCATTAACGGCCTGTCAAAGGGACCCTTACTCACCCCATAGCCCCCACCTAACCAGGCTTGCCTGACCAGAAGACATGCACACGTCATCACTACATAGGGTTCACATAGAGTTCACATAGGGTCATCAATCAAAATATTGACCCGTGACATCTACTCTATTCTCTCTGATAGATAGATAGATAGATAGATAGATAGATAGATAGATAGATAGATAGATAGATAGATAGATAGATAGATAGATAGATAGATAGATAGATAGATAGATAGATAGATAGATAGATAGATAGATAGATAGATAGATAGATAGATAGATAGATAGATAGATAGATAGATAGATAGATAGATAGATGGATGGATGGATGGATGGATGGATGGATGGATGGATAGATAGATAGATAGATAGATAGATAGATAGATAGATAGATAGATAGATAGATAGATAGATAGATAGATAGATAGATAGATAGATAGATAGATAGATAGATAGATAGATAGATAGATAGATAGATAGATAGATAGATAGATAGATAGATAGATAGATAGATAGATAGATAGATAGATAGATAGATAGATAGATAGATAGATAGATAGATAGATAGATAGATAGATAGATAGATAGATAGATAGATAGATAGATAGATAGATAGATAGATAGATAGATAGATAGATAGATAGATAGATAGATAGATAGATAGATAGATAGATAGATGGACGGACGGACGGACGGACGGAAAGACAGATAGATGGAAGGATGGATAGATATATGTGTGTGTGTGATGGGAGGTATAGACAATATGTACAGTATATGGGATAGAATATGAAGTATATCTGAAGAAAAATATACACTACTGTTCAAAAGTTTGGGGTCACTTAGAAGTGTCCTTGTTTTGAAAGAAAAGCACATTTGTGGTCTATTAAAATAACATAATATTGATCAGGAATACAGGTTAGACATAGTTAATGTTGTAAAATACTATTGTAGCTGGAAGAGGCTGGTTGGAATATCTACATAGGCATACAGAGGTCCATTATCAGCAACCATCACTCCTGTGTTCCAATGGCATGTTGTGTTAGCTAATCCAAGTTTATCATTTTAAAGGGCTAATTGATCATTAGAAAACCCTTTTGCAATTATGTTAGCACAGCTGAAAACTGTTGTTCTGATTAAAGAAGCAGCTGGCCTTCTTTAGACTAGTTGAGTATCTGGAGCATCAGCATTTGTGGGTTCCATTACAGGCTCAAAATGGCCAGAAACAAAGAACTTTCTTCTGAAACTCGTCAGTTTATTCATGTTCTGAGAAATGAAGGCTATTCCAAGCGAGAAATTGCCAAGAAACTGAAGATCTCGTACAACGCTTTGTACAACTCCCTTCACAGAACAGCACAAACTGTCTCTAACCAGAATAGAAAGAGGAGTGGGAGGCCCCGGTGCACAACTGAGCAAGAGGACAAGTACATTAGAGTGTCTAGTTTGAGAAACAGAGGCCTCAAAAGTCCTAATGTGGCAGCTTCATTAAATAGTAGACAGCAGTCTCAACATCAATAGTGTAGAAACGACTCCAGGATGCTGGCCTTCTAGGCAGAGTTGCACAGAAAAAGCCATATCTCAGACTGGCCAATAAAAAGAAAAGATTAAGATGGGCAAAAAAACACAGATACTGGACGGAGGAACTCTGCCTAGAAGGGCAGCTTCCCGGAGTCGCCTCTTCACTGTTGACGTTGAGACTGCTGTTTTGCGGGTGGTTACTGATAACGGGCCTCTTTACACCTATGTAGATATTCCATAAAAAATCTGCCGTTTCCAGCTAGAATGGTAATTTACAACATTATTAACAATGTCTACCCTGTTTTCCTTATCAATTTTAATGGGCAAAAAAGTTGCTTTTCTTTCAAAAACAAGAACATTTCTAAGTGACCCTTAACTTTTGAATGGCAGTGTATGTACAGTAATAGTACACATAGGAAGGCCTTCCCTAGAATACTGTATATACATATGAAGTGGGTAAAACAGGAAGGCCTTCCCTAGAATACTGTATATACATATGAAGTGGGTAAAACAGGAAGGCCTTCACTAGAATACTGTATATACATATGAAGTGGGTAAAACAGGATGGCCTTCACTAGAATACAGTACATATGAAGTGGGTAAAACAGGAAGGCCTTCACTAGAATACTGTATATACATATGAAGTGGGTAAAACAGGATGGCCTTCCCTAGAATACTGTATATACATATGAAGTGGGTAAAACAGGATGGCCTTCACTAGAATACAGTACATATGAAGTGGGTAAAACAGGAAGGCCTTCACTAGAATACTGTATATACATATGAAGTGGGTAAAACAGGAAGGCCTTCACTAGAATACAGTACATATGAAGTGGGTAAAACAGGAAGGCCTTCACTAGAATACTGTATATACATATGAAGTGGGTAAAACAGGATGGCCTTCCCTAGAATACTGTATATACATATGAAGTGGGCAAAACAGGAAGGCCTTCACTAGAATACAGTATATACATATGAAGTGGGTAAAACAGGAAGGCCTTCACTAGAATACAGTACATATGAAGTGGGTAAAACAGGAAGGCCTTCACTAGAATACTGTATATACATATGAAGTGGGTAAAACAGGAAGGCCTTCCCTAGAATACTGTATATACATATGAAGTGGGTAAAACAGGAAGGCCTTCACTAGAATACAGTATATACATATGAAGTGGGTAAAACAGGAAGGCCTTCACTAGAATACAGTACATATGAAGTGGGTAAAACAGGAAGGCCTTCACTAGAATACTGTATATACATATGAAGTGGGTAAAACAGGAAGGCCTTCACTAGAATACAGTATATACATATGAAGTGGGTAAAACAGGAAGGCCTTCACTAGAAAACTGTATATACATATGAAGTGGGTAAAACAGGAAGGCCTTCACTAGAATACTGTATATACATATGAAGTGGGTAAAACAGGATGGCCTTCACTAGAATACAGTATATACATATGAAGTGGGTAAAACAGGAAGGCCTTCACTAGAATACAGTATATACATATGAAGTGGGTAAAACAGGATGGCCTTCACTAGAATACAGTATATACATATGAAGTGGGTAAAACAGCATGCTCACTGATCCATGTCTTAAGGCTTCTAAGGTTTTCCCTGTGTAAGACAGACCACAAGGACATTTCAACATGTAAATAACATTGGTGGACATGCAGGTAATTTCAACCCTTGATCTTAAATCTTTGTATGTAAACATTATTAAAGTGATCAGTGTTCCATTATTAATTGATCAGTGTTCCATGACTATGTACATAGGTCAGCAACCTCTAAGGTGAATGGTAGAGTAACCGGGTGGTAGCCGTCTAGTGGCGTTGACTAAAGTTCAGGTAAAAGTGGATGATTGGGATGCACATCGGTGTTTGTGCTTCTGAATAAATCCTGGGGAAACAAATATGGAACGTGGATGTCCATTTTGCAAAGCAATCATGTTTTGATTTGTTTGTATGTGTGCTGGGTGGATGGAGGTGCCTCATTCACTTTGATTGGGGTTTACGGTCAATGAATGATGAGTATTTGTGAAAATGCTACCGGTTGTCCTTCGGCAGACGCTGGTTGGCTAGCTGCCATCCGAGCTGGCCCCTGTCTAATTTCCCCCTGGCGATGTGGCTGCATGTTGATTCATTTGACTTTGTTTTCGTCTAGTGGTACTTTGAGTAGTGGGACAAATAGCGTACTTTATACTGCCAGTTAACTCTCTAAATCATAAGCTAGCCTAGTATCATGACTAGGAGGGAGTGGATATGATGTTAGACCACAATGTTAGATTGGTGATCAACTCTCATGTTAAATAAAGGTGAAATAAAAAGCTTGAGTGTACACAAACACACACAGATGCTTGCACACACACACACACACACACACACACACACACACACACACACACACACACACACACACACACACACACACACACACACACACACACACACACAACAAACACAGATGCATGCACCCACACATGCACGCAAATAGACACACACACACACACACACACACACACACACACACACACACACACACACACACACACACACACACACACACACACACACACACACACACAACAAACACAGATGCATGCACCCACACATGCACGCAAATAGACACACACACACACCAGTGGAGGCTCACTGAGGACCATCCTCCTCAGTGAATTTCATAAAAATAAAAGAGTAAAACATTATAAAAATGATCCCAACTTCTTAAGTAGTACTTTCAAGTATTTTTACTCATGTACTTTACACCACTGCAGCTACCCATACTTGGTATTTTCAATGGGGATATTTTATCTTTTCCACCCCGTCCAGTTGGTGGCATTGTTGCACTACCTTTTTGTTTTCTACAAGCCATAAAAACACCAGTGAGGAAGAAAAAAAAAAAAAAACATGTCTGTCTTGTTGAGCTTTGATACAGATTTTCTACCTGATAGCAGTGGAGGCTCCTCATGGGAGAAAGGGGAGGACCATGCTCAGTGAATATTTAAAAAGTAATCCTTTTTAGATAAATCTATACTAAATATATTCACGTCACCAAATAATAGATTATAATACACTGTTTTGCAATGAAGGTCTACAGTAACGTCAACAGGTGTAACCGGAAGAGAGCTAGCTTCCGTCCTCCTCTGGGTACATTGACTTCAATACAAAACCTTGGAGGCACATGGTTCCCTCCTCCTTCCATAGACTTACACAGTCATTATTACAACTTCCGGAGGACATCCTCCAACCTATCAGAGCTCTTGCAGCATGACCTGACATGTTGTCCAGCCAATCAGAGAATGAATGTAGTACTGAACATATTACCTACAGCTAGCTAGCACTGCAGTGCATAAAATGTGATAAGTAGTTGATTCACAGAGAGAGAAAGACAATAACTGATTTCTTCAAAAATGAAGGAGAAGTATGAGAGAGATAGCTAGATAGAGTGAGAGAAAGAGAGAGCGAGATATTGCTATATTTCAGGGGGGGGGGGGGTCACTTTCACTTAGCTACTTAGCTAGCAAAAGCAGCTAACTAGCTAGTTTAACCTACTGAAACACCCGGCTCAAACAGATGGATGCTATGTTAGCTAGCTGGCTTTGACTATCCAACACAACACTGGAACTCTTCAGAGGCAAGGTAAGCTTTTGATTTTACTAATTTATTGCCATGGGGTGTTAGTGCTAAACTGGTGTTAGTGCTAAACTGGTGTTAGTGCTAAACTGCCTACTGACTGTACACTGGAATGTTACTGTATGATTGTAGCGGTTTTACTAACGTGTTAGTTCTATTAGCTATGTTGACTATGATGTTGGATTAGCTAATATGGGGACAACGATGTAGGCTGTGTTGTACAGGTTATGATATGGTTTGGCTTGTGAAGGTTTTTTCGCCTGGTCACATACAGCTGATGTGTTGTGCAGTGATGTCCACAAGTGAAGGGAAAAGGTGAGAAGAGGAGAGCGCATAGATGCGAGAAGGAATACAGATGTGGCTGTTATGAAAGAGAATCTTGTGATCATGGGTGTATTCATTCCCGCTGATTCTGTTGTGAAATGTTTCTTAAACAGAAGCAAACGAAACAAAACGGGAATAAACATACCTGGATTTGTCCAAAAGAAACTCTTGTTTGCATGTGTTAGGCTAATGAGGCAACAGTGTCCATGTGTCACTGTCTGTCACCTTAAGCTTTTCTCTCGACCTGTGTGCACCTACGATGTAAACTTTAATTCATAGGCTGGGTTGTAGCAACCTCATGATGGGTAAAGGAAGAATTTGAGTATCATGTAGTAGCCTAAACCTATCGATGTTACATTCTGGTTGAATGGAATATGAATGAGAGTCATCCAATATGCTGTAATAGAAATAAGACTCCTGAAAAAAAAAATCATCCTACCTCATCTGCACCGACCGCCATTGACACACACACACACACACACACACACACACACACACACACACACACACACACACACACACCACACACACACACACACACACACACACACACACACACACACACAGAGTGACTGAAACTACATTTTCAAACGTCAAGCATGTCTCTTTGTATCAGATCTCTGGGGAAATTATAATGTTACAAGGAACATTAGTCCACTTCTAAAATGGTGGCTCTCGACTCTAATGCAGGGCTGGGAAATTATTTTCCATGGTGAGGGACACATTATAATATATTTTTTGCCTTTATTTACCTTTATACAACTAGTCATTTTCAGCCTAGGAGCAGTGGGTTAACTGCCTTGTTCAGGGGAGCAGTGGGTTAACAGCCTTGTTCAGGGGAGCAGTGGGTTAACAGCCTTGTTCAGGGGAGCAGTGGGTTAACAGCCTGTTCAGGGGAGCAGTGGTTAACAGCCTTGTTCAGGGGAGCAGAGTTACACCTTGTTCGGGAGCAGTGGGTTACCTGCCTTGTTCAGGGGCGCAGTGTGTTACACAGCCTGTTCAGGGGAGCAGAGGGGTTAACTGCCTGTTCAGGGGAGCAGTGGGTTAACAGCCTTGTTCAGGGGAGCCGTGGGTGTTAACAGCCTTGTTCAGGGGAGCAGTGGGTTAACAGCCTTGGTTCAGGGAGCAGTGGGTAACTGCCTTGTCAGGGGAAGCAGTGGGGTTAAATGCCTGTTCAGGGGAGCAGGGGTTAACAGCCTTGGTTCAGGGGAGCAGAGCAGTGGGTGTTAACAGCCTTGGTTCAGGGGAGCCGTGGGGTCACTGCCTGTTCAGAGGGAGTAGCAGTGGGTTAACAGCCTTGTTCAGGGGAGCAGTGGGTTAACAGCCTTGTTCAGGGGAAAGCAGTGGGTTAACAGCCTTGTTCAGGGGAGCAGTGGGTTAACAGCCTTGTTCATGGGGAGCAGTGGGTTAACAGCCTTGTTCAGGGGGAACAGTGGGTTAACAGCCTTGTTCAGGGAACAGTGGGTTAACAGCCTTGTTCAGGGGAGCAGTGGGTTAACAGCCTTGTTCAGGGGAGCAGTGGGTTAACAGCCCTTGTTCAGGGGAGCAGTGGGTTAACTAGGGCCTTAGGTTATGGGACAGTGGTTTAACACCTGTTCAGGGGAGCAGTGGGTTAACAGCCTTGTTCAGGGGAGCAGTGGGTTAACAGCCTTGTTCAGGGGAGCAGTGGGTTAACTGCCTTGTTCAGGGGAGCAGTGGGTTAACAGCCTTGTTCAGGGGAGCAGTGGGTTAACAGCCTTGTTCAGGGGAGCAGTGGGTTAACAGCCTTGTTCAGGGGAGCAGTGGGTTAACAGCCTTGTTCAGGGGAGCAGTGGGTTAACAGCCTTGTTCAGGGGAGCAGTGGGTTAACAGCCTTGTTCAGGGGAGCAGTGGGTTAACAGCCTTGTTCAGGGGAGCAGTGGGTTAACAGCCTTGTTCAGGGGAGCAGTGGGTTAACAGCCTTGTTCAGGGGAGCAGTGGGTTAACAGCCTTGTTCAGGGGAACAGTGGGTTAACTGCCTTGTTCAGGGGAGCAGTGGGTTAACAGCCTTGTTCAGGGGAGCAGTGGGTTAACAGCCTTGTTCAGGGGAGCAGTGGGGTTAACTGCCTTGTTCAGGGGAGCAGTGGGTTAACTGCCTTGTTCAGGGGAGCAGTGGGTTAACAGCCTTGTTCAGGGGAGCAGTGGGTTAACAGCCTTGTTCAGGGGAGCAGTGGGTTAACAGCCTTGTTCAGGGGAGCAGTGGGTTAACTGCCTTGTTCAGGGGAGCAGTGGGTTAACTGCCTTGTTCAGGGGAGCAGTGGGTTAACAGCCTTGTTCAGGGGAGCAGTGGGTTAACTGCCTTGTTCAGGGGAGCAGTGGGTTAACTGCCTTGTTCAGGGGGAGCAGTGGGTTAACAGGCCTTGTTCAGGGGAGCAGTGGGTTAACCAGCCTTGTTCAGGGGAGCAGTGGGTTAACAGCCTTGTTCAGGGGAGCAGTGGGTTAACAGCCTTGTTCAGGGGACAGTGGGTTAACAGGGGAGCAGTGGGTTAACAGCCTTGTTCAGGGGAGCAGTGGGTTAACAGCCTTGTTCAGGGGAGCAGTGGGTTAACAGCCTTGTTCAGGGGAGCAGTGGGTAACAGCCTTGTTCAGGGAGCAGTGGGTTACAGCCTTGTTCAGGGGAGCAGTGGGTTAACAGCCTTGTTCAGGGGAGCAGTGGTTAACAGCCTTGTTCAGGGGAGCAGTGGGTTAACAGCCTTGTTCAGGGGAGCAGTGGGTTAACTGCCTTGTTCAGGGGAGCAGTGGGTTAACAGCCTTGTTCAGGGGAGCAGTGGGTTAACAGCCTTGTTCAGGGGAGCAGTGGGGTTAACAGCCTTGTTCAGGGGAACAGTGGGTTTAACAGACCTTGTTCAGGGGAAGCAGTGGGTTAACAGCCTTGTTCAGGGGAGCAGTGGGTTAACAGCCTTGTTCAGGGGAGCAGTGGGTTAACAGCCTTGTTCAGGGGAGCAGTGGGTTAACAGCCTTGTTCAGGGGAGCAGTGGGTTAACAGCCTTGTTCAGGGAGCAGTGGGTTGAACTGCCTTGTTCAGGGGAGCAGTGGGGTTAACAGCCTTGTTCAGGGGAGCAGTGGGGTAACAGCCTTGTTCAGGGGAGCAGTGGGTTAACACCTTGTTCAGGGGAACAGTGGGTTAACAGCCTTGTTCAGGGGAGCAGTGGGTTAACAGCCTTGTTCAGGGGAGCAGTGGGTTACAGCCTTGTTCAGGGGAGCAGTGGCTTAACAGCCTTGTTCAGGGGAGCAGTGGGTTAACTGCCTGTTCAGGGGGAGCAGTGGTTACAGCCTTGTTCAGGGGAACAGTGGGTTAACTGCCTTGTTCAGGGGAGCAGGGGGTTAACAGCCTTGTTCAGGGGAGCAGTGGGTTAACAGCCTTGTTCAGGGGAACAGTGGGGTTAACAGCCTTGTTCAGGGGAGCAGTGGTTAACAGCCTTGGTCAGGGGAGCAGTGGGTTAACTGCCTTGTTCAGGGAAACAGTGGGGTTAACAGCCTTGTTCAGGGGAGCATGGGTTAACAGCCTTGTTCAGGGGAGCAGGGGGTTAACAGCCTTGTTCAGGGGAGCAGTGGGTTAACAGCCTTGTTCAGGGGAGCAGTGGGTTAACTGCCTTGTTCAGGGGAACAGTGGGTTAACAGCCTTGTTCAGGGGAGCAGTGGGTTAACAGCCTTGTTCAGGGGAGCAGTGGGTTAACAGCCTTGTTCAGGGGAGCAGTGGGTTAACTGCCTTGTTCAGGGGAACAGTGGGTTAACAGCCTTGTTCAGGGGAGCAGTGGGTTAACAGCCTTGTTCAGGGGAGCAGTGGGTTAACAGCCTTGTTCAGGGGAGCAGTGGGTTAACAGCCTTGTTCAGGGGAGCAGTGGGTTAACTGCCTTGTTCAGGGGAACAGTGGGTAACAGCCTTGTTCAGGGGAGCAGTGGGTTAACAGCCTTGTTCAGGGGAGCAGTGGGTTAACAGCATTGTTCAGGGGAGCAGTGGGTTAACAGCCTTGTTCCGGGGAGCAGTGGGTTAACAGCCTTGTTCAGGGGAGCAGTGGGTTACAGCCTTGGTTCAGGGGAGCAGTGGGTTAACAGCCTTGTTCAGGGGAGCAGTGGGTTAACAGCCTTGTTCAGGGGAGCAGTGGGTTAACAGCCTTGTCAGGGGAGCAGTGGGTTAACAAGCCTTGTTCAGGGAGCATGGGTTAACAGCCTTGTTCAGGGGAGCAGTGGGGTTAACAGCCGTGTTCAGGGGAGCAGTGGTTAACAGCCTTGTTCAGGGGAGCAGTGGGGTTAACAGCCTTGTTCAGGGACAGTGGGTTAACAGCCTTGTTCAGGGGAGCAGTGGGTTAAACAGCCTTGTTCAGGGAGCAGTGGGTTAACACATCCTTGTTCAGGGGAGCAGTGGGTTACAGGCCCTTAGTGTTCAGGGGAGCAGTGGGTTAACAGCCTTGTTCAGGGAGCAGTGGGTTAACAGCCTTGTTCAGGGGAGCAGTGGGTTAACAGCCTTGTTCAGGGGAGCAGTGGGTTAACAGCCTTGTTCAGGGGAGCAGTGGGTTAACAGCCTTGTTCAGGGGAGCAGTGGGTTAACAGCCTTGTTCAGGGAGCAGTGGGTTAACAGCCTGTTCAGGGAGCAGTGGGTTAAACAGCCTTGTTCAGGGAGCAGTGGGGTTTAACAGCCTTGTTCAGGGAGCAGTGGGTTAACAGCCTTGTTCAGGGGAGCAGTGGGTTAACAGCCTTGTTTCAGGGGAGCAGTGGGTTAACAGCCTTGTTCAGGGGAGCAGTGGTTAACAGGCCTTGTTCAGGGGAGCATGGGGTTAACAGCCTTGTTCAGGGGAGCATGGGTTAACAGCCTTGTTCAGGGGAGCATGGGTTAACACCTTGTTCAGGGGAGTCAGTGGGTTAACAGCCTTGTTCAGGGGAGCAGTGGGGTTAACAGCCTTGTTCAGGGAGCAGTGGGTTAACAGCCTTGTTCAGGGGAGCAGTGGTTAACTGCCTTGTTCGGGGAGGCAGTGGGTTAACAGCCTTGTTCAGGGGAGCAGTGGGTTAACAGCCTTGTTCAGGGGAGCAGTGGTAACGACTGTTCAGGGGAGCAGTGGGGTTAACAGCCTTGTTCAGGGGACAGTGTTAACTGCCTTGTTCGGAAGGGGAGCAGTGGGTTAACAGCGTTGTTCCAGGGGAGCAGTGGTTTAACAGCCTTGTTCAGGGGAAGCAGTGGTTAACAGCCTTGTTCAGGGAGCATTGGGTTTAACAGCCCTTGTTCAGGGGAGCATTGGGTTAACAGCCTTGTTCAGGGGAGCAGTGGGTTAACTGCCTTGTTTCAGGGGCGCAAAGTGGTTACATCCTTGTTCAGGGGAGCAGTGGGTTACATCCTGTTCAGGGGAGCAGTTGGTTAACAGCCTGTTCATGGGAAGCAGTGGGTTAACAGCCTTGTTCAGGGGACATGGGTTAACAGCCTTGGTTTTCAGGGGAGCAGTGGGTTAACAGCCTTGTTCAGGGGAGCAGTGGGTTAACAGCCTTGTTCAGGGGAGCAGTGGGTTAACAGCCTTGTTCAGGGGAGCAGTGGGTTAACAGCCTTGTCAGCTCAGGGATTCCATCTTGCAACCTTTCAGTTACTGGTCCAACGCTCTAACCACTAGGCTATCTGCTGGTTTCTAGTCCAACGCTCTAACCACTAGGCTATCTGCTGGTTTCTAGTCCAACGCTCTAACCACTAGGCTATCTGCTGGTTACTAGTCCAATGCTCTAACCACTAGGCTATCTGCTGGTTTCTAGTCCAACGCTCTAACCACTAGGCTATCTGCTGGTTACTACTCCAATGCTCTAACACTAGGCTATCTGCTGGTTACTACTCCAAGGCTCTAACCACTAGGCTATCTGCTGGTTTCTAGTCCAACGCTCTAACCACTAGGCTATCTGCTGGTTACTAGTCCAACGCTCTAACCACTAGGCTATCTGCTGGTTACTACTCCAATGCTCTAACCACTAGGCTATCTGCTGGTTACTACTCCAATGCTCTAACCACTAGGCTATCTGCTGGTTACTAGTCCAATGCTCTAACCACTAGGCTATCTGCTGGTTACTAGTCCAACGCTCTAACCACTAGGCTATCTGCTGGTTACTAGTCCAATGCTCTAACCACTAGGCTATCTGCTGGTTACTAGTCCAACGCTCTAACCACTAGGCTATCTGCTGGTTACTAGTCCAACGCTCTAACCACTAGGCTATCTGCTGGTTACTACTCCAATGCTCTAACCACTAGGCTATCTGCTGGTTACTACTCCAATGCTCTAACCACTAGGCTATCTGCTGGTTACTAGTCCAACGCTCTAACCACTAGGCTATCTGCTGGTTACTACTCCAACGCTCTAACCACTAGGCTATCTGCTGGTTACTACTCCAATGCTCTAACCACTAGGCTATCTGCTGGTTACTAGTCCAATGCTCTAACCACTAGGCTATCTGCTGGTTACTAGTCCAATGCTCTAACCACTAGGCTATCTGCTGGTTACTAGTCCAAGGCTCTAACCACTAGGCTATCTGCTGGTTACTAGTCCAAGGCTCTAACCACTAGGCTATCTGCTGGTTACTAGTCCAATGCTCTAACCACTAGGCTATCTGCTGGTTACTAGTCCAATGCTCTAACCACTAGGCTATCTGCTGGTTACTAGTCCAAGGCTCTAACCACTAGGCTATCTGCTGGTTACTAGTCCAAGGCTCTAACCACTAGGCTATCTGCTGGTTACTAGTCCAAGGCTCTAACCACTAGGCTACCTGCCACCCCATGACTGTGACTGTGTTGACAGATATATCTACTGTAAATCACATCCAGATGTACTACTTATTTTACTTTTTTTAACATGCACAGAAATAAACCCCATCCATGTTCTCCTTTGGTAGGTATTTTCATTATGAAACCTGCAATGAACTACTCGGAGGGAAAAGTACACTGTGCATTCAGCACCACGGACAGAACCCTTGTTAACGGGTAAGCACAAGAACACAAGAAAGATAGAGCGCTCAACATTACATTTAAACTAGTCAATCCGTGTGAGGAGTGAAGTCTCTGATGGGCATTGACTAGAGCAGTGAAGTCAGGTATAGTTTATGACAGCGCTATGCGCAAGATTGTTGAGAGGTGAGAGTCAGTAAGAGATGATCTGTGCCTTGACCTGTTATATTTCATCAATGAAAAGTACGAACATCTTCTGAGCATGACTCCTAATCTTTGGAAAGTTTTGTTCATTGAGAGATGCATAGAACCTCGTCAGTGACATTGTTTGAAATAGTTCTCCAATCACTGCATCAGACTGAAGTTCAATAAGCTCAAGTTGCAGGTCAGTGGAAGCGTTATCCACATTGAAGGTGAAAGGAGAGGAAACCAACAGCATGTCATTTTCCAACACTTTGAAATCTTCAAAATGATGAGAAAACTCACCGTTCAAAGCACGCAGCAGAGATGTATACTTCTCCCTCTGGTCATCTGATAGGGAACAGACTAGTAGTGTTCAGAATGTCATCTGATAGGGAACAGGCTAGTAGTGTTCAGAAGGTCATCTGATAGGGAACAGAATAGTAGTGTCAGAAGGTCATCTGATAGGGAACAGACTAGTAGTGTTCAGAAGGTCATCTGATAGGGAACAGACTAGTAGTGTTCAGAAGGTCATCTGATAGGGAACAGACTAGTAGTGTTCAGAAGGTCATCTGATAGGGAACAGACTAGTAGTGTTCAGAAGGTCATCTGATAGGGAACAGGCTAGTAGTGTTCAGAAGGTCATCTGATAGGGAACAGAATAGTAGTGTCAGAAGGTCATCTGATAGGGAACAGACTAGTAGTGTTCAGAAGGTCATCTGATAGGGAACAGACTAGTAGTGTTCAGAAGGTCATCTGATAGGGAACAGACTAGTAGTGTTCAGAAGGTCATCTGATAGGGAACAGACTAGTAGTGTTCAGAAGGTCATCTGATAGGGAACAGACTAGTAGTGTCAGAAGGTCATCTGATAGGGAACAGGCTAGTAGTGTTCAGAAGGTCATCTGATAGGGAACAGACTAGTAGTGTTCAGAAGGTCATCTGATAGGGAACAGAATAGTAGTGTTCAGAAGGTCATCTGATAGGGAACAGACTAGTAGTGTCAGAAGGTGGGTGAGATTGTTGTCATCTGATAGGGAACAGACTAGTGGTGTCAGAAGGTGGGTGAAATTGTTGTCATCTGATAGGGAACAGACTAGTAGTGTCAGAAGGTGGGTGAGATTGTTGTCATCTGATAGGGAACAGACTAGTAGTGTCAGAAGGTGGGTGAGATTGTTGTCATCTGATAGGGAACAGAATAGAGGTGTCAGAAGGTCATCTGATAGGGAACAGAATAGTAGTGTTCAGAAGGTCATCTGATAGAGAACAGAATAGTAGTGTCAGAAGGTCATCTGATAGGGAACAGACTAGTAGTGTCAGAAGGTCATCTGATAGGGAACAGACTAGTAGTGTCAGAAGGTCATCTGATAGGGAACAGACTAGTAGTGTCCGAAGGTCATTTGATAGGGAACAGACTAGTAGTGTCAGAAAGTCATCTGATAGGGAACAGACTAGTAGTGTCAGAAGGTCATCTGATAGGGAACAGACTAGTAGTGTCAGAAGGTGGGTGAGATTGTTGTCATCTGATAGGGAACAGACTAGTAGTGTCAGAAGGTGGGTGAGATTGTTGTCATCTGATAGGGAACAGAATAGAGGTGTCAGAAGGTCATCTGATAGGGAACAGAATAGTAGTGTTCAGAAGGTCATCTGATAGGGAACAGACTAGTAGTGTTCAGAAGGTCATCTGATAGGGAACAGACTAGTAGTGTTCAGAAGGTCATCTGATAGGGAACAGACTAGTAGTGTCAGAAGGTCATCTGATAGGGAACAGGCTAGTAGTGTTCAGAAGGTCATCTGATAGGGAACAGACTAGTAGTGTTCAGAAGGTCATCTGATAGGGAACAGAATAGTAGTGTTCAGAAGGTCATCTGATAGGGAACAGACTAGTAGTGTCAGAAGGTGGGTGAGATTGTTGTCATCTGATAGGGAACAGACTAGTGGTGTCAGAAGGTGGGTGAAATTGTTGTCATCTGATAGGGAACAGACTAGTAGTGTCAGAAGGTGGGTGAGATTGTTGTCATCTGATAGGGAACAGACTAGTAGTGTCAGAAGGTGGGTGAGATTGTTGTCATCTGATAGGGAACAGAATAGAGGTTTCAGAAGGTCATCTGATAGGGAACAGAATAGTAGTGTTCAGAAGGTCATCTGATAGAGAACAGAATAGTAGTGTCAGAAGGTCATCTGATAGGGAACAGACTAGTAGTGTCAGAAGGTCATCTGATAGGGAACAGACTAGTAGTGTCAGAAGGTCATCTGATAGGGAACAGACTAGTAGTGTCGGAAGGTCATTTGATAGGGAACAGACTAGTAGTGTCAGAAAGTCATCTGATAGGGAACAGACTAGTAGTGTCAGAAGGTCATCTGATAGGGAACAGACTAGTAGTGTCAGAAGGTGGGTGAGATTGTTGTCATCTGATAGGGAACAGACTAGTAGTGTCAGAAGGTGGGTGAGATTGTTGTCATCTGATAGGGAACAGAATAGAGGTGTCAGAAGGTCATCTGATAGGGAACAGAATAGTAGTGTTCAGAAGGTCATCTGATAGGGAACAGAATAGTAGCGTCAGAAGGTCATCTGATAGGGAACAGACTAGTAGTGTCAGAAGGTCATCTGATAGGGAACAGACTAGTAGTGTCAGAAGGTCATCTGATAGGGAACAGACTAGTAGTGTCGGAAGGTCATCTGATAGGGAACAGACTAGTAGTGTCAGAAAGTCATCTGATAGGGAACAGACTAGTAGTGTCAGAAGGTCATCTGATAGGGAACAGACTAGTAGTGTCAGAAGGTCATCTGATAGGGAACAGACTAGTAGTGTCAGAAGGTGGGTGAGATTGTTGTCATCTGATAGGGAACAGAATAGTTGTGTTGGAAGGTGGGTGAGATTGTTGTCATCTGATTGGGAACAGACTAGTAGTGTTCAGAAGATGGGTGAGATTGTTGTCATCTGATAGGGAACAGACTGGTGGTGTCAGAAGGTAATCTGATAGGGAACAGACTAAAAGTGTCAGAAGGTCATCTGATAGGGAACAGACTAATAGTGTCAGAAGGTCATCTGATAGGGAACAGACTAGTAGTGTCAGAAGGTGGGTGAGATTATTGTCATCTGATAGGGAACAGACTAGCAGTGTCAGAAGGTGGGTGAGATTGTTGTCATCTGATAGGGAACAGACTAGTAGTGTTCAGAAGATGGGTGAGATTGTTGTCATCTGATAGGGAACAGACTAGTAGTGTCAGAAGGTGGGTGAGATTGTTGTCATCTGATAGGGAACAGACTAGTAGTGTCAGAAGGTCATCTGATAGGGAACAGACTAGTAGTGTCGGAAGGTGGGTGAGGTTGTTGTCATCTGATCGGGAACTGACTAGTAGTGTCAGAAGGTCATCTGATAGGGAACAGACTAGTAGTGTCAGAAGGTCATCTGATAGGGAACTGACTAGTAGTGTCAGAAGGTCATCTGATAGGGAACAGACTAGTAGTGTCAGAAGGTCATCTGATAGGGAACAGACTAGTAGTGTTCAGAAGGTCATCTGATAGGGAACAGACTAGTAGTGTTCAGAAGGTCATCTGATAGGGAACAGACTAGTAGTGTCGGAAGGTGGGTGAGGTTGTTGTCATCTGATCGGGAACTGACTAGTAGTGTCAGAAGGTGGGTGAGATTGTTGGCTTCTGCTTCAAATCAAACTTTTTTTGTCACATGCGCCGAATACAACAAGTGTAGACCTTACTGTGAAATGCTTACTTACAAGCCCTTAACCAAGAGTTCAGTTCAAGAAGAGTTAAGATAATATTTACCAAATAAACAAAAGTAGAAAATTATAAAAAGCAAAACAATAATGAGGCTATATACAGGGGGTACCGGTACTGAGTCAGTGTACGGGGTGCAGGTTAGAGGTCATTAGTACATGTAGGTAGGGGTGAAGTGACTATGCATAGACAATAAACAGCGAGTAGCAGCGTACAAAACAAATGGAGTGTGTGGGGAGGTGATGTGGACACCAAGGAACTTGAAACTCTCGACCCGCTCCACTACAGCCCCGTTGATGTTAATGGGGGTCTGTTCGGTCTCGCCTTTTCCTGTAGTTCATGATTAGCTCCTTTTTCTTGCTCACATTGAGGGAGAGTGGGCCAGTTCTCTGACCGCCTCCCTATAGTCTTCTCATTGTCGGTGATCAGGCCTACCACTGTTGTGTCGTCAGCAAACTTAATGATGGTGTTGGAGTAGTGTTTGGCCACGCAGTCGTGGGTGAACAGGGAGTACAGGAGGGGACTAAGTACACATCCCTGAGGGGCCCCAGTGTTGAGGATCAGCATGGCAGACGTGTTGTTGCCTACCCTTATCACCTGGGGGCGGGCCGTCAAAAAGTTTTGCGAAAAGTCCTTGCTGCTTTTGCAACTGAGAAAGCAACTCTTTCGATGCACTTGCCCTCCGCTCAGAAGACATATTCCTATATTTCTCTGCATGCTTTGTCTGGAAGTGTCGGGACAAGTTGTAGTCTTCAAGACAGCAATGCTCTCTTTGCAACTAAGCACACAGCTTTGTCCACTCTTGCTGGAACACCCTACATTCATTGTCTACTTTCCATTTCTTAGAAATGTTTTGAAAAACGATTTTTGCACAATTTCTACCAAGCTAATATTTGTAATTGTGACGTGTGTCGACCTGTCAGTCACTGTCTGTCCTCGTGCAGTTGTTATTTATACGTGTCTTCAAAATAAATGTCCCACAACACGGGGGAGTTAAGTCATTACACAAAGGCGAGTATTCATTGGGATTTTAACATGAATAGCAAATCCATTTTTTCAAAATTTTACTATCGCAAATTCTATATGTGATCTAAGCATGATTCCGCAGGCCTTATTGAATCAGGGCGTGGGCTGCATATGGCCCCTAGGCCGGCCTTTGCCCAGGCCTGATCTAATGGGTCCTGGTGATGTTGTCAAGTTGTCACAGGAAGGTCTACTCTGGCTGACTTGGTGGTGAGCCTGTAGAATACAGAGATATCAGGACTGCACAATATCCCTGTGACAGCCAATCACCCAGAGATCAGGCCTTCAGAATATCCTCTGTGACAGCCAATCACCCAGAGAGATCAGGCCTTCAGAATATCCTCTGTGACAGCCAATCACCCAGAGAGATCAGGCCTTCAGAATATCCTCTGTGACAGCCAATCACCCAGAGAGATCAGGCTTTCAGAATATCCTCTGTGACAGCCAATCATCTCGCACCCTCAGACATCCCCTCTCATTAAAGAAAAATCACTCTCTGACTGCGCAGCTCTGACATGCCCTCTCATTACAGAACAATCCCTCTCTGACTGCACAGCTCTGGAGATGACAGGAGACACACACATTAGAACCCAGTGAAATCTAAAACTGTGTGCACACGTGCACATACACACACACACGTGCACACACACACACACACCACACACACAAGAGCAAGAGCAAGCACACTGTACTTTTTGGTCCCAAGCGACTATTGTGACAGTTTGGACGCAGTGTGATGGAGAGGCCCTCTGTAACAGTGTTGATTACGTTTGATTTCCCCTGGGACATCAATCACTTGTCGAGGGAGATGATTGCTATAATAAACAGGGCTGGTGTCAAGCAAAGTTATGGTTTCTCTGAACATCACAAATGGCTTTTCTATCACATGCAAGTGACTATGTCTGTATATCACCAAACAGATTCATCTTAATTGTCTCAGTATTCAGATGAGGATGGAGATAGAAGCAGATGCATATT
Source organism: Oncorhynchus kisutch (assembly GCF_002021735.2). Lineage (NCBI taxonomy): Eukaryota > Metazoa > Chordata > Actinopteri > Salmoniformes > Salmonidae > Oncorhynchus > Oncorhynchus kisutch. The sequence goes on along the minus strand of NW_022261980.1, from coordinate 10,387,822 downwards.
ACATGATTGGAGTACGGTAAAATTTACAGCAACATCAGAAAGAAATACCGTACTCTACAAATGATGTAGTTTTACAACAGTGCATATTTTGTTTATTGTAGATGTTTCTTCCTCATAACTCCTACTTATGTGTGGATGTTATGGGGTTCCAGAGGCCTTGGACAACGAACGACTCCATTACAGTCCATATGCTTCATTAATGTATAAATTCCAATAGCACCTTTTCCATTCACTCCTAAGTGATGGGGTTGTGCCTTACCTGCCAATTAAAATGAAACTCTCCACCCACAACACCTATAAATATACATGGACAGTGAAAAGCAAACAGGCTGATGTCAGCTGCAGCACAGAACCTCCATGCTGGTATTTACCGTGCACATACGCATCGCGTTACCAAAGCATATTTATTTATTTCTGGGCATTAGCATATTGCACACCCGCTGACAGGCCAGATAACATGCATTTTCATAGCAGTAGTATTGATTGCACCGCGCACCTCCAAGTGGGGCGACTGCCAAGCAAAGGAATGTTAACTGGAGACAGTACAGTCTCTCTCTCTCTAGCTCTCCCCCTTTCTCCCTCTCTCTCTCTCTCTCTCTCTCTCTCTCTCTCTCCATTGCTCTCTCTCTCTCTGTGTGTTAATTTCCCAGGGATCAAAGCCAAGGCATGACATTAACATGTTTGAACCTTAAACCAGTTCTTAAAGCCATATGGCAGCCTGAGCCAGAAAGCTGGATTTTAATGTGAATATTTATTAATTCAAGGGGTGATGTATGGCCATTGGGATTAGAGGGGGATGAGAATATTTTAAAATGTGATGCCAGAGGGAGAATATGCGGTAATATAGTCTCTTTCAGTACAACAGGCCACATCATTGTTCCCCTGGTTTGAAAACTACCCAGCAATTTCCACACTCTTGTAATATCAAGTGAACTTGTGAAACAGGGCATAAGAACTTCCACAAATATTATTTCAGCCTAACAAGTTTTTGACAATGTTGTAATGGTGTTAGTGGTAAGCAAGCTCAGTTCTTCAGGTTGTTCTGAAGACAACGCAATCTTTCTACCTTGTACAGTCATTTACCAAGTTCCAACTGAGGATAGACCCTGAGGATAGACCCTGAACGAAAGACAAAACTAGGACATCTGAGGTAAAAACCCCTCTAAAACTAGGACATCTGAGGTAAAACCCCTCTAAAACTAGGACATCTGAGGAAAAAACCCTCCTCTAAAACTAGGACATCTGAGGTAAAACCCCTCTAAAACTAGGACATCTGAGGTAAACCCCTCCTCTGAAACTAGGACATCTGAGGTAAAACCCCTCTAAAACTAGGACATCTGAGGTAAAACCCCTCTAAAACTAGGACATCTGAGGTAAAACCCCTCTAAAACTAGGACATCTGAGGTAAAAACCCCTCTAAAACTCAGACATCTGAGGTAAAACCCCTCCTCTAAAACTTGGACATTTGAGGTAAAACTCCTCTTTAACTAGAACATCTGAGGTAAAACTCCTTCTCTAAATCTTCCCTCCTCTTAGGAGAAAGGGGAAATGGCCTGTAATTTCAAATTACATTTGAGCAGAGACGGGACATATTTGGTCTAAGTGGGACTGAGAGACATTTCACTGATTGGATTGAACGCATCAGAGTCTGGACGTAATGACTCTACTACAATGTCAAAGGGAGAAGGCATCTGCTGCTCAGAGGTCCTGCTAATCAATGGAGGGAAAAGTCCAGAATGATGTCAATATCAGAGGTTGTTCACATTGTGTGCTTACCAAAATGGGAGTCATTCCTCGCTCTGAATTGACTTTCTAGAGGAATCAATTGAGCTTTAATGAGTGGAGACTTTTTTTCCACTTGAGCGTTAAATGCCTTTTATAGTTGGAATGGAATTATCAGTTTATGCCTGTGTCCTTATTTGAAAGACACATGAACACACTCATCAAATAAAATAAAATACAATGTTATTGGTCGTGTAAACATATTTTGCAGATGTTATCCCAGGTGCAGCGTAATGCTTATGTTCCTAGCTCCAACAGCACAGTAATAACTAACAATACAAAACAATACACACAAATCCCCAAAATAAAAATTAAGATATCAAGAAATATTAGGATGAGAAATGTCAGACTCATTCAAGGGTTTATGGTTATTTTTAATTATTTTATATATTGTAGAACAGTAGTGAAGACGTCCAAACTATGAAATAACACATATGGAATCATGTAGTAACCAAAGAAGTGTTAAACAAATCTAAATATATTTTATATTTGAGATTCTTCAAAGTAGCCACCCGTTGCCTTGATTACAGATTTGCACACTCTAGGCATTCTCTCAACCAGATTCACCTGGAATTATTTTCCAACAGTCTTGAAGGAGTTCCCACATATGCTGAGCACGTTGGCTGCTTCTCAATTGGGTTGAGGTCGGGTGATTGTGGAGGCAAGGTCATCTGACGCAGCACTCCATCACTTGGTCAAATAGGTCAAATAGCCCTCACACAGCCTGGAGGTGTGTTGAGTCATTGTCCTGTTGAAAAATAAATTATAGTCTCAATAAGCGCAAAACAGATGGGATGGCGTATTGCTGCAGAATGCTGTGGTAGCCATGCTGGTTAGTCACGACTCCCCTTCCTGTTCGGGTTGCGCTCGGCGGTCGTCGTCACCTGCCTACTAGCTGCCACTGATCCTTTTGTCTGTTCATTAGTTACACCTGTGTTTAGTTAGGTTAATTGGTTGGGCGTCATTATCCAGCCGGCCCGCCTGATGGGTGTGCGGGATTATTTTCTGGGTACTATTGTGCACGACTGTAAGTCATGCTTGTCCGTGTATGTGTGTTTTTCTGGACTGTTTAGTTCCCCGTGTTTTGGGGCATTTGTTTGGGTTGGCGTCGTTTTCACTGGTGTGGTGAATTAAAAGTATCGCTACTCTGAACTCTCTGTTTCCTGCGCCTGACTTCTTCCTCCACTACACACTGGGCATTACATGGTTAAGTGTGTCATGAATTCTAAATAAATCACCAACTGTGTCACCATCAAAGCACCCCACATCATCACACCTCCTCCTCTATGCTTCACGGTGAGAACCACACATGCGGAGATCTTCGGTTCACCTACTGGTTGGAACCAAAGATCTCTAATTTGGACTCATCAGACCAAAGGACAGATTTCCACCAGTCTAATGTCCATTGCTCGTTTTTTTCTGGACCAAGCAAGTCTCTTCTAATTGGTGTCCTTTAGTAGTGGTTTCTTTGCAGGAATTTGACCATGAAGGCCTGATTCATGCAGTCTCCTCTGAACAGTTGTGTCTGTTACTTGAACTATGTGAAGCATTTATTTGGGTTGCAATCTGAGGTGCTGTTAACTATAATAAACGTATCCTCTGCAGCAGAGGTAACTCTGGGTCTTCCTTTCCTGTGGCGTTCCTCATGAGAATCAGTTTCATCATCACGTTTGATGGTTTTTGCAACTGTTCTTGAAGAAAGTTCTTGAAATGTTCCGGATTGACTGACCATGTCTTAAAGTAATGATGGACTGTCATTTCTCTTTGCTTATTTGAGCTGTTCTTGCCATAATACGGAATTGGTATTTTACCAAATCTTCTGTATACCACGCCTACCTTGTCACAACACAACTGATTGGCTCAAATGCATTAATAAAGAAGGAAAGAAATTCCACTATTTAACTTTTAACAAGGCACACTAATTGAAATGCATTCCATGTGACTACCTCATGAAACTGGGGTATACATATGAATACATTTGAGTGCAAAGCTGTCATCAAGGCAAAGAAGGGTGGCTACTTTGAAGAATTATAAAATATGTTTAGATTTTGTCACGCCTTGGTCTTAGTATTTTGTGTTTTCTTTAATTATTTGTTCAGGCCAGGGTGTGACATGGGTTATTGTGTTGTCGTATTGGGGTTTTTGTAGGCATTGGGATTGTGGTTGATTAGGGGTGTGTCTAGTATAGGCTTGGCTGCCTGAGGCGGTTCTCAGTCTGAGTCAGGTGATTCTCGTTGTCTCGGATTGGGAACCGTATTTAGGTAGAGTTTCACTTTGTATTTGGTGGGTGATTGTTCCTGTCTCTGTGTAGTTTCACCAGATAGGCTGTAATTAGGTTTCACGTTCCGTTTGTTGTTTTGTTTATATATAGTTATTTTCATGTATCATACTTATTTTCATTAAAGATCATGATTAACCACCACGCTGCATTTCGGTCCGACTCTCTTTCTACAAACGAAGAACGCCGTTACAGAATCACCCACCACACACGGACCGAGCGGCGTCGTAACAGGCAGCGACAGCAGGAAAAGCGAAAGGAGGAATGTAGCATGGAGTATACGACGTGGGATGAAATAGACAGGTGGGCGGCCGACCCAGAGAGAGTGCCTGAGCCCGCCTGGGATTCGCTAGAGCAGTGCGAAGAGGGCTATAGGCGAATGGAGTTGGAGAAACAGACACGGCGGCGCAGAGCGAAACCCGAAAGTCACCCCAATAAATTTATTGGGGGGGGGCTCAGAGGGATAGTGGCTGAGTCAGGAGATAGACCTGAGCCAACTCTCCCTGTTTATCGTGAGGAGCCAAGGAGGAGACTAGAACCAGAGCCGGTGTTGGAGGTGAGCGAAACAGAGACTGTGAAGGAGTTAATGGGGAAATTGGAGGAGAGAGAAATGAGGGAGTTGCTTTGTTGGTGCTTTTTGCATGGAATTCGCCCGACGGAACGTGTTGGGGATTTGATGGCACCTGGGTTAGCGCTCCATACTCGTCCTGAGGTGCGTGTTAGTCGGCTGGTGAAGTTGGTGCCAGCCTCACGCACCAGGCCTCCTGTGCACATCCCTAGCCTTGCACGTCCTGTGCCAACACTGCTCTCAAGATCTCCAGTACACCTTCACGGTCTAGCCCATCCTGTGCCACCTCCACACACCAGTCCTCCGGTAGCAGCTCCCCGCACCAGGCTTCCTGTGCGTATCCTCGCTCCAGTATCACCAGTGCCAGCACCACGCATCAGGGCTATAGTGCGCCTCGCCTCTCCTGTGCTGTCGGAGTCTCCTGTCTGTTCAGCGCTATCAGAGCCTTCCTCCTCTACAGCGCTGCTGGAGTCTCCTGTCTGTTCAGCGCTATCAGAGCCTTCCTTCCCTCCTGCACTGTCGGAGTCTCCCGCCTGTTTAGCGCAGCCAGAGCCTTTCTCCTCTCCTGCGCTGCCGGAGCCTCCCGCCTGTCCAGCGCAGCCAGCGTTTTCCTCCTCTCCCGCGCTGCTGGAGTCTCCCGCCTGTTTAGCGCAGCCAGAGCTTTTCTCCTCTCCTGCGCTGCCGGAGCCTCCCGCCTGTTCAGCGCAGCCAGCGCTTTCCTCCTCTCCTGCGCTGCTGGAGCCTCCCGCCTGTTTAGCACAGCCAGAGCCTTTCTCCTCTCCTGCGCTGCCGGAGCCTCCCGCCTGTTCAGCGCAGCCAGCGCTTTCCTCCTCTCCTGCGCTGCTGGAGTCTCCCGCCTGTTTAGCGCAGCCAGAGCTTTTCTCCTCTCCTGCGCTGCCGGAGCCTACCACCTGTTTAGCGCAGCCAGAGCCTGTCTCCTCTCCTGCGCTGCCGGAGCCTCCTGCCTGTTCAGCGCAGCCAGAGCTGTCAGCCTGCATGGAGCAGCTAGAGCCGTCAGTCTGCATTGAGCAGCCAGAGCCGTCAGTCTGCATGGAGCAGCCTAAGCTGTCAGTCTGCAGGGAGCTGTCAGTCTGCAAGGAGCTGCCAGTCTGCAGGGTGCTGTCAGCCTGCATGGAGCAGTCAGAGCTGTCAGTCTGCATGAAGCAGCCAGAGCTGCCAGTCTGCAAGGAGCTGTCAGCCTGCATGGAGCAGTCAGAGCTGTCAGTCTGCATAGAGCAGCTAGATCTGCCAGTCAACCAGATTCTTCCAGATCAGCCTGTCAACCAGTCTCTTCCAGATCTGCCAGTCAACCAGAATCTTCCAGATCTGCTAGTCAACCAGAATCTTCCAGATCTGCTAGCCAACCAGAATCTTCCAGATCTGCTAGTCAACCAGAATCTTCCAGATCTGCTAGTCAACCAGAATCTTCCAGATCTGCTAGTCAACCAGAATCTTCCAGATCTGCTAGTCAACCAGAATCTTCCAGATCTGCTAGTCAACCTGAATCTTCCAGATCCGCCAGCCAGCCAGGATCTACCGGAGCCTACTACCTACCTGGGCTTCCTCTCAGTACTGGGCTTCCTCTCAGTACTGGGCTACCTCTCAGTACTGGGCTTCCCCTCAGTTCCGGGCTGCCCCTCAGTCCCGGGCTGCCCCTCAGTTCCGGGCTGCCCCTCAGTCCCAAGCTGCCCCTCAGTCCCGAGCTGCCCCTCAGTCCCGAGCTGCCCCTCAGTCCCGAGCTGTCCCTCAGTCCCGAGATGCCCCTCAGTTCTGTGGGGTTCTGGGTGAGGACTATTAGGCCATGGTCGGCGGCGAGGGTGGATTATCCCAGGACGCGAAGGGGAGGAACTAGGAAGTGGGGTCCACGTCCCGAGCCGGAGCCGCCACCATGGACAGACGCCCACCCGGACCCTCCCTATGGTTTTGAGGTGCGTCCGGGAGTCCGCACCTTAGGGGGGGTGTTCTGTCACGCCTTGGTCTTAGTATTTTGTGTTTTCTTTAATTATTTGTTCAGGCCAGGGTGTGACATGGGTTATTGTGTTGTCGTATTGGGGTTTTTGTAGGCATTGGGATTGTGGTTGATTAGGGGTGTGTCTAGTATAGGCTTGGCTGCCTGAGGCGGTTCTCAATCTAAGTCAGGTGATTCTCGTTGTCTCGGATTGGGAACCGTATTTAGGTAGAGTTTAGGTAGAGTTTCACTTTGTATTTGGTGGGTGATTGTTCCTGTCTCTGTGTAGTTTCACCAGATAGGCTGTAATTAGGTTTCACGTTCCGTTTGTTGTTTTGTTTATATATAGTTATTTTCATGTATCATACTTATTTTCATTAAAGATCATGATTTACCACCACGCTGCATTTCGGTCCGACTCTCTTTCTACAAACGAAGAACGCCGTTACAGATTTGTTTAAAACTTTTTTGGTTACTACATGATTCCATATGTGTTATTTCTTAGTTGTGATGTCTTCACTACTGTTCTACAAACTTGTAAAATAAAGAAAAACCATTGAAGGTGTGGGTGTGTCCAAACTGTTGACTGGTACTGTACATTAATATCTTGGTGTGTATATACAGTGTGAACAGTATATGAATAGAAAAGGTGTGTACAGCAGTAGTTATATAGGATGAGCCTTGAATACACTATATACATATGAAGTGGGTAAACAGTATGTAAACATGATTAGTGAACAGTGTTCAATGAATATATGTACAGGGCAGCAGTCTCTAAGGTGCAGGGCAGAGTACCAGCTGGTATCCAGCTAGTAACAGTGACTGAGTTCAGGGCAGGGTACTGGGCGGAGGCTGGCTAGTGGTGACTATTTACAGCCTGATCTCATAGACTAGACGTATCCTAGTGTATTATATGTAAATCCGGGACACTCAAATTACATACGTTTGGTACATTTGGTATGGTTATATGAGACTGTTACTTAAGGCAAAAACAAACCAAGGGTGGCTGGTCGGGAGTATAACTAAAACGTCTAGCAACCAAAGGTTTCGCATTCCAATCTCTTCAGCATTTTACCTAATTAGCAACATTTAAACTACTTTTTAGCTAGTTTGCAATTACTTACCATGTTAGCTAACCCTAACCTTAACCCCTTTAGCTAACCCTTCCCCTAACCAGGTAGCCTAGTGGTTAGAGAGTTGGGCCAGAAACCAGAAAGGTTGCTAGATCGAGTCCATGAGCTGACAAGGTCAAAATCGGTCCTTCTGCCCCTGAACAAGGCAGTTAACCCACTGTTCCTAGGATGTCGTTGTAAATAAGAATTGGTTCTTAACTGACTTGCCTAGTAAAATAAAGGTTAAATATGTACATATATTTTTAAAACCTTAACCTCCAAGTTAACGCTAGCCAGCTAGGGGCTAGTTAGTATTAGCCACCTAGCTAACATTAGCCACAACAAACTGGAATTTGCAATATATCATATCATACCTTTTGCAAATTCATAAAATATTGTGTAAATTGAAATTCAGGACAAATCATACGAATTGTATTTCGTAACAAATAAGGAATTAATGATGGACATCCACTAATTAAAACGAAACGTAACATATCATATATATATATGTCTCTGGTTTACATATACCAAATGATACGAAATTCTCTGAGACCAGGTTGCAGCTTAACAGTCTAATTGCCTGTAGATAGCTGTTTCTCAGTCTCTCGGTCCCAGCTTTGATGCACCTGTACTGTCTCCACCTTATAGATGTTAGCGGAGTGAACAGGCCGTGGCTCGGGGACCCAAGCCAAATTTCTTCAGCCTCCTGAGTTTGAGGAGGTGCTGTTGTGCCTTCTTCACCACACTGTCTGTGTGGGTGGACCATTTCAGGATGTCAGTGATGTCAGTGCAGGTTGTCAGTGCACACACACACACACACACACACATACACACACACACACACTAACTCCCACCCACGAACACACACGGACACACACCCATTTTTTTTGTCAGAGATGGTTAGCCATGTCTTGTGTCTGTGTGTCGGTGTTCTCAGGAGTCTTTGTTCACACAGAGAGACGCTCCTGAAAGACACAGACAAAGTCAATGCCAGCGTCAGCCACGCATTTTAAGTGCAGGAAGCTTCCTTTGCTCGTCTTCCATACCAGGCAGAAACACAAAAGAAGCTGACTGAGGTGAATCAATGTCATATCAGAAAGACTGCTAAGGATTTCATAAAAGCTGAGATGCCGGGAATCGTTTTACTTTCCCAGAGTGGTAGTGATTTTGTTATTTACTCTAATCAGAAAACCAGCA
>NW_022261980.1:9886437-10073937 GCF_002021735.2 Oncorhynchus kisutch | reverse complement strand
CTCTCTGGATAAGAGTGTCTGCTAAATGACTAACATGTTAAGTCTCTCTGGATAAGAGCGTCTGCTAAATGACTAACATGTTAAGTCTCTCTGGATAAGAGCGTCTGCTAAATGACTAACATGTAAGTCTCTCTGGATAAGAGTGTCTGCTAAATGACTAACATGTAAATGTAATTGCCCTGCATAGTTTCAAGGATTTGCAAATAAACATAGAGTTCAGATAACTGTTGGTGAGAGGAGGTTTTGGCACATTGCATATTGAAAATGGCGTCATGTCGTTAGTTACACAAACTGCACAGGTATATGCATTTCTTCATTTGTATAATCTGTGTTTACGCTATAGTTTGCTAATACCCATTTATGTCGCTAGCGTGTAAATACCATTGTCACTCACGTTGTAGCCTCCATCAGTTGTCTTTAAAACACTACAGTGTCATAATGTAGAAGCAACGGTTTGACTGCAACCTTTATGTGCTCACTAATTAACTACCGTTGTATAATGTTCCATTTCCTTGTGCCAGGATGTCTCCACGCTGTTGTATCTTGGTCTGTGCAGCTGGCCTACTTTTCCCTGCACTAAGCTGGCATACATAAACACCCACTCCACTCTAGCCCACAGAATGAGGCATAGGGCTGGGTGATATGGCCGAAAAATCTGATCTCCATTTTTTTCTAACTTATGGGCGATTCACAATATATACAATATATATATACACATATATCAGTTGTTTTTTTTAAATGTTTTCTCTTAATAAGCTTTGTTGTACAATTAAAAGGTCAAATACACAGCATTTCAAAAAATAATCTAATGAATTCAGGGCTTGTGTAATTATACCTAGGCTAAATATAAGCCTTCCACAATCATAAGACTCACTAATAATTTATTGTAAATTATACCTAGGCTAAATATAAGCCTTCCACAATCATAAGACTCACTAATAATTTATTGTAAATTATACCTAGGCTAAATATAAGCCTTCCACAATCATAAGACTCACTAATAATTTATTGTAAATTATACCTAGGCTAAATATAAGCCTTCCACAATCATAAGACTCACTAATAATTTATTGTAAATTATACCTAGGCTAAATATAAGCCTTCCACAATCATAAGACTCACTAATAATTTATTGTAAATTCTACCCAGGCTAAATATAAGCCTTCCACAATCATAAGACTCACTAATAATTTATTGTAAATTATACCTAGGCTAAATATAAGCCTTCTACAATCACAAGACTCACTAATAATACTAAAATAATAATAATAATACTTTTTCAAATTAGTGTAACGAGTTTTTTTTGTTGCAATAATCACTGATCTTGCTTTCAAGCCTGGCGTTGAAAATACCCTTTTTGTTACAAGCAGAAGCACACATAATGCACGTTGTCACGTTCTGACCACGTTCCGCACGTTCACTTGTTGTAGCAGGCATTATAGAACACTAACACAGGGCTCATAAAGGATCTCTCAAGCACAAGCCCACATGCTAGTGAGAAACCAGATCATCTTTTATAGGAATCTTTAGATTTGGATCTATTAGCTAGCCAATAGTTCGAACAGTTGAATTGTTATGGACACACACTTCTGTCTGTCTCCAACTGTTTAAACTGCATGTCAGTCTGTCCACTTTGTTCAGAGGTTGAAGTCAAGTGGCCTAGCTTATTTCTGACAATGAGAACGAGTTGCCAATTCCTTATATAATTGTGTTTTACGCTTATTGCACCTTTATAAAACACAGACTAGACAGCTAGTAGTATAACAGTGTTTGGCTAAAATGCTGCTAGCGGTACGTGGCAACCCCATGACTCACGTCACAAACTGAGCATTACTTTTCCAGAATCAATATTTTGATATTGATATTGATACTCCTGTTTTAGTAGTGTCTTCTCTGCGCGCAATTTGATTCGTTGAGACATGAAAAGGGTGTGGTTAGAAAGGTTATCTTCTCCTCTATTACAGTAAAATAATGTCTCCATGTGTTGTGGTGTCAATATGACCCATTCTGTTGGACCAAACCTCAAATGCAAATAGGGAGTTGAAACTGCTTGTCAGAGAGGAAGAAGCGATTTCTCAACTTTGTTGTTGTGAGTGGCAGGGAGAGAGGTGTGTGTCCGTGTGTGCTTGTGTGTGTGTACTATAGAGGGAGAAGCAAAGCGAGAGGTTTCACTCTTGCTAAAATCTGTCCAAAACAAGCCTAATCCATTTCTGTTGGCTTGTTTTGAACCTAAGCTTGTCGCCTGTCTACAGAACAAAAGACCGATGGATGAGTCTACAGAACACAAGACAGATGGATGAGTCTACAGAACACAAGACAGATGGATGAGTCTACAGAACACAAGACAGATGGATGAGTCTACAGAACACAAGACAGATGGATGAGTCTACAGTGCACATGACCGATGGATGAGTCTACAGTACACAAGACAGATGGATGAGTCTACAGAACACAAGACAGATGGATGAGTCTACAGAACACAAGACCGATGGATGAGTCTACAGAACACAAGACAGATGGATGAGTCTACAGTACATAAGACAGATGGATGAGTCTACAGTACAAATCACAGATGGATGAGTCTACAGAACACAAGACAGATGGATGAGTCTACAGTGCACATGACCGATGGATGAGTCTACAGTACACAAGACAGATGGATGAGTCTACAGAACACAAGACAGATGGATGAGTCTACAGAACACAAGACCGATGGATGAGTCTACAGAACACAAGACAGATGGATGAGTCTACAGTACACAAGACAGATGGATGAGTCTACAGTACAAATCACAGATGGATGAGTCTACAGTACACAAGACAGATGGATGAGTCTGCAGAACACAAGACAGATGGATGAGTCTACAGTACACAAGACAGATGGATGAGTCTACAGTACACAAGACAGATGGATGAGTCTACAGTACACAAGACAGATGGATGAGTCTACAGTACAAATCACAGATGGATGAGTCTACAGTACACAAGACAGATGGATGAGTCTACAGAACACAAGACAGATGGATGAGTCTACAGAACACAAGACAGATGGATGAGTCTACAGAACACAAGACAGATGGATGAGTCTACAGTACACAAGACAGATGGATGAGTCTACAGTACACAAGACAGATGGATGAGTCTACAGTACAAATCACAGATGGATGAGTCTACAGTACACAAGACAGATGGATGAGTCTACAGAACACAAGACAGATGGATGAGTCTACAGAACACAAGACAGATGGATGAGTCTACAGTGCACATGACCGATGGATGAGTCTACAGTACACAAGACAGATGGATGAGTCTACAGAACACAAGACAGATGGATGAGTCTACAGAACACAAGACCGATGGATGAGTCTACAGAACACAAGACAGATGGATGAGTCTACAGTACACAAGACAGATGGATGAGTCTACAGTACAAATCACAGATGGATGAGTCTACAGTACACAAGACAGATGGATGAGTCTGCAGAACACAAGACAGATGGATGAGTCTACAGTACACAAGACAGATGGATGAGTCTACAGTACACAAGACAGATGGATGAGTCTACAGTACACAAGACAGATGGATGAGTCTACAGTACACAAGACAGATGGATGAGTCTACAGTACAAATCACAGATGGATGAGTCTACAGTACACAAGACAGATGGATGAGTCTACAGAACACAAGACAGATGGATGAGTCTACAGAACACAAGACAGATGGATGAGTCTACAGAACACAAGACAGATGGATGAGTCTACAGTACACAAGACAGATGGATGAGTCTGCAGTACACAAGACAGATGGATGAGTCTACAGTACAAATCACAGATGGATGAGTCTACAGTACACAAGACAGATGGATGAGTCTACAGAACACAAGACAGATGGATGAGTCTACAGAACACAAGACAGATGGATGAGTCTACAGAACACAAGACAGATGGATGAGTCTACAGTACACAAGACCGATGGATGAGTCTACAGTACACAAGACCGATGGATGAGTCTACAGTACACAAGACAGATGGATGAGTCTACAGTACACAAGACAGATGGATGAGTCTACAGTACACAAGACAGATGGATGAGTCTACAGTACAAATCACAGATGGATGAGTCTACAGTACACAAGACAGATGGATGAGTCTACAGTACACAAGACAGATGGATGAGTCTACAGAACACAAGACAGATGGATGAGTCTACAGAACACAAGACAGATGGATGAGTCTACAGTACACAAGACCGATGGATGAGTCTACAGTACACAAGACCGATGGATGAGTCTACAGTACACAAGACCGATGGATCAATCAATGAAATGTATTTCAAATCAAATTGTATTTGTCACATGCGCCGAGTACAACAGGTGTAGTAGACCTTACAGTGAAATGCTTACTTACAAGCCCTTAACCAACATTGCCGTTTTAAGAAAATCCATAAAAAAATAAGAGATAAGAATAACAACTAATTAAAGAGCAGCAGTAAATAACTATTGCGGGGCTATATACAGGGGGTACCGGTACAGAGTCAATGTGTCAATGGGGGGGGGGGCACTGGTGTCGAGGTAATTGAGATAATTATGTACATGTAGGTAGAGTTATTAAAGTGGCTATGCATAGATAATAAAAGAGTAGCAGCAGCGTGGGGGGACATCATCAGATGACACAAGTGCTATACAGAAACCCAGCCTACAACCCCAAACAGCAAGCAATGCAGATGTAGAAGCACGGTGGCCAGGAAAAACTCCCTAGAAAGGCAGGAACCTAGGAAGAAACCAGGCTATGAGGGGTGGCAAGTCCTCTTCTGGCTGTGCCGGGTGAAGTTTAAAAGATTACATGGCCATTTAAGGCCAGATTGTTCTTCAAGATGTTCAAATGTTCATAGATGACCAGCAGGGTCAAATAATAATTCGAGATTGTAGAGGGTGCAACAGGTCAGTACCTCAGGAGTAAATGTCAGTTGGCTTTTCATAGCCGAGCATTCAGAGTTTGAGACAGCAGGTGCGGTAGAGAGAGAGAGAGAGTCGAAAACAGCAGGTCTGGGACAAGGTAGCATGTCCGGTGAACAGGTCAGGGTTCCATATCCGCAGGCAGAACAGTTGAAACTGGAGCAGCAGCACGACCAGGTGGACTGGGCACAGCAAATAGTCATCAGGCCAGGTAGTCCTGGAGCATGGTCCTCGATTAACCTGTACCCATGCACATTGACTCGGTACCGGTACCCCCTGAATATAGCCTCGTTACTGTTATGTAAATGTAATGTGTTACCTATTGATTGATAAAAAAATAAAATAACTTCAGTTTATTTAGTAAATCTTTTTTATAACTCTATTTCTTGAACTGCATTGTTGGTTCATGGCTTGTAAATAAGCATTTCAGAGTAAGGTCTATTGCAGCTGTTGTATTCGGTGCATGTGACAAATACGATTTGATTTGACAGGGAACAGAACGATCCTCATAGCTCTGTACTGTACAGAGGGAGCATACTTCAATTCACACAGGATACCAGATAAGACAGGAGAATTACACCAGATATAACAGACTGACCCTAGCCCGCCGGCACATAGACTATTGCAGCCTAAATACTGGAGGCTGAGACAGGGGTGGGCCGGGGGACACTGTGGCCCCGTCTGACGATACCCGTGGACAGGGCCAAGCAGGCAGGATATAACCCCGCCCACTTTGCCAAAGCACAGCCACCACACCACTAGAGGGATATCAACAGTCCACAAAATTACTACACTGAGACAAGGCTGAGTATAGCCCACAAAGATTTCCCCCACCGCATAAGCCCGAGGGAGAGCAAAACCCGGACAGGAAGATCACATCTGTGACTCAACCCTCCTAAGGACAGCATGGAAGAGCACTAGTAAGCCAGTGACTCAGCCCCCTTAATAGGGTCAGAGGCAGAGAATCCCAGTGGAGAGAGGGCAGCCGGCCAGGCAGAGACAGCAAGGGCGGTTCGTCGCTCCAGTGCCTTTCCGTTCACCTTCACACTCCTGGGCCAGACTACACTCAATCATATGACCTACTGAAGAGATGAGTATTCAGTAATGACTTAAAGGTTGAGACCGAGTCTGTGTCTCTCACATGGATAGAAATGGAGCTCTATAGGAGAAGGCCCTGCCTCCAGCTGTTTGTTTAGAAATTCTAGGGACAATAAGGAGGCTTGGGCCTTGTGACCGTAGCGTACGTGTAAGTATGTACCACAGGACCAAATCGGAGACATAGGTAGGAACAAGCCTTGAAACCTTGAAACCAGCCCGAGCCTTAACAGGAAGCCAGTGTAGAGAGACTAGCACTGGAGTAATATGATCAAATATTTTGGTTCTAGTCAGGATTCTAGCAGCCGTGTTTTGCACTAACTTAAGTTATTTAGTGCATTATCCAGATAGCCAGAGAGTAGAGCATTGCAGTAGTCTAATCTAGAAGTGGCAAAAGCATGGATTAGCTTTTCTGCATCGGTTTTGAGCAAAATGTTTCTGATTTTTGCAATGTTATGAAGATGGAAAAAAGCTGTCCTTGAAGTCTTATTGATATGTTTGTCAAAAGAGAGATCAGGGTCCAGAGTAACGTCGAGGTGCTTCACAGTTTTATTTGAAACAAATGTACAACCATCAAGATTAATTGTCAGATCCAACATTCGATATCTTTGTTTCTTTGGACATAGAACTAGCATATCTGTTCTGTCAGAGTTTGAAAGTTGAAAAATTTCCGCCGTCCACTTCCTTATTTTGGAAACACAGGCTTCCATGGTAGGTCATTTTTGGGCTTTACCATGTTTAATCGAAATGTACAGCTGTGTGTCATCCATATTATGTTTCTGAGTGACATCACCAAGAGGTAGAATATATAGTGAAAGCAATAGTGGTCCTAAAACGGAACCTTGAGGAACGCCTAAACGTAAATTGATTTGTCAGATAACAAACCATCCACAGAGACGAACTGATATCTTTCCAACAGATAGGAACTTGTCCGTGTAGACCAATTAGGGTTTCTAGTCTCTCCAAAAGAATGTGGTGATGGATGGTGTCAAAAACAGCACTAAGGTCTAGGAGCACAAGGACAGATGCAGAGCCTTGATCTGACGCTATTAAAAGGTCATTTACCACCTTGACGAGTGCAGTCTCAGTGCTATGATGGGGGTTTAAAACCAGACTGAAGCATTTCATATACATTATTTGTCTTCAGGAAGGCAGTGAGTTGCTGCACAACAGATTTTTCAAAAAAGGGTTAGAGGAACTGGAAATCGTTTTTGACATTTTCCTGGTCAAGGTTTGGGGTTTTCAAGAGAGGCTTTATTGCTGCCACTTTAAGTGAGTTTGGATGAGTCTACAGTACACAAGACAGATGGATGGATGAGTATACAGTACACAAGACAGATCTCTTACAGACCTCCACTGAGTCTTCAGTAGTGAAAACTTGATAAGCTAAGGGAGCAGGTCTCCCCAGACCAGATGGTAGCTGAGGGGGAAGGGACTGTAACAAAGGCAAAGACATTGAGCGCATTGAACCGATTGGGAATTTAAACCGGTTTGTCAGCGCAGTTCAATACCTTGTTAGCCCTCTGAGCTAAAGCCTATAGGCATTCAACATGATTCTTACACTACTCATGAGAATACGTTATCTCAGCCTCTCTCTGAGATGGCTAAGTGATTTTACACTGCATTCATCATTTGCTATTGTATTTCAAGCCGCCCAACCTGCTGAAAGGCACCATACATACATGTGCAAATCTAACAATAATGATATCCACCACCTGCAGGATTCAGTGTAAGCTAAGCCTACAGGTACAATGTTAGTTGGCCTGGTCGGGGAGGGACTTGGTCAGGCCAGCTCATCATTTAGACACACTGCCTGTAGACAGATCGCACTGTGCTCTGAGGAAGCTGAACACTTCCTCATTCATCATGCTATCATCCCCGCATCCTCCCCCCCATCCTCTCTCCATCCTCCCCCGCCCGGTCTGACTCTCTCCCCTCCCAACGTTGCTTAAATGATGGATGAGGTGTTCATCCACAAGCCTTACTCTCTCGTCAAAGGCCAAAAGACACAGACAGAGAGTTCATGCCCAGGCAATGGGTCACTTTTTATGGCTGGCAAGGGAAGGTCTACGTAACGTTGCTGCAGAGCCTTTGTAAGGGGCATTTCTGAAGGAAATTATATGCTGCTAGGTCCCACTTGACAGTGAGTGCCCTTAATACCTGTGTCTTCATGGTAGTTACCATGGCACACTCATTCTTACATACTGTAGTACTTTTAGGGTGAGATGTTCAGCCATCATTTTCAGTTAATCTACAAATCTAATGCACGTGAAAAATGTCATGTGAAATGTCAAAAGGAAATTGCACAGACTTAAAATAGATAGAGGGTCGTTCCATTTGATTTCAATCTCTTTTGACCTTACCCTTTTGATGAGAACCAAACTTTCCATATGTATTATATACGTATTATATACGTATTATATACATATTATATACATATTATATACGTATTATATACACATTATATACATATTATATACGTATTATATACGTATTATATACATATTATATACATATTATATACGTATTATATACACATTATATACATATTATATACGTATTATATACGTATTATATACATATTATATACATATTATATACATATTATATACGTATTATATACATATTATATACATATTATATACATATTATATACATTACATATTATATACGTATTATATACACATTATATACATATTATATACGTATTATATACGTATTATATACATATTATATACATATTATATACATATTATATACGTATTATATACATATTATATACATATTATATACATATTATATACATACATATTATATACATATTATATACATAGTATATACATATTATATACATATTATATACATATTATATACATATTATATACGTATTATATACGTATTATATACATATTATACATATTATATACGTATTATATACATATTATATACATATTATATACATATTATATACATATTATATACATATTATATACGTATTATATACATATTATATACATATTATATACATATTATATACATATTATATACGTATTATATACATATTATATACATATTATATACGTATTATATACATATTATATACATATTATATACATATTATATACATTACATAATTATATACATATTATATACATATATATACATATTATATACATATTATATACATTATATACATATTATATACATATTATATACATATTATATACATATTATATACATATTATATACGTATTATATACATATTATATACATTTATATACGTATTATTACATATATATACATATTATATACATATTATATACTATTAATCATATTATATACATATTATATACATAGTATATACATATTATATACATATTATATACATATTATATACATATTATATACATATTATATACATATTATATACTATTATATACATATTATATACATATTATATATATTATTATTTACATTTAAACATTATAACTTATATACATATTATATACATATTATATACATATTATATACATATTATATACGTATTATATACATATTATATACATATTAGATACATATTATATACATATTATATACATATTACATATTATATATTACATATTATATACATATTATATACATATTATATACATATTAATATACATATTATATACATATTATATACATATTATATACATATTATATACATATTATATACATATTATATATATATTATATACATTACATATTATATACATATTATATACATATTATATACATATTATATACATATTATATACATATTATATACATATTATATACGTATTATATACATATTATATACATATTATATACATATTATATACATATTATATACATTACATATTATATACATATTATATACATATTATATACATATTATATACATATTATATACATTACATATTATATACATATTATATACATATTATATACATTACATATTATATACATATTATATACATATTATATACATATTATATACATATTATATACATATTATATACATTACATATTATATACATATTATATACATAGTATATACATATTATATACATATTATATACATTACATATTATATACATATTATATACATATTATATACATATTATATATATATTATATACATAGTATATACATATTATATACATATTATATACATATTATATACATATTATATACGTATTATATACATATTATATACATATTATATACATATTATATACGTATTATATACATATTATATACATTACATATTATATACATATTATATACATATTATATACATATTATATACATATTATATAATATTATATACGTATTATATACATATTATATACATTACGTATTATATACATATTATATACATATTATATACATATTATATACGTATTATATACATATTATATACATATTATATACATATTATATACGTATTATATACATATTATATACATTACATATTATATACATATTATATACATATTATATACATATTATATACATATTATATACATATTATATACATATTATATACATATTATATACATAGTATATACACATTATATACATTACATATTATATACATATTATATACATATTATATACATATTATATACTGTACTTATTGTATACATTACGTATTATATACATATTATATACATTACGTATTATATACATATTATATACATATTATATACATATTATATACGTATTATATACATATTATATACATATTATATACATATTATATACGTATTATATACATATTATATACATATTATATACATATTATATACGTATTATATACATATTATATACATATTATATACATATTATATACGTATTATATACATTACGTATTATATACATATTATATACATATTATATACGTATTATATACATTACGTATTATATACATATTATATACATATTATATACGTATTATATACATTACGTATTATATACATATTATATACATTACGTATTATATACATATTATATACATATTATATACATATTATATACATATTATATACGTATTATATACATAGTCTGAGGTGTTTGTGTTGTGTCCTCCATCAGATGAGATAATCTGATGTGTTTGTGTTGTGTCCTCCATCAGTCGAGATAATCTGAGGTGTTTGTGTTGTGTCCTCCATCAGTCGAGATAATCTGAGGTGTTTGTGTTGTGTCCTCCATCAGTCGAGATAATCTGAGGTGTTTGTGTTGTGTCCTCCATCAGTCGAGATAATCTGAGGTGTTTGTGTTGTGTCCTCCATCAGTCGAGATAATCTGAGGTGTTTGTGTTGTGTCCTCCATCAGTCGAGATAATCTGAGGTGTTTGTGTTGTGTCCTCCATCAGATGAGATAATCTGAGGTGTTTGTGTTGTGTCCTCCATCAGTCGAGATAATCTGAGGTGTTTGTGTTGTGTCCTCCATCAGTCGAGATAATCTGAGGTGTTTGTGTTGTGTCCTCCATCAGTCGAGATAATCTGAGGTGTTTGTGTTGTGTCCTCCATCAGTCGAGATAATCTGAGGTGTTTGTGTTGTGTCCTCCATCAGTCGAGATAATCTGAGGTGTTTGTGTTGTGTCCTCCATCAGATGAGATAATCTGAGGTGTTTGTGTTGTGTCCTCCATCAGTCGAGATAATCTGAGGTGTTTGTGTTGTGTCCTCCATCAGTCGAGATAATCTGATGTGTTTGTGTTGTGTCCTCCATCAGTCGAGATAATCTGAGGTGTTTGTGTTGTGTCCTCCATCAGATGAGATAATCTGAGGTGTTTGTGTTGTGTCCTCCATCAGTCGAGATAATCTGAGGTGTTTGTGTTGTGTCCTCCATCAGTCGAGATAATCTGAGGTGTTTGTGTTGTGTCCTCCATCAATCGAGATAATCTGAGGTGTTTGTGTTGTGTCCTCCATCAGTCGAGATAATCTGAGGTGTTTGTGTTGTGTCCTCCATCAAATGAGATAATCTGAGGTGTTTGTGTTGTGTCCTCCATCAGATGAGATAATCTGAGGTGTTTGTGTTGTGTCCTCCATCAAATGAGATAATCTGAGGTGTTTGTGTTGTGTCCTCCATCAGTCAAGATAATCTGAGGTGTTTGTGTTGTGTCCTCCATCAAATGAGATAATCTGAGGTGTTTGTGTTGTGTCCTCCATCAAATGAGATAATCTGAGGTGTTTGTGTTGTGTCCTCCATCAGATGAGACCCAGAATGCTCTAGAATAGAGGCCAGGTGTCATGTCAGTCATAGAAATATAATTCATAATTCATTTTTTCTTCCTTAAGAGCCCTTCCCAACGATGCAGAGTTAAAGAAATTACAATAAAAATTAAAATAGTAACAAAACAGGAAAAGAATAGTCAAGAATGGAGCTACAGTATATACAGGGAATACCAGTACCAGATCAATGTGGAGCTACAGTATATACAGGGAATACCAGTACCAGATCAATGTGGAGCTACAGTATATACAGGGAATACCAGTACCAGATCAATGTGGAGCTACAGTATATACAGGGAATACCAGTACCAGATCAATGTGGAGCTACAGTATATACAGGGAATACCAGTACCAGATCAATGTGGAGCTATATACAGGGAGTACCAGTACCAGATCAATGTGGAGCTACAGTATATACAGGGAATACCAGTACCAGATCAATGTGGAGCTACAGTATATACAGGGGGTACCAGTACCATATCAATGTGGAGCTATATACAGGAAGAACCAGTACCAGATCAATTAGGAGCTACAGTATATACAGGAAGAACCAGTACCAGATCAATGTGGAGCTACAGTATATACAGGGAATACCAGTACCAGATCAATGTGGAGCTACAGTATATACAGGGAATACCAGTACCAGATCAATGTGGAGCTACAGTATATACAGGGAATACCAGTACCAGATCAATGTGGAGCTACAGTATATACAGGGAATACCAGTACCAGATCAATGTGGAGCTACAGTATATACAGGGGGTACCAGTACCAGATCAATGTGGAGCTATATACAGGGAATACCAGTACCAGATCAATGTGGAGCTATATACAGGGAATACCAGTACCAGATCAATGTGGAGCTATATACAGGGAATACCAGTACCAGATCAATGTGGAGCTATATACAGGAAGAACCAGTACCAGATCAATGTGGAGCTACAGTATATACAGGGAATACCAGTACCAGATCAATGTGGAGCTATATACAGGGAGAACCAGTACCAGATCAATGTGGAGCTACAGTATATACAGGGAGTACCAGTACCAGATCAATGTGGAGCTATATACAGGGAATACCAGTACCAGATCAATGTGGAGCTATATACAGGGAATACCAGTACCAGATCAATGTGGAGCTATATACAGGGAATACCAGTACCAGATCAATGTGGAGCTATATACAGGGAATACCAGTACCAGATCAATGTGGAGCTATATACAGGGAATACCAGTACCAGATCAATGTGGAGCTATATACAGGGAGTACCAGTACCAGATCAATGTGGAGCTATATACAGGGAGTACCAGTACCAGATCAATGTGGAGCTATATACAGGAAGAACCAGTACCAGATCAATGTGGAGCTATGTACAGGGAATACCAGTACCAGATCAATGTGGAGCTATATACAGGGAATACCAGTACCAGATCAATGTGGAGCTACAGTATATACAGGGAATACCAGTACCAGATCAATGTGGAGCTATATACAGGGAATACCAGTACCAGATCAATGTGGAGCTATATACAGGGAATACCAGTACCAGATCAATGTGGAGCTTTATACAGGGAATAACAGTACCAGATCAATGTGGAGCTATATACAGGGAATACCAGTACCAGATCAATGTGGAGCTACAGTATATACAGGGAATACCAGTACCAGATCAATGTGGAGCTACAGTATATACAGGGAATACCAGTACCAGATCAATGTGGAGCTATATACAGGGAATACCAGTACCAGATCAATGTGGAGCTATATACAGGGAGTACCAGTACCAGATCAATGTGGAGCTATATACAGGGAGTACCAGTAACAGATCAATGTGGAGCAATATACAGGGAATACCAGTACCAGATCAATGTGGAGCTATATACAGGAAGAACCAGTACCAGGCCAATGTGAGGCTATATACAGGAAATACCAGTACCAGATCAATGTGGAGCTATATACAGGAAGAACCAGTACCAGATCAATGTGCAGCTATATACAGGGAGTACCAGTACCAGATCAATGTGGAGCTATATACAGGAAGAACCAGTACCAGATCAATGCGGAGCTATATACAGGGAGTACCAGTACCAGATCAATGTGAAGCTATATACAGGGAGTACCAGTACCAGATCAATGTGGAGCTATATACAGGGAGAACCAGTACCAGATCAATGTGGAGCTATATACAGGGAATACCAGTACCAGATCAATGTGGAGCTATATACAGGGAATACCAGTACCAGATCAATTTACAGCTATATACAGGAAGAACAAGTACCAGATCAATGTGGAGCTATATACAGGGAGTACCAGTACCAGATCAATGTGGAGCTATATACAGGGAATACCAGTACCAGATCAATGTGGAGCTATATACAGGGAATACCAGTACCAGATCAATGTGGAGCTATATACAGGGAGTACCAGTACCAGATCAATGTGGAGCTATATACAGGGAGTACCAGTACCAGATCAATGTGGAGCTACATACAGGGAGTACCAGTACCAGATCAATGTGGAGCTATATACAGGAAGAACCAGTACCAGATCAATGTGGAGCTATATACAGGGAGTACCAGTACCAGATCAATGTGGAGCTATATACAGGGAGTACCAGTACCAGATCAATGTGGAGCTATATACAGGGAGTACCAGTACCAGATCAATGTGGAGCTATATACAGGGAGTACCAGTACCAGATCAATGTGGAGCTATATACAGGGAGAACCAGTACCAGATCAATGTGGAGCTATATACAGGGAGTACCAGATCAATGTGGAGCTATAAATAGGGAGAACCAGTACCATATCAATGTGGAGCTATATACAGGGAGAACCAGTACCAGATCAATGTGAAGCTATATACAGGGAGAACCAGTACCAGATCAATGTGGAGCTATATACAGGGAATACCAGTACCAGATCAATGTGGAGCTATATACAGGGAATACCAGTACCAGATCAATGTGGAGCTATATACAGGTAATACCAGTACCAGATCAATGTGGAGCTATATACAGGAAGAACCAGTACCAGGCCAATGTGAGGCTATATACAGGAAATACCAGTACCAGATCAATGTGGAGCTATATACAGGAAGAACCAGTACCAGATCAATGTGCAGCTATATACAGGGAGTACCAGTACCAGATCAATGTGGAGCTATATACAGGAAGAACCAGTACCAGATCAATGTGGAGCTATATACAGGGAGTACCAGTACCAGATCAATGTGAAGCTATATACAGGGAGTACCAGTACCAGATCAATGTGGAGCTATATACAGGGAATACCAGTACCAGATCAATGTGGAGCTATATACAGGGAGTACCAGTACCAGATCAATGTGAAGCTATATACAGCGAGAACCAGTACCAGATCAATGTGGAGCTATATACAGGGAGAACCAGTACCAGATCAATGTGGAGCTATATACAGGGAGTACCAGATCAATGTGGAGCTATATATAGGGAGAACCAGTACCATATCAATGTGGAGCTATATACAGGGAGAACCAGTACCAGATCAATGTGAAGTTATATACAGGGAGAACCAGTACCAGATCAATGTGGAGCTATATACAGGGAGTACCAGATCAATGTGGAGCTATATACAGGGGTACCAGTACCAGGCCAATGTGAGGCTATATACAGGAAATATCAGTACCAGATCAATGTGAAGCTATATACAGGAAGTACCAGTACCAGATCAATGTGGAGCTATATACAGGAAGAACCAGTACCAGATCAATGTGGAGCTATATACAGGGAGTACCAGTACCAGATCAATGTGGAGCAATATATAGGGAGTACCAGTACCAGATCAATGTGGAGCTATATACAGGAAGAACCAGTACCAGATCAATGTGGAGCTACAGTATATACAGGGAATACCAGTACCAGATCAATGTGGAGCTACAGTATATACAGGGAATACCAGTACCAGATCAATGTGGAGCTACAGTATATACAGGGGGTACCAGTACCAGATCAATGTGGAGCTATATACAGGGAATACCAGTACCAGATCAATGTGGAGCTATATACAGGGAATACCAGTACCAGATCAATGTGGAGCTATATACAGGGAATACCAGTACCAGATCAATGTGGAGCTATATACAGGAAGAACCAGTACCAGATCAATGTGGAGCTACAGTATATACAGGGAATACCAGTACCAGATCAATGTGGAGCTATATACAGGGAGAACCAGTACCAGATCAATGTGGAGCTACAGTATATACAGGGAGTACCAGTACCAGATCAATGTGGAGCTATATACAGGGAATACCAGTACCAGATCAATGTGGAGCTATATACAGGGAATACCAGTACCAGATCAATGTGGAGCTATATACAGGGAATACCAGTACCAGATCAATGTGGAGCTATATACAGGGAATACCAGTACCAGATCAATGTGGAGCTATATACAGGGAATACCAGTACCAGATCAATGTGGAGCTATATACAGGGAGTACCAGTACCAGATCAATGTGGAGCTATATACAGGGAGTACCAGTACCAGATCAATGTGGAGCTATATACAGGAAGAACCAGTACCAGATCAATGTGGAGCTATGTACAGGGAATACCAGTACCAGATCAATGTGGAGCTATATACAGGGAATACCAGTACCAGATCAATGTGGAGCTACAGTATATACAGGGAATACCAGTACCAGATCAATGTGGAGCTATATACAGGGAATACCAGTACCAGATCAATGTGGAGCTATATACAGGGAATACCAGTACCAGATCAATGTGGAGCTTTATACAGGGAATAACAGTACCAGATCAATGTGGAGCTATATACAGGGAATACCAGTACCAGATCAATGTGGAGCTACAGTATATACAGGGAATACCAGTACCAGATCAATGTGGAGCTACAGTATATACAGGGAATACCAGTACCAGATCAATGTGGAGCTATATACAGGGAATACCAGTACCAGATCAATGTGGAGCTATATACAGGGAGTACCAGTACCAGATCAATGTGGAGCTATATACAGGGAGTACCAGTAACAGATCAATGTGGAGCAATATACAGGGAATACCAGTACCAGATCAATGTGGAGCTATATACAGGAAGAACCAGTACCAGGCCAATGTGAGGCTATATACAGGAAATACCAGTACCAGATCAATGTGGAGCTATATACAGGAAGAACCAGTACCAGATCAATGTGCAGCTATATACAGGGAGTACCAGTACCAGATCAATGTGGAGCTATATACAGGAAGAACCAGTACCAGATCAATGCGGAGCTATATACAGGGAGTACCAGTACCAGATCAATGTGAAGCTATATACAGGGAGTACCAGTACCAGATCAATGTGGAGCTATATACAGGGAGAACCAGTACCAGATCAATGTGGAGCTATATACAGGGAATACCAGTACCAGATCAATGTGGAGCTATATACAGGGAATACCAGTACCAGATCAATTTACAGCTATATACAGGAAGAACAAGTACCAGATCAATGTGGAGCTATATACAGGGAGTACCAGTACCAGATCAATGTGGAGCTATATACAGGGAATACCAGTACCAGATCAATGTGGAGCTATATACAGGGAATACCAGTACCAGATCAATGTGGAGCTATATACAGGGAGTACCAGTACCAGATCAATGTGGAGCTATATACAGAGAGTACCAGTACCAGATCAATGTGGAGCTACATACAGGGAGTACCAGTACCAGATCAATGTGGAGCTATATACAGGAAGAACCAGTACCAGATCAATGTGGAGCTATATACAGGGAGTACCAGTACCAGATCAATGTGGAGCTATATACAGGGAGTACCAGTACCAGATCAATGTGGAGCTATATACAGGGAGTACCAGTACCAGATCAATGTGGAGCTATATACAGGGAGTACCAGTACCAGATCAATGTGGAGCTATATACAGGGAGAACCAGTACCAGATCAATGTGGAGCTATATACAGGGAGTACCAGATCAATGTGGAGCTATAAATAGGGAGAACCAGTACCATATCAATGTGGAGCTATATACAGGGAGAACCAGTACCAGATCAATGTGAAGCTATATACAGGGAGAACCAGTACCAGATCAATGTGGAGCTATATACAGGGAATACCAGTACCAGATCAATGTGGAGCTATATACAGGGAATACCAGTACCAGATCAATGTGGAGCTATATACAGGTAATACCAGTACCAGATCAATGTGGAGCTATATACAGGAAGAACCAGTACCAGGCCAATGTGAGGCTATATACAGGAAATACCAGTACCAGATCAATGTGGAGCTATATACAGGAAGAACCAGTACCAGATCAATGTGCAGCTATATACAGGGAGTACCAGTACCAGATCAATGTGGAGCTATATACAGGAAGAACCAGTACCAGATCAATGTGGAGCTATATACAGGGAGTACCAGTACCAGATCAATGTGAAGCTATATACAGGGAGTACCAGTACCAGATCAATGTGGAGCTATATACAGGGAATACCAGTACCAGATCAATGTGGAGCTATATACAGGGAGTACCAGTACCAGATCAATGTGAAGCTATATACAGCGAGAACCAGTACCAGATCAATGTGGAGCTATATACAGGGAGAACCAGTACCAGATCAATGTGGAGCTATATACAGGGAGTACCAGATCAATGTGGAGCTATATATAGGGAGAACCAGTACCATATCAATGTGGAGCTATATACAGGGAGAACCAGTACCAGATCAATGTGAAGTTATATACAGGGAGAACCAGTACCAGATCAATGTGGAGCTATATACAGGGAGTACCAGATCAATGTGGAGCTATATACAGGGGTACCAGTACCAGGCCAATGTGAGGCTATATACAGGAAATATCAGTACCAGATCAATGTGAAGCTATATACAGGAAGTACCAGTACCAGATCAATGTGGAGCTATATACAGGAAGAACCAGTACCAGATCAATGTGGAGCTATATACAGGGAGTACCAGTACCAGATCAATGTGGAGCAATATATAGGGAGTACCAGTACCAGATCATTGTGGAGCTATATACAGGGACTACCAGTACCAGATCAATGTGGAGCTATATACAGGGAGTACCAGATCAATGTGGAGCTATATATAGGGAGAACCAGTACCATATCAATGTGGAGCTATATACAGGGAGAACCAGTACCAGATCAATGTGAAGCTATATACAGGGAGAACCAGTACCAGATCAATGTGGAGCTATATACAGGGAGTACCAGTACCAGATCAATGTGAAGCTATATACAGGGAGAACCAGTACCAGATCAATGTGGAGCTATATACAGGGAGTACCAGATCAATGTGGAGCTATATACAGGAAATACCAGTACCAGATCAATGTGAAGCTATATACAGGGAGTACCAATACCAGATCAATGTGGAGCTATATACAGGGAGAACCAGTACCAGATCAATGTGAAGCTATATACAGGGAGAACCAGAACCAGATCAATGTGGAGCTATATACAGGGAATACCAGTACCAGATCAATGTGGAGCTATATACAGGAAGAACCAGTACCAGATCAATGTGCAGCTATATACAGGGAGTACCAGTACCAGATCAATGTGGAGCTATATACAGGAAGAACCAGTACCAGATCAATGTGGAGCTATATACAGGGAGTACCAGTACCAGATCAATGTGAAGCTATATACAGGGAGTACCAGTACCAGATCAATGTGGAGCTATATACAGGGAGTACCAGTACCAGATCAATGTGGAGCTATATACAGGGAGAACCAGTACCAGGCCAATGTGAGGCTATATACAGGAAATACCAGTACCAGATCAATGTGGAGCTATATACAGGAAGAACCAGTACCAGATCAATGTGCAGCTATATACAGGGAGTACCAGTACCAGATCAATGTGGAGCTATATACAGGAAGAACCAGTACCAGATCAATGTGGAGCTATATACAGGGAGTACCAGTACCAGATCAATGTGGAGCTATATACAGGGAGAACCAGTACCAGATCAATGTGGAGCTATATACAGGGAATACCAGTACCAGATCAATGTGGAGCTATATACAGGGAATACCAGTACCAGATCAATTTACAGCTATATACAGGAAGAACAAGTACCAGATCAATGTGGAGCTATATACAGGGAGTACCAGTACCAGATCAATGTGGAGCTATATACAGGGAATACCAGTACCAGATCAATGTGGAGCTATATACAGGGAATACCAGTACCAGATCAATGTGGAGCTATATACAGGGAGTACCAGTACCAGATCAATGTGGAGCTATATACAGGGAGTACCAGTACCAGATCAATGTGGAGCTACATACAGGGAGTACCAGTACCAGATCAATGTGGAGCTATATACAGGAAGAACCAGTACCAGATCAATGTGGAGCTATATACAGGGAGTACCAGTACCAGATCAATGTGGAGCTATATACAGGGAGTACCAGTACCAGATCAATGTGGAGCTATATACAGGGAGTACCAGTACCAGATCAATGTGGAGCTATATACAGGGAGTACCAGTACCAGATCAATGTGGAGCTATATACAGGGAGAACCAGTACCAGATCAATGTGGAGCTATATACAGGGAGTACCAGATCAATGTGGAGCTATAAATAGGGAGAACCAGTACCATATCAATGTGGAGCTATATACAGGGAGAACCAGTACCAGATCAATGTGAAGCTATATACAGGGAGAACCAGTACCAGATCAATGTGGAGCTATATACAGGGAATACCAGTACCAGATCAATGTGGAGCTATATACAGGGAATACCAGTACCAGATCAATGTGGAGCTATATACAGGTAATACCAGTACCAGATCAATGTGGAGCTATATACAGGAAGAACCAGTACCAGGCCAATGTGAGGCTATATACAGGAAATACCAGTACCAGATCAATGTGGAGCTATATACAGGAAGAACCAGTACCAGATCAATGTGCAGCTATATACAGGGAGTACCAGTACCAGATCAATGTGGAGCTATATACAGGAAGAACCAGTACCAGATCAATGTGGAGCTATATACAGGGAGTACCAGTACCAGATCAATGTGAAGCTATATACAGGGAGTACCAGTACCAGATCAATGTGGAGCTATATACAGGGAATACCAGTACCAGATCAATGTGGAGCTATATACAGGGAGTACCAGTACCAGATCAATGTGAAGCTATATACAGCGAGAACCAGTACCAGATCAATGTGGAGCTATATACAGGGAGAACCAGTACCAGATCAATGTGGAGCTATATACAGGGAGTACCAGATCAATGTGGAGCTATATATAGGGAGAACCAGTACCATATCAATGTGGAGCTATATACAGGGAGAACCAGTACCAGATCAATGTGAAGTTATATACAGGGAGAACCAGTACCAGATCAATGTGGAGCTATATACAGGGAGTACCAGATCAATGTGGAGCTATATACAGGGGTACCAGTACCAGGCCAATGTGAGGCTATATACAGGAAATATCAGTACCAGATCAATGTGAAGCTATATACAGGAAGTACCAGTACCAGATCAATGTGGAGCTATATACAGGAAGAACCAGTACCAGATCAATGTGGAGCTATATACAGGGAGTACCAGTACCAGATCAATGTGGAGCAATATATAGGGAGTACCAGTACCAGATCATTGTGGAGCTATATACAGGGACTACCAGTACCAGATCAATGTGGAGCTATATACAGGGAGTACCAGATCAATGTGGAGCTATATATAGGGAGAACCAGTACCATATCAATGTGGAGCTATATACAGGGAGAACCAGTACCAGATCAATGTGAAGCTATATACAGGGAGAACCAGTACCAGATCAATGTGGAGCTATATACAGGGAGTACCAGTACCAGATCAATGTGAAGCTATATACAGGGAGAACCAGTACCAGATCAATGTGGAGCTATATACAGGGAGTACCAGATCAATGTGGAGCTATATACAGGAAATACCAGTACCAGATCAATGTGAAGCTATATACAGGGAGTACCAATACCAGATCAATGTGGAGCTATATACAGGGAGAACCAGTACCAGATCAATGTGAAGCTATATACAGGGAGAACCAGAACCAGATCAATGTGGAGCTATATACAGGGAATACCAGTACCAGATCAATGTGGAGCTATATACAGGAAGAACCAGTACCAGATCAATGTGCAGCTATATACAGGGAGTACCAGTACCAGATCAATGTGGAGCTATATACAGGAAGAACCAGTACCAGATCAATGTGGAGCTATATACAGGGAGTACCAGTACCAGATCAATGTGAAGCTATATACAGGGAGTACCAGTACCAGATCAATGTGGAGCTATATACAGGGAGTACCAGTACCAGATCAATGTGGAGCTATATACAGGGAGAACCAGTACCAGGCCAATGTGAGGCTATATACAGGAAATACCAGTACCAGATCAATGTGGAGCTATATACAGGAAGAACCAGTACCAGATCAATGTGCAGCTATATACAGGGAGTACCAGTACCAGATCAATGTGGAGCTATATACAGGAAGAACCAGTACCAGATCAATGTGGAGCTATATACAGGGAGTACCAGTACCAGATCAATGTGAAGCTATATACAGGGAGTACCAGTACCAGATCAATGTGGAGCTATATACAGGGAGTACCAGTACCAGATCAATGTGGAGCTATATACAGGGAGAACCAGTACCAGATCAATGTGGAGCTATATACAGGGAGTACCAGATCAATGTGGAGCTATATATAGGGAGAACCAGTACCATATCAATGTGGAGCTATATACAGGGAGAACCAGTACCAGATCAATGTGAAGCTATATACAGGGAGAACCAGTACCAGATCAATGTGGAGCTATATACAGGGAATACCAGTACCAGATCAATGTGGAGCTATATACAGGGAATACCAGTACCAGATCAATGTGGAGCTATATACAGGTAATACCAGTACCAGATCAATGTGGAGCTATATACAGGAAGAACCAGTACCAGGCCAATGTGAGGCTATATACAGGAAATACCAGTACCAGATCAATGTGGAGCTATATACAGGAAGAACCAGTACCAGATCAATGTGCAGCTATATACAGGGAGTACCAGTACCAGATCAATGTGGAGCTATATACAGGAAGAACCAGTACCAGATCAATGTGGAGCTATATACAGGGAGTACCAGTACCAGATCAATGTGAAGCTATATACAGGGAGTACCAGTACAAGATCAATGTGGAGCTATATACAGGGAATACCAGTACCAGATCAATTTGGAGCTATATACAGGGAGAACCAGTACCAGATCAATGTGGAGCTATATACAGGGAGTACCAGTACCAGGCCAATGTGGAGCTATATACAGGGAGAACCAGTACCAGATCAATGTGGAGCTATATACAGGGAGTACCAGATCAATGTGGAGCTATATATAGGGAGAACCAGTACCATATCAATGTGGAGCTATATACAGGGAGAACCAGTACCAGATCAATGTGAAGCTATATACAGGGAGAACCAGTACCAGATCTATGTGGAGCTATATACAGGGAGTACCAGTACCAGATCAATGTGGAGCTATATACAGGGAATACCAGTACCAGATCAATGTGGAGCTATATACAGGGAGTACCAGTACCAGATCAATGTGGAGCTATATACAGGGAGAACCAGTACCAGATCAATGTGGAGCTATATACAGGGAGAACCAGTACCAGATCAATGTGGAGCTATATACAGGGAGTACCAGTACCAGATCAATGTGAAGCTATATACAGGGAGAACCAGTACCAGATCAATGTGGAGCTATATACAGGGAGAACCAGTACCAGATCAATGTGGAGCTATATACAGGGAGTACCAGATCAATGTGGAGCTATATATAGGGAGAACCAGTACCATATCAATGTGGAGCTATATACAGGGAGAACCAGTACCAGATCAATGTGAAGTTATATACAGGGAGAACCAGTACCAGATCAATGTGGAGCTATATACAGGGAGTACCAGATCAATGTGGAGCTATATACAGGGGGTACCAGTACCAGGCCAATGTGAGGCTATATACAGGAAATACCAGTACCAGATCAATGTGAAGCTATATACAGGGTGTACCAGTACCAGGCCAATGTGAGGCTATATACAGGAAATATCAGTACCAGATCAATGTGAAGCTATATACAGGAAGTACCAGTACCAGATCAATGTGGAGCTATATACAGGAAGAACCAGTACCAGATCAATGTGGAGCTATATACAGGGAGTACCAGTACCAGATCAATGTGGAGCAATATATAGGGAGTACCAGTACCAGATCATTGTGGAGCTATATACAGGGAGAACCAGTACCAGATCAATGTGGAGCTATATACAGGGAGTACCAGTACCAGATCAATGTGAAGCTATATACAGGGAGAACCAGTACCAGATCAATGTGGAGCTATATACAGGGATTACCAGATCAATGTGGAGCTATATACAGGGGGTACCAGTACCAGGCCAATGTGAGGCTATATACAGGAAATACCAGTACCAGATCAATGTGAAGCTATATACAGGGAGTACCAATACCAGATCAATGTGGAGCTATATACAGGGAGAACCAGTACCAGATCAATGTGGAGCTATATACAGGGAGTACCAGATCAATGTGGAGCTATATATAGGGAGAACCAGTACCATATCAATGTGGAGCTATATACAGGGAGAACCAGTACCAGATCAATGTGAAGCTATATACAGGGAGAACCAGTACCAGATCAATGTGGAGCTATATACAGGGAGTACCAGATCAATGTGGAGCTATATACAGGGGGTACCAGTACCAGGCCAATGTGAGGCTATATACAGGAAATACCAGTACCAGATCAATGTGAAGCTATATACAGGGAGTACCAATACCAGATCAATGTGGAGCTATATACAGGGAGAACCAGTACCAGATCAATGTGGAGCTATATACAGGGAGTACCAGATCAATGTGGAGCTATATATAGGGAGAACCAGTACCAGGCCAATGTGAGGCTATATACAGGAAATAGCAGTACCAGATCAATGTGAAGCTATATACAGGGTGTACCAGTACCAGGCCAATGTTAGGCTATATACAGGAAATACCAGTACCAGATCAATGTGGAGCTATATACAGGAAGAACCAGTACCAGATCAATGTGGAGCTATATACAGGGAGTACCAATACCAGATCAATGTGGAGCTATATACAGGGGGTACCAGCACCAGACCAATGTGAAGCTATATACAGGGAGAACCAGTACCAGATTAATGTGGAGCTATATACAGGAAGTAACAGTACCAGAACAATGTGAAGCCATATACAGGAAGTACAGTGCATTCGGAAAGTATTCAGACCTCTTGACTTTTTCCACATTTTGTTACATTACAGCCTTATTCTAAAATGTATTAAATGACAAAGCAAAAACAGGTTTTTAGAAATGGAAATATCACATTTACATAAGTATTCAGACCCTTCACTCAGTACTTTGTTGAAGCACCTTTGGCAGCGATTACAGCCTTGTGTCTTCTTCAGTATGATGCTACAAGCTTAGCACACCTGTAAATGGGGAGTTTCTCCCATTCTTCTGTGCAGATCCTCTCAAGCTCTGTCAAGTTGGATGGGGAGCATTCCTGCACAGCTATTTTCAGGTCTCTCCAGAGATGTTCGATCGGGTTCTAGTCCGGGCTCTGGCTGGGTCACTCAAGGATGTTCAGAGACTTGTTCCAAAGCCACTCCTGCGTTGCAGTGGTTGTGTGCTTAGGGTCATTGTCCTGTTGGAAGGTAAGCTCTTCTTGCCATAATATAGACTTGGTCTTTTACCAAATTGGTCTATCTTCTGTATACCACCCCTACCTTGTCACAACACAACTGATTGGCTCAAATGCATTAAGAAGGAAAGAAATTCCACAAATTAACTTTTAAGAAGACACACCTGTTAATTGAAATGCTTTCCAGGTGACTACCTCATGAAGCTGGTTGAGAGAATGCCAAGAGTGTGTAAAGCTGTCATCAAGGCAAAGGGTGGCTACTTTGAAGAATCTCAAATATAAAATGTAATCACTTTTTTGGTTACTACATGATTCCATATGTGTTATTTCATAGTTTTGATGTCTTCAATATTATTCTACAGTGTAGAAAATAATAGAAATAAAGAAAAACCCTAGAATGAGTAGATGTGTCCAAACTGTTGACTGTTGGAAGGTTAGCTGTCCTTGACATAATATTACCAAATTGGGCTATCTTCTGTGTACCGCCCCCACCTTGTCACAACACAACTGATTGGCTCAAACGCAGTAAGAAGCAAAGAAATTCCACAAATGAACTTTTAGATGTGTAGATGTGTCCAAACCTTTGACTGGTACTGTACATGAAGGCAGGGTAAAGTGACTAGGCATCAGGATAGATAATAATAAGGTATTTGAGGTAGATATGTACATGAAGGCAGGGTAAAGTGACTAGGCATCAGGATAGATAATAATAAGGTATTTGAGGTAGATATGTACATGAAGGCAGGGTAAAGTGACCAGGCATCAGGATAGATAATAATAAGGTATTTGAGGTAGATATGTACATGAAGGCAGGGTAAAGTGACCAGGCATCAGGATAGATAATAATAAGGTATTTGAGGTAGATATGTACATGAAGGCAGGGTAAAGTGACTAGGCATCAGGATAGATAATAATAAGGTATTTGAGGTAGATATGTACATGAAGGCAGGGTAAAGTGACTAGGCATCAGGATAGATAATAATAAGGTATTTGAGGTAGATATGTACATGAAGGCAGGGTAAAGTGACTAGGCATCAGGATAGAAAATAATAAGGTATTTGAGGTAGATATGTACATGAAGGCAGGGTAAAGTGACCAGGCATCAGGATAGATAATAATAAGGTATTTGAGGTAGATATGTACATGAAGGCAGGGTAAAGTGACTAGGCATCAGGATAGATAATAATAAGGTATTTGAGGTAGATATGTACATGAAGGCAGGGTAAAGTGACTAGGCATCAGGATAGATAATAATAAGGTATTTGAGGTAGATATGTACATGAAGGCAGGGTAAAGTGACCAGGCATCAGGATAGATAATAATAAGGTATTTGAGGTAGATATGTACATGAAGGCAGGGTAAAGTGACTGGGCATCAGGATAGATAATAATAAGGTATTTGAGGTAGATATGTACATGAAGGCAGGGTAAAGTGACCAGGCATCAGGATAGATAATAATAAGGTATTTGAGGTAGATGTGTACATGAAGGCAGGGTAAAGTGACTAGGCATCAGGATAGATAATAATAAGGTATTTGAGGTAGATGTGTACATGAAGGCAGGGTAAAGTGACTAGGCATCAGGATAGATAATAATAAGGTATTTGAGGTAGATATGTACATGAAGGCAGGGTAAAGTGACCAGGCATCAGGATAGATAATAATAAGGTATTTGAGGTAGATATGTACATGAAGGCAGGGTAAAGTGACCAGGCATCAGGATAGATAATAATAAGGTATTTGAGGTAGATATGTACATGAAGGCAGGGTAAAGTGACATCAGGATAGATAATAATAAGAGAAAACTAAAGAACAGAGTAGCAGCAGCATATGATGAGTGTAAAGGTGTGTGTTTGTTGCAGACCCTGTGAGAACAAAATAGGTAGGAAGCTACCTGGCAACTGTTGCTGTGTCGTGTGAGTGTGTGTGTGTAAGTGTAGTGTGTGTGAGTGGGTGATTGTATATGTATAGTGTGTACACAAATTTTACAAAACATGCTCTTTCCATGACATAGACTGACCAGGTGAATCCAGGTTAAAGGTATGATCCTTTATTGATGTCACTTGTTAAATCCACTTCAATCAGTGTAGATGAAGAGGAGGAGACAGGTTAAAGAAGTATTTTTAGGCCTTGAGACAATTGGGACATGGATTGTGTCTGTGTGCCATGCAGAGGGTGACTGGGCAAGACAAAATATTTAAGTGCCTTTGAACGGTGTAGGGCAGTTGGTGCCAGGCGCACCGTTTTGAGTGTGTCAAGAACTGCAACGCTGCTGGGTTTTTCACACTCAACAGTTTCCCTTGTGTTCCACTACCCAAAGGATATCCAGCCAACTTGACACAACTGTGGGAAGCATTGGAGTCAACATGGGCCAGCATCCCTGTGGAACGCATTTGACCCCTTAATAGAGTCCAAGTCTTGACGAATTGAGGCTGTTCTGAGGGAAAAGGGGGGTACAACTCAATATTAGGAAGGTGTTCCTAATGTTTTGTGCACTCAGTGTATAGTCTTATGTGTGTTCATAGAGTCAGTGCAAGATGGGGTAGCTGCAGATAGTCCGTAATCGTTTAAGGAACAATTTAGTAGTCTTATGGCTATTTCGCAGTCTTATGGCTTGGGTCTTGAAGCTGTCTGGGAGCCTGTTGGTCTGGGAGCCGATGCTCCAGGATCTGTTAGTCGGATGGTAGCAGAGTGAACAGTCTACGGCTTGGGGCTTGAAGCTGTCTCGAAGCCTGTTGGTCCGGGAGCCGATGCTCCAGGATCTGTTAGTCGGATGGTAGCAGAGTGAACAGTCTACGGCTTGGGGCTTGAAGCTGTCTCGGAGCCTGTTGGTCCGGGAGCCGATGCTCCAGGATCTGTTAGTCGGATGGTAGCAGAGTGAACAGTCTACGGCTTGGGGCTTGAAGCTGTCTCGAAGCCTGTTGGTCCGGGAGCCGATGCTCCAGGATCTGTTAGTCGGATGGTAGCAGAGTGAACAGTCTACGGCTTGGGGGCTTGAAGCTGTCTGGAAGCCTGTTGGTCTGGGAGCCGATGTTCCAGGATCTGTTAGTCGGATGGTAGCAGAGTGAACAGTCTATGGCTTGGGTGGCTGGAGTCGTTGGCAATTTTTCAGGCCTTTCTCTGACCCAGCCCGATATAGAGGTCCTGGATGGCAGGGAGCTCGGCCCCAGTGATGTACTCGGCTGTCCGCACCACCATCTGTAGAGCTTTGCGGTCGAGGGCGGTGCATTTGCCATACCAAGCAGTGATGCAGCCAGACAAAATGCTCTCGAAGGTGCAGCTGTAGAACTTTTTGAAAATCTGATGACCCATAACAAATCTTTTCAGCCTCCTGAAGGGGAAAGAGGCGCTTTCGTGTCTTTCTTCACAACTGTGTGTGTGTGTGTGTGTGTGTGTGTGTGTGTGTGTGTGTGTGTGTGTGTGTGTGTGTGTGGGTGTGGGTGTGGGTGTGTGCGTGGACCATGTCCTTAGTGATGTGGACGCCAAGGAGCTTGATGCTCCTTGAAGACCACTTCAATTTAGCTTGTACATCATTGACATTTAAATTGAATTGACATTTTTACTTTCAATTACTACTACAAAGATGGCCGCCGGTCCACCCACCATCAAATGTCAACTTAAATAGGAATGTCTATTCTATTATCTACAGTTCTGATTTCAATAGGTTTCCAATGGAAGATTGACAGTCTAATGTAAAACCAATATTAGGAAGGTATTGATATTGATATTCTTAGTCAAGTCAACATTCTCTGATGTGTGGACCTCCAACCATCTTCGTCCCACCTTTTGAAAGTTGACATTTCAATTATAAAGCTGTTTTAGTACATATATCAGCCACAACATGACCCCCAGCCTGTATTCAAGAGTATGCTGTGTTCCAACCGATGGTGGGCACAACACAAACACCTCAAATGATGTCAAATAGGGTCAAAGCTACAACATATGTGGAGGAAAAAATTTAGTTTGCCTTTAAAAAATAATCATTTCTGTTAAAGGTTAAAAAAAATAATAATACAATTTCCATTCAACTTTAAAATAAATATTGTTTGACGACCCTGTTTGTAAGGTTTTAAATGATATCAACCTCAACCGTTTATATTTTCTAGTGATGAAGACATGGATGTCTCATGGTGGTGTGCAGTACGCAAAATGGTCAACATTGAGCACCTCTATCTCCTAAATGTTTTGTCATTTATGTCCAAAAATATACTTCTGATCACTTCTACCCCGAGCAAATACATATTGAACATTTGGTGTGATTACCGTGCAACACTGTCTGTCTCTACACTGTAATTACACTGCCGTTGTACCTGCCAGGTAAATAGTAAAGGATTACGGACATTGTTAGTTAAAGTGGGACTCCTCTATGTTTAAATAGTGAACAGCTAAGAGTTTCATCAGATCATGTTTCCCATCACTCCAAGCTGAGTAATGACTGTGAAGAGTACTGTCCATCAACCACTACTCTGAACTCTATCTTTATTCATTGACTTCTGACTTCTAATGGAGGTAGCTTGAAATGTTGTCATTTAGTGGTGTTAAAAGGCCACTTCAATGAGAAATGAGTCATCACCGTTTACAGTTATTCACCCAGAAGCTTTCATTAAAAAAAGCCTGGAAGCGTTCAACAGCCAAACTGTGAAGTGTGCAACAGCCAAACTGTGAAGTGTGCAACAGCCAAACTGTGAAGTGTGCAACAGCCAAACTGTGAAGTGTGCAACAGCCAAACTGTGAAGTGTGCAGCAGCCAAACTGTGAAGTGTGCAACAGCCAAACTGTGAAGTGTGCAACAGCCAAACTGTGAAGTGTGCAACAGCCAAACTGTGAAGTGTGCAACAGCCAAACTGTGAAGTGTGCAACAGCCAAACTGTGAAGTGTGCAACAGCCAAACTGTGAAGCGACTGTGAAGTGTGCAACAGCCAAACTGTGAAGTGTGCAACAGCCAAACTGTGAAGTGTGCAACAGCCAAACTGTGAAGTGTGCAACAGCCAAACTGTGAAGTGTGCAACAGCCAAACTGTGAAGTGTGCAACAGCCAAACTGTGAAGTGTGCAACAGCCAAACTGTGAAGTGTGCAACAGCCAAACTGTGAAGTGTGCAACAGCCAAACTGTGAAGTGTGCAACAGCCAAACTGTGAAGTGTGCAACAGCCAAACTGTGAAGCGACTGTGAAGTGTGCAACAGCCAAACTGTGAAGTGTGCAACAGCCAAACTGTGAAGTGTGCAACAGCCAAACTGTGAAGTGTGCAACAGCCAAACTGTGAAGTGTGCAGCAGCCAAACTGTGAAGTGTGCAACAGCCAAACTGTGAAGTGTGCAACAGCCAAACTGTGAAGTGTGCAACAGCCAAACTGTGAAGTGTGCAACAGCCAAACTGTGAAGTGTGCAACAGCCAAACTGTGAAGTGTGCAACAGCCAAACTGTGAAGTGTGCAACAGCCAAACTGTGAAGTGTGCAACAGCCAAACTGTGAAGTGTGCAACAGCCAAACTGTGAAGTGTGCAGCAGCCAAACTGTGAAGTGTGCAACAGCCAAACTGTGAAGTGTGCAACAGCCAAACTGTGAAGTGTGCAACAGCCAAACTGTGAAGTGTGCAACAGCCAAACTGTGAAGTGTGCAACAGCCAAACTGTGAAGTGTGCAACAGCCAAACTGTGAAGTGTGCAACAGCCAAACTGTGAAGTGTGCAACAGCCAAACTGTGAAGTGTGCAACAGCCAAACTGTGAAGTGTGCAACAGCCAAACTGTGAAGTGTGCAACAGCCAAACTGTGAAGTGTGCAGCAGCCAAACTGTGAAGTGTGCAACAGCCAAACTGTGAAGTGTGCAACAGCCAAACTGTGAAGTGTGCAACAGCCAAACTGTGAAGTGTGCAACAGCCAAACTGTGAAGTGTGCAACAGCCAAACTGTGAAGTGTGCAACAGCCAAACTGTGAAGTGTGCAACAGCCAAACTGTGAAGTGTGCAACAGCCAAACTGTGAAGTGTGCAACAGCCAAACTGTGAAGTGTGCAACAGCCAAACTGTGAAGTGTGCAACAGCCAAACTGTGAAGTGTGCAACAGCCAAACTGTGAAGCGACTGTGAAGTGTGCAACAGCCAAACTGTGAAGTGTGCAACAGCCAAACCACTGTGAAGTGTGCAACAGCCAAACTGTGAAGTGTGCAACAGCCAAACTGTGAAGTGTGCAACAGCCAAACTGTGAAGTGTGCAACAGCCAAACTGTGAAGTGTGCAACAGCCAAACTGTGAAGTGTGCAACAGCCAAACTGTGAAGTGTGCAACAGCCAAACTGTGAAGTGTGCAACAGCCAAACTGTGAAGTGTGCAACAGCCAAACTGTGAAGTGTGCAACAGCCAAACTGTGAAAAGTGTGTGTCTGGACTGCTGCATTTTTTTTGGAGTGAGACAGTTTTTTTTGTCAGGTTCATAATTTGAATTTAAAGATGGAACTGGAGGAAACAGCAGCAGGTTCGCCCCGACGCTTTTGTTGGAGTTTTGGTTTTGATGATGTAACGGAGGAGAAACGGAGGAGAGGAACGTGATAAGCATGGTTACATATTCTGCTGTTCTATGGAGCGTGCAGTGATGTCCGAGGGGGAAACCGTTTGTTGTCTCTGTAATTTATTTGTTGTTTTAATATCCCAAACGGACGTGTGGTTCCACCAAATAAGGATTGTAGCTGTAAGCAGCCAAAACAGCTATTATATGTAGTCAAATATCAACATGTTTTTGAAGTGGCCAGATCTGTCTGCAGTAAGCTATTCATTTTACAGTAAGCGAACCCAGCAACAGCAGTAATCATTTATCTACATGTGTCAAACAGAGGTTTTCTAACAAAGTCTTTGACACAGTCAACACAGCCCCTGACACTAGCCCTGACATTAGCCCACTAGCCCTGACACTAGCCCTGACATTAGCCCACTAGCCCTGACACTAGCCCTGACATTAGCCCACTAGCCCTGACACTAGCCCTGACATTAGCCCACTAGCCCTGACACTAGCCCTGACATTAGCCCACTAGCCCTCACACTAGCCCACTAGCCATACCACTAACCCTGACATTAGCCCACTAGTCCTGATCTTAGCCCACTAGCCCTGACATTAGCCCACTTTCCCTGACATTAGCCCACTAGCCCTGACACGAGCCCACTAGCCCTGACATTAGTCCACTAGCCCTGACATTAGTCCACTAGCCCTGACATTAGTCCACTAGCCCTGACATTAGCCTACTAGCCCTGACATTAGTCCACTAGCCCTGACATTAGCCCACTAGTCCTGACATTAGTCCACTAGCCTTGACTCTCCAAACCGTTTGCATGAATTTAGTTTAATTCATTTTCTACTTCTATTTAGCCAGGGAGTCTTACCCATCAGCTAACTGAATAATATGAGCTCCACCTTTCCAGCTTGCAAATTTACTTCATTAACATAAGAGTCAAGCGAGTGGCATCCGTCCATTTTGGGCATTAGTGGCATCAGTCCATATAACAAGATAATGGTATGGGTGGAGATGTGAGGTATGAAGCCAAATATATGATCTCTCTGCAAATAGGCAGCAATGAATGGATGATAGTCTAGGTATTGAAACTACAGCTTTATAACACAAGTTGCATTGTTCCCTGGAGTATATGTGAACAGTTGTGTTCCACTGCAAGAATCTATTGGAATCAATAAGACCAGATTCAAGGTCAAATGCTAAAACTGTATCTAAAAATACAGTCACAAAGGGAAAACCAACTGTGTGAACGGTGTTGGTTATTAACACCAACTGTTTCAGTCTGCTTTTTGTGCTACACCAACTATAAGACTTCACATCCCTCTAGTGCTTCAGTGCCGGCCTTCTTGTTGATTTCATGATTTTGTGCTGATCCGCGTATTGATTGGCTGGTCCCGGGAGCAGCAGAGGCAGGCAGGTTGGTGGGCGCGTGGGCGTTTTATGATCTGTCCTCATCCTCTTTCCATCCTGTAAAGTGCTTAACAACAATCAATCTTTACTCCGCTCTTCAGAGATACTGTTGGCTGTGAGGGCTGATATTGATCAGCAAAGTCTCCAGGTAATCTTTACTCAAAATACAAACTTCACCTTTTCCCTGACTGAGGAGAAAGCAATGTAAAAAGAGCTGTATAACAGTGCGGTGCAATGATATATACAAGGCCTCCATATTCTACCACCATCTCTGGTTAGGTCCTCTTAGTGGAGTATCAGACCTCAACCACCTGTAAGAGTCAAGGCCTGAATCATCACTCTACCAGCAATAAGAAACGCTATCAACTGAGGTAGGCCTTCTAGGTGAAACGCTGATTTCAGTTCAGTAGTGAGATGACCTTTCTTTGTTCCGTACCTTTGTTTTCCTCTCCTCTGTGTTGAATAAAGGTCAAAGTTCAGTTCAGTAGTGAGATGACCTTTCTTTGTTCCCTACCTTTGTTTTCCACTCCTCTGTGTTGAAGGGAGGTCAAAGTTCAGTTCAGTAGTGAGATGACCTTTCTTTGTTCCCTGCCTTTGTTTTCCTCTCCTCTGTGTTGAATAAAGGTCAAAGTTCAGTAGTGAGATGACCTTTCTTTGTTCCCTCCCTTTGTTTTCCTCTCCTCTGTGTTGAATAAAGGCCAAAGTTCAGTTCAGTAGTGAGATGACCTTTCTTTGTTCCGTACCTTTGTTTTCCACTCCTCTGTGTTGAAGGGAGGTCAAAGAACAGAGATCGTTGCTAGATGAAACCTGAGAGACAGAACG
Source organism: Oncorhynchus kisutch (assembly GCF_002021735.2). NCBI lineage: Eukaryota > Metazoa > Chordata > Actinopteri > Salmoniformes > Salmonidae > Oncorhynchus > Oncorhynchus kisutch. The sequence continues at coordinate 10,039,111 of NW_022261980.1, read as the reverse complement.
AGTCCATTCCGTGTTCAGGAAGGCCTTGGGGTGACCGTCACTGACAGACGTCAGGATGTCAGGTCTAACGGAGACCTGCTTTTCTTCTGTTTGACATCCTCCACCAAACTGACAGGAACGCTGAGGTCATCCGATAACCTGGCATCCTCCACCAAACTGACAGGAACGCTGAGGTCATCCTATAACTTGTCATCCTCCACCAAACTGACAGGAACACTGAGATCATCCTATAACTTGTCATCCTCCAACAAACTGACAGGAACGATGAGGTCATCCTATAACTTCCCTCCTCTGTCATCACGGCCCTGAAGCATGATCACTCATCTTCACCGCTCTCTCGTTTGATTTTGCGTGCAGCAAGTTCAAGTAGGATGGCAATGGAATGAAACTGGAGAAACTTAGCCAGAGGTGGGCGAAACATGCCAACCCAAATCACAGAAGTAGTACAACTCATAGTGTACAACAGGGACAGCCTCTCTTCTTCTTCTCTCTCTTCATGTTTATGCTAATGAGCCTCATTACCATGCTTTGTAGAAATCTGGGGCTGTACTGGAAGTCATGTGATCAGCACTCAGTACAGTTTTTGGAGGTCATTCAAATCCAATGGGGATCCAGTGCAATTAATCAAAATAATGTATTCGGGAAAAACAACGCAGTAGGACAGCAAAGTTCACCGTCGATGGGAGGTGGAGTGTATTTGACGGCGCGCCAGGTATCCACATTGGCATGGAGACCGAGGGAGTTTTGGATAATTCTTCATGTACATTGTTTGACTTCTCCTTGCCTATCCCAGAGAGGCCAAGAGAAGAGTAAAATAATTCAGATGCTGGAATAATTCATCTTAAAGAGTATTTTCATGTTGTCTGGATATTGCCTGTGTGTTGAAGAATGAAGTGATTGAGTGGGAAATATGTAGAAAGCACAGGATGTTGGGTCATTGAATGAGGGCCTGGTGTGTCTTTGTGAGTTACAGCGGCTGTCATGTAGTCTGGCTGACACGAGCTCTCAAAGTCTTCTTGCTGTGTGGTCACGTGGGGAGGGCGTCAGTCAGGCTAGATGTCATGAAGCTTAGTGAAAATAATGATAAGGATTCTGTTTAAGAATGACAAGTAAATGATGATAAGGATTCTGTGTAGGAATAACAAGTAAATGATGATAAGGATTCTGTTTAGGAATAACAAGCAAATGAGGATAAAGATTCTGTGTAGGAATAACAAGCAAATGAGGAGAAGGATTCTGTTTTTGATTAACAAACAAATTATAAGGATTCTGTTTAAGAATGACAAGTAAATGATGACAAGGATTCTGTTTAGGAATAACAAGCAAATGAGAAAATTGATTTACTCATACACGTATGCTCAAGAAAGACGCAAGCTCAAGGATGACACGTGCTCAATGATGACAAGGTGCTTTACATACAATATGTGAGTTTTGTATAGGACAAGGGCCTCACACACTGAAGTATCGGTGTGTTCAGTGGAATAAGGAAAAAGGAGAGTAAATAAGGGTCTACCCATCAAGTCAGTTCAATTCCTACTTAATTACCAATAAGTAATGTTTGATTTAAATATATATATATCTCCTCTATTAAGGCCACAGCTGAAATGGTAAAGTAAATGAAAGGGTAAATATGCTGTTATCTTTCTACCTTTATACTAAGGCTGTAAAACGACTACAACATCTTGAATTAATTGCATGATTTGCTCTGATTATCGGGACTAATCTCAAATTCAGAATTTGCTCGAATTGAGCTGTAATTTTAAGATTTTGTTTTATACAGAAAAAGCATTATAAGAATATTGTCCAAAACTCAAGAAACGGTTCGCAAAATCTGGTAAATTAATAAAGCCCCCCTTTCTTTAACTTCAATGTCAACTTGGTTTGATAATGTTGTTTTTACCTGTACTGAGTATGTACTGTATTTAGGATGTATTGATAATGTTGTTTTTACCTGTACTGAGTATGTACTGTATTTTGGATGTTTTCAGTGTATTCTGAATGCTTTCAGACAATGTGACGAATCACGATAAAGAAAAAAATGGTGCTCTAAACTGACAAAAAGTTCATTTGAATTGACTGATGATGTCACGGCTGTTGAAGGAGGAGGACCAAGGTGCAGCGTGGTGAGGGTACATATTCTTTATTTAAGTAAACACTACAAACAAACCGTGAAGCTAAAGGCTATGTGCCCTAAACAAAGTCAACTTCCCACAAAGAAAGGAGGGAAAAAGGGCTACTTAAGTATGGTTCCCAATCAGAGACAACGATAGACAGCTGTCCCTGATTGAGAACCATACCCGGCCAAAACATAGAAATAAAATCATAGATAACAAAACATAGAATGCCCACCCCAAATCACACCTTGACCAAACCAAATAGAGACATTAAAAGTCTCTCTAAGGTCAGAGCGTGACAGATGAACTCTTGACAGCCCTACGTTATACACTACTGGTCAGTGGATTCAACTGCGTTGTCCTGTAGACTCATAGACTACACTTAAGAGTTTTTTATGTTATCTTTCTGGGTTTTGCATCCTTTCAAACCACTAAATAGTTTAAAACCACCACAAACTCAGACAGAAATAGGCATCGCCCTACTTCGGGGACATGGAGGCGCAGACACTCTCCACATTACCTGGGACATGGTAATAGCGCCGCATCGCTCCTCCCTCCTAAGAGAATTTAGCCCAGATGTGACAGGCATACTCTGCAGTTGCGTTGAAAGGCTCGGGTTCGTCTTCTGCTGGGAGTTGATGCCGACTCAGCCTTTAGTCTCTGCATGGGCCTCATCTTATGGATCTCTTATGTTGGGGGTGGCCACTTAATATTCAATCAAGGCTGGGAGAACAAGTGCATTGGGGGTAGCCATCTTAATAATTGAAGGACAGCCTTGGTACAGTAGCTATGGAAAATCCTTGGAAGTTTTTTTTCTGGCTCTTGAAGTTTGTCCCAGAAAGCTGTGAGACTTGTATTTTTCAAGACAGCTGATCCCAAACTCCCTATAGGCAGATATAGAAAGAGATGAATGAGGAAGAAACAGACAATGCATTGGCCAACAGCAAATGCAGTGTGACAGTGCAGGGGCTGTGGGCCAAACTGAAGGAGATTAACCAACGGAAGGCATTTTTCCTCAGGGATTTGTTAACACTATAACTTGTCGCTTTCCTCCGTGTCCTTCAATTTATTTAGCAGTTTACTGCTTCAGGTATTTAAAGGTTCTGAAAATTACATTTGGCTACCTTCCAGGAAGCTTGAAAAGACAGGCTGAGTGGGTGGGGAGCTTATATTCATGAGCTCGCCTTGACTGACAGCTCTTTGAAACGTTTTTTTCAAGCAACTTGGATGCAGTGAGCAGTGTTACAGTTAAATCATCTCAAGCTAATTTGGTGAAACACAAAGCAACTCAAACAACATTGAAATTGCATCAATGATATCCATTTTTTTATTATTAATCTCCCATTTGGCATGTCTCTTGTGATGCGGTTCACAGCACCACTGACTGATGTGTTGACTTGACGACTGCGTCTGTGTTTTGAATGACCCATCGCCTCCTTTTGTTTCATGCTGGCTGAAGACCTAGCTAGCTAGCAACATGCTAACACCAGACGCAGAGGAAAGGGGTGACATATAAATATATTTGCCATAGATGAATCGGGTAAACTTTGAATTATATTTGCTGACACTCTACAGTAAAATTTGGGTTTGAGTTGCTATCTAGCCATATATACCACGCCCCTCTGCAGGCATGCCTTCTCCGATATTGGTTACAAGGCCGTACTTATTTAAATTAGGTAAGAGAATCACGTTACCATTAGTGTATTAAAATGAGCGTTAAGGTGATGTCACCTTGTCCCCTTAATAATGAATCCAAGTGTTTGACATGGGGGAGGGGACCAGTAACTTTATGATCAGACTTTATCATTGTAGAAGCAACAGTCATTTTTCATACTTCGATCTGTTTTCATCAAAATATCATCAATTTCATGAAAAACATGATTTTGACTGTTCATGACCTTTTAACATGGTCATGATGCAACAGGCTTGTCATTAGCGTCGCATGAACCACAGTTAAGGATGAACTGACGAAGCAATTCCAAAAATAAAAAGGTTAGGTGCTTGATGCCACGATGTGACCTAGAACACATTCCCATTCGGGTCCCAAACTAACGAAAACGTATTACATCTTTATAGAGCGTTCATAAAGTCTTCATAAGCACTACACAGATTATTTATAAATACTTTTGAAGCAGTCACTGCCACTTGATAAAGTACATATAAGATCCATTAAAGTGGGTTCTTTGGCACCCTAGCATGGATTTTGCCAAGACCCGTAAAGCCTAATTTAAAACCTTATTAAAAAATGTTTTTGTTTAAAGTAGGAGCCAAATATTTAATGTTGGCTGTCATGTCAGGTGGAATTTCTATGATGTTTAATTTGACCAAGTAACTAAATCAATGGAAGTATTCGGAGCAAAACAGTTGACATGGAAGTAGCTTGTAGTTTTTATTACAGTGTTCTACTACAGTACTTATATGTATTCAGAAGAATACTTGCTGCAACTAATCACTTTTACAACGTCACATTTCATCCATCCCTCCCTTCAACCATCCCACTGATATAGTTTTAGATTTATTTTAGGCTCTCAAAGACATCTCTCCGAATTTAAATTCATGTTTCATCAAAGCCAGTATAAAATGCTGATTACAGAAAATATATCAAAATGAATCCGCCGTGTCTGAAGATGAAAGTGTTCTAATCTTTCATGGTTATGTGACCATTACGTCATTAATGTGACTTCCTTTATATATAAAAAAATACGTTTTACATTAAAGGAAAGTATATACAATTATTACCACCTTAACATTGTTCTAAACACTTCTCTCCCGGCACGTGTTGATGAATCCAATTTACAGTATATTTATGACGTGTAGTGTAATCTAATGTAATACAATACTCGGTGAAATGAAATAGTGTTGGTTTGTGTGCTCGTTTTCAGCTTTTCCTTGTACGCCACAACTGAATCTAACCATTTAAACCGGTTGTGTGGACTCTTTGAAAAATGACATTGATCAGTAAGACTAAGAAGAAAACATAACAAAACACTGGGTGCTATAAGACTTTCCCTCTGTGTTGCTGTTACTCCCATAACTAGGCCTTCTAGAAGATTGCCAGCCCTTTCATGTATTTTAATCTAACCATGTTGAGATCACGATCTCTTTCGCAGATGAGCCCTGCATCAACACATCAATAAACAATTAGTACACTATACATACCTATATAGACATAAATTACACAAAACACTAAAAGCAAAGCACACGCATATATAACATCAGGCTTCTAGGCTCAGTCCCTGTCCACAGTCTTGCGGTGCTGAATTTCAAAATTCAGATTCCGTCGCTGTCCTTTTCAGTCGGTGCTGAATCGCCTGAACGCGTGTGCGTGTGCCCGCGCCTGCGCCTGTTTCTCTATGTGTTTGTGTCAGATTACGATGATACATTTTCACTGCAACGATGAGCACCAAATGGTTTCTAGTAACAATGTAGAGCTGTTTTATATGTTGAATTGCATGTGGCCTAGACCAGAGCAATACATGTGTTGTAAGTATGGCTCTGGCCTCTGCTCGATCCATTCAACTCTACACAATGCATCCAGCCAAACAGCCTACAGTCATTGCCGTCTCATTTCTATGAAGCTTCTCACAAAGTGCCACATGTCTGAGGTCACACCGGAATCGGACGTCCTGTTACATGCTCAGACATCCTTGTAAGTCGCTGAAAATGCAACTACCTATAATGTAAAAGGTGCAGATGCAGGTGATTTAAAGACTCCTGAAGTGTATCATTTTGATTAGGCAGGACACCCTGTGAAATGACTGATTATTGTCAATATTTGAATTGAGAGGGGCAAACGCCTGTAGGTGGCAACCCTGCCTCATCAAGTAAACGCACACACACACACACACACACACACACACACACACACACACACACACACACACACACACACACACACACACACACACACACACACACACACACACACACACACACACACACACACACACACACACACACACACGCACACACACACACACACACACACACACACACCATTCCCTCTGGCCTTTATGTGTTAATGCTATTGATCAGTCAATAATGAATGAGTTCAGAGAGATGTAAACCCAAATGGAAGGTCGGTAGAATGAGACGATGGATTGTAGACGAATACTAGAGAGGTTGCAGTCTATAGCCTACCACACACACGGCAGTGGTATTTTTTACATCGCTGAGCTCGGACCATGCAGTCTATAGCCTACCACACACACGGCAGTGGTATTTTTTACATCGCTGAGCTCGGACCATGCAGTCTAATGAATTCCATGTGCTCCCTCCCTATTCGAGCCATGGACTGCAGCAAGCGCAAGAGCGAATAGAACACAGTGGCTCCCCGGTGGATATGGAAAACACGGAATATTGATGGTGCTGATATTACACGGATCCCACAAATCCCCCTGACAACGCAAAAATTGTTATCAATAGTTACGCTTATGTTAAATAGGTGGCCTACCGGACTGCATCGAAAACCAGCTTCTGGTGGATATTTAGTAAATACAGAGCGCATATAGGCTACATTCCGCGCGCTCATATGCCATTGGTTTGCGTATTAGGCTCTGCGTTATTTCCCAGGGAATCAAGTTGATGGATTGGCTATGGATGCATTGGGTGGTTGTTTGACGAATCTGGATCAGAACATTCGAATAAGAATGGCTGCGTCCTTTTGAGACATGTATGTACACACCTCGACTGCATCGGTGCATATACTTCTAGATTTTTTTTATTCTACGCTTGCTACATCGATCATGTTCGGGAATATTGCCTGGACATGTGCCCCTTTATGGTAACTGACATTATACCTCTGCAAATCCTCCAGTAGGCTATCAGAGAACTGCACCAATAAGGGATGAACATCAATCGAAATGTGGATAGTCCATTTCAATCTCGGTTTATGGCATTAACTGTGTGCGCTGAAGAATAATTTCACTGAGAAATCCTATATAGGGCACCACGTTCAGTTCCACAGGAAAGGGCTATATGAAGAAATAGCCACAGACTTATCGCTCTCTCACAAACTCGGCAGCATTTCCCCCCATCGGAATACAAAGTCAAAAGCTACCGGCACCCCGCGGGTTTTCTCCACTGTGGCCACAGGAATGGTGGATTCATCCCAATTTCATGCACCTCTTTTTGACATTTGTACATTTTTTTATTGCGTTCGAGCTTCGTTTTCTTACGCGTTTGATTCTGCTGCTGTCGATGTAGACTACGTGTGGTGGCCTCGAATCCTTTCACATGGGTGAGGATTGTGCATCGGTCTTACAGCCAATCCAATCGGATACCTTGGCCCTGGTGTGTTTGGTTTTTTTCTTCATTTTGAGCACAATCCCATATCTTCGAGAAAATGCGTAAGTATCTTTTATTTGATTTATTCACCTCTTATATCTACATTAAGTTAGGCACTTTAATCTTTCTTATCCATCTCGGCTACTCTTCACGACAGAGTGGTCATTCGGGTGTTCAACACGACACCGTTTTCCGCTATAGACTAATGTCGCTATAATGTCGCTTTAGGCTACATGTGCAATAGTTGATGTTAATTCACATTTTTTAAAGACATCATTAAACCATGTGAAGCTCTCTCTCTCGCGCGCGCTTGCGTGTGTGTATATGTGCATGTGTGTTTAAGAGAGAGAGAGAGAGAGAGAGAGAGAGAGAGAGAGAGAGAGAGTCCGAAAGAGACATAGTAAGTGGTTAGATAAATATATACGTAATAACAGGCTTTTATTTATTTAATGATGGGGTATGGCCTAAACCGTTTGGTGAGACATTGTGTTTAGGTAGATTCGGGATTCTGTAAATCCCTGTATAGCCATTATACCAATGTTGCTAGAATACGTCATATGGTCATTCATATTCAGCTCAGGTGTGGTTCGTCATGCCGCTTAGTAATGACACATTTGCAGCACGGGGGCCACCAGATTGACCCACCGAATTCTTCAGGTGAGTTCTACAATAGGGTTTCTTAGATTTAGGATGTAATATCTCTCAACTGACTCGGCCCCCCAATTAGCTTAGAACCACTAACTCTGTATCCGTGCATGTTAAATCCACCGTGATATTTATGACGTTCAAAGCAATTGACTCGAGCGGAGTGTCAGGCCACATGAGACTGCTTGTGTCTCAACCCCAGTGGTCTTCCGGTGGCACAGCTGCTAATGGAATGTGATGGAGGTGCATTAGTGTTGATTTCCCCCAATCGGATTCCCGAGCACTGTTGACCAGAAGGAGCATGATGTCTAACCAGGAGTTATGTAATTTGGTGCTGATTCAGATTCTAAATAGTGGGTGTTATATTATAGCTGCGGTGCCTCAACGGGGCGTCACGCTTGGGTGAGTTACGTGTTGATGTGAGCTGTCCATTGGAAGGTGGTGCTGAAAATACTACCCGCGTTAGGATACTGGAGGGCGATACCTTGTTAGGCCTCCTATATAGATTTACCCGAGCATGAAAGCATATTCCCCAGAACATGAAAGCACATTTCTTTAGATAGTAATACTGTGTTCATGTAAGTTTCTCCATTATAAATAACCATTAACCTGTATGTCATGTTCATTAGCAGGTTTTAAGGCAACTGTGCATTGAGAAAACAGGAATGTTTCTATTGGCATGGACTTTCATTTCAATGGTTTCTCACTGTAAACATTGTTTCTTCAGAACATTCATTCAAATATGCATGAAGCATATTATCTCTTCACATGTTGTTGCATATTCACCATTTGCCAAAAGACCAGCAGCTCAAGAAGAATGATATTTACTTTTTGTCTCATGCTGGTAATAGGAAACCCCTGTCATGTTTTGCCAAAGGCACACATTACCTTAAATCCCATTTATATTTATTTCAATAATGGCATGTCTGCTATATGCGTAATATACCACTTTAAATTAGTCATGTTTAACTAATCACTGTGATGGAAGCTGTTTGGTCTTCTTCTTGAATTACTTCAACCTGAAACTGACTGTTACTATTCCATAGCACTGAATATGTTTAGCAGTGCAAATCATGGAAGCAGATTGCACTCATGGTGTGAAGTGACACGTCTGTTGGGTCCTGTGAGCATGGAATCAATACAATGTTACATTTCACAGTCTAATGCCTTGATTTATCGACTTAAATCACAGTCTGAGTTTCTCACTGACTTCTGGCCTTAAGCATCTTCAAATATATGAAGTATCAAGGTCTGGCTTGAATGAGTTGCCAAGAGTTTGGTTTGGATGACATAGAAATTCATATAAATGTTTTGTGATGTTCTCATTTCTCAAAAGCGTTCTCGGGTCGAGCTGAGTTGGTATTCCACACCTTCTGTGGTCTAGATCACATGATATTCATTTAGAGAAATGTCCACGCCTCAATCCTAAATGAGTCAGAAAGATTGATACCATCTAATAATGTGGTGCCAATCTTCCCCAGTCATTTGTTATTGAGAGGATGAACTTTCTTTTAAAGGTCATTCATTAACATTGGGCTATCAGTGTCCTCCAGTGGAGGCTTGTGAAGATCTTGGTCAGCATTGTTCAGTGATAATACTGTAGATTACATGGGGGGGCTACATTCACACTGGGGGGGGGGGCTAAATACACCCGGGCAGCCTAAATTTACACTGGGGGGGAACTAAGAGGAAGTAGACACATGGGCCTCCACTGCCTCATACTTCTACTGTAGTCCATACACTGCCTCATACTTCGGATGTAGTCGATACACTGCCTCATACTTATACTGTAGTTGATACACTGCCTCATACTTCGAATGTAGTCGATACACTTGCCTCATACTTCAAATGTAGTCGATACACTGCCTCATACTTCGAATGTAGTCCATCCCCTGCCCTCATACTTCTACTGTAGTTGATACACTGCCTCATACTTTGAATGTAGTCGATACACTGCCTCATACTTCGAATGTAGTCGATACACTGCCTCATACTTTGAATGTAGTCCATCCCCTGCCCTCATACTTCTACTGTAGTTGATACACTGCCTCATACTTATACTGTAGTTGATACACTGCCTCATATTCTACTGTAGTCAATACACCAGCTCATACTTATACACTACCTCATACTTCGAATGTAGTTGATTCACTACCTCATACTTCTACTGTAGTTGATTCACTGCCTCATACTTCTACTGTAGTTGATTCACTACCTCATACTTCTACTGTCATCAATACACTGCCTCATACTTCTACTGTAGTCCATACACTACCTCATACTTCTACTGTAGTTGATACACTGCCCCTTACTTTTACTGTAGTCGATGCATTGCCTCATGCTTCTACTATAGTCGATATACTGCCTCATACTTCTACTGTAGTCAATATACTGTCTCATACTTATACTGTGGTCCATGCCTTTAAGATTATTTATTTATTTTTGTTTTCACCTCATTTTAACATTCTGTCATAAAAAATGTCATTCATTCTGTCGTTAACTTCTTCGGGATCGGTATCCCTTCCACAGGACGGTTGAGCTAATGTAGGCTAATGGGATTAGCATGAGGATGTAAGTAACAAGAACATTTCCCAGGACATAGACATATCTGATATTGGCAGAAAGCTTAAATTCTTGTTAATCTAACTGCACTGTCCAATTTACAGTAGTTATTACAGTGAAAGAATACCATGTTATTGTTTGAGGAGAGCGCATAATTTTCAACATGAAGAATTATTAATAAACAAACTAGGCACATTTGGGCAGTCTTTATACAACATTTTGAACAGAATTAAAATTGGTCCCTCGGATCAGTCTAACAAGTTGCACATAGACTGCTGCCATCTAGTGGCCAAAATCTAAATTGCACCTGGGCTGGAATAATACATTATGGCCTTTCTCTTGAATTTCAAAGATGATGGTACAACAAAAAATACAAAAGAACGTAGTTTTCTTCTTTGTATTATCTTTTACCAGATCTAATGTGTTATATTCTCCAACATCTAATTTCCACAAACTTCAAAGTGTTTCCTTTCAAATGGAACCAAGAATATGCATATTCTTGCTTCAGGGCCTGAGCTACAGGCAGTTAGAGTTGGGTATGTCATTTTAGGTGAAAATTGAAAAAGGGGGCGTATCCATTTTTTATGTTAAAAACTAGTTTCCCTATCTCAAGAGGTTAAATAAAAATTACTATATTAAGTGCCTGTTAAGTGCCAAATAAAGTAACAGGGTTGACCGTAACAGAGTTGACCGTAACAGAGTTGACGATTTCATCTTTAATCAGCCATAAATCCCCTTGTGACAGGATGAATGGAAGCTTGTAACAAAAAAAGAAAGAAATTGTTGATTTTTTTTGCCTGTCTGTCTACGAGTAATAGGGTTGCTGTGTTATGCTCGACCCATTCTGTTTTACACCAGAAAATGGTGCTCACCAGGTTTTACACTATTAGATGTTCAATATTTATCTTGACAAAAAATATTTCAAAAGGAATAGTTTCACCATATTAAAACGAGAGTTCAGTTTACAGAACAGGGTTGACCTTAAAACGAGGGCCGGATTGTTGTTTTTTTTACCCTAAAATGATTTTTTTTAACCTTTATTTAACCAGGCAAGTCAGTTAAGAACAAATTCTTATTTTCAATGAGAGCCTAGGATCAGTGGGTTAACTGCCTGTTCAGGGGCAGAACGACAGATTTGTACCTTGTCAGCTCGGGGGTTTGAACTCGCAACCTTCCGGTTATTAGTCCAACGCTCTAACCACTAGGCTACCCGAATCACTAATCACATGAAATACAGTGAGCTCCAACACTATTGGGACAGTGACACATTTGTTGTTGTTTTGGCTTTGTACTCCACCACTTTGGATGATACAATATGATACAATATATGCTAACTTCCCCAGTTATTGTAATGGTGAGAGGTTAGCATGTCTTGGGGGTATGATTTAAAATGCTAACCTCCCCTGTAATTGTAATGCTGAGAGGTTAGCATGTCTTGGGGGTATGATTTAAAATGATAACCTCCCCTGTAATTGTAATGCTGAGAGGATAGCATGTCTTGGGGGTATGATTTAAAATGCTAACCTACCCTGTAATTGTAATGCTGAGAGGTTAGCATGTCTTGGGGGTATGATTTAAAATGCTAACCTCCCCTGTAATTGTAATGCTGAGAGGATAGCATGTCTTGGGGGTATGATTTAAAATGCTAACCTACCCTGTAATTGTAATGCTGAGAGGATAGCATGTCTTGGGGGTATGATTTAAAATGCTAACCTCCCCTGTAATTGTAATGCTGAGAGGTTAGCAATGTCTTGGGGGTATGATTTAAAATGCTAACCTCCCCTGTAATTGTAATGCTGAGAGGATAGCATGTCTTGGGGGTATGATTTAAAATGATAACCTCCCCTGTAATTGTAATGCTGAGAGGTTAGCATGTCTTGGGGGTATGATTTAAAATGATAACCTCCCCTGTAATTGTAATGCTGAGAGGATAGCATGTCTTGGGGGTATGATTTAAAATGATAACCTCCCCTGTAATTGTAATGCTGAGAGGATAGCATGTCTTGGGGGTATGATTTAAAATGCTAACCTACCCTGTAATTGTAATGCTGAGAGGTTAGCATGTCTTGGGGGTATGATTTAAAATGCTAACCTCCCCTGTAATTGTAATGCTGAGAGGATAGCATGTCTTGGGGGTATGATTTAAAATGCTAACCTACCCTGTAATTGTAATGCTGAGAGGATAGCATGTCTTGGGGGTATGATTTAAAATGCTAACCTCCCCTGTAATTGTAATGCTGAGAGGTTAGCAATGTCTTGGGGGTATGATTTAAAATGCTAACCTCCCCTGTAATTGTAATGCTGAGAGGATAGCATGTCTTGGGGGTATGATTTAAAATGATAACCTCCCCTGTAATTGTAATGCTGAGAGGTTAGCATGTCTTGGGGGTATGATTTAAAATGATAACCTCCCCTGTAATTGTAATGCTGAGAGGATAGCATGTCTTGGGGGTATGATTTAAAATGATAACCTCCCCTGTAATTGTAATGCTGAGAGGATAGCATGTCTTGGGGGTATGATTTAAAATGCTAACCTACCCTGTAATTGTAATGGTGAGAGGTTAGCAATGTCTTGGAGGCATGATATTTGTGGCTCTAACTTTCTCACTCATCATTATTCACGATTCATTCAGGACTATCCGTAATCATAGTAGCATCCACATTCATGTAGAAGTGTTTAGAAACATGTTATATTCTTATTTACAATAAATGTGACTCCAAAATGACACAATACATTATTAAACATTCATTCTATTGGGCACAACATTTTCTGAAACACAACCAAAACTAGCAGTAAATGCATCCAACAAGTTTGTGGAGTCACAAGCTTGATGTAGTCAATGCATGCTAGGAATATGGGAACAAATTCAACATTTTTGACTACTTAAATACACATATGTGAATTTATCCCAATACTTTCAGTCCCCTGAAATGGGGGAACTATGTACATAAAGTGCTGTAATTTCACAACGGTTCCCCTGATATTGATGAAAATACCCTCAAATTAAAGCTGACAGTCTGCACAGTCATTGTATCATTTCAAATCCAAAGTGCTGGAGTACAGAGCCAAAACACCAACAAAAACATGTCACGGTCCCAATACTTTTGGAGGTCACTGTAAATAATCATCTTGGGGAAATGACTTTATCAAAGCAACAAAATAACTAGGCTTTACAACGATGGTGAAAACCTGGAGAGATGTTATGGTGCAGTAGGTTACAGTCTTACTGGAGGTTACAGAAGGTGCATGGAGGGACATTTCTAAATGCTGAATTTTGACACATTACCAGGTCTTTATTCATATAAAAAAATGTAACATTTATTAAATTCTCCATGTGGTGTTTATTAAAGGGCATTTCATTGAATATAACAGGCTTTTCAAATCCAATATTGGTGCACAATCTCTACTTAAAATATCAAAGGGATGCAAAGGGCACTCATTTAGTGGAACGACCCAGTAGAGAAAGTGCCTTTGGTTCCATCTTGCTCGATTAAAAGATGATACATTTTTTGAGCGTGTCAATCCTGCAACAATCAGCCCACTTACAGTGTCCATTCATTGCATGTCCGGAATACAAGGTATCTTATCTGCCCCCTACAATTTGACGAGGCATAATATTGACAATCTTTCTCAATTAATAATGTATATTCATCTTGTAAAAATGGTGCATATGTTGATATAGCCATGGATGGTTACAGTATATGAGCCTTGATGTCAGACAGCCACTGTTAGGGGCCTTTAATGTGAAAACAATCACTGCTGATTTTCATTGTTCCCCTCTAATCAGGAACAGATTTAGACCTGGGACACCAGGACACTAGGTGAGTGCAATTAATTATCAGGTAGATAAGACAACCAGCAGTACATCGGACCTCCAGGCTCGGATTTAAACACCTTTGACTTAGATAAACCTTTGGTGACTCTATAGACTAGTCTGTTTAAACCACACTGGAATGCTGCAGTGTTCAGTGGTGTAACCAGGCTAGCAATTGACATGCATCACTTAAATGTCTCCCAGCTCTGCTTCCAGTAGGCAGCTGCTGCCTGCTTCCATTGAGTGTTATACGACTGCAAGCCAAGGAAATAAAATGTTCACGAATGTTCATTTCTGACTGTCTTGGACTGTTGTCAATGGCAAAAATGCTGATCCATTTGTTCAGATCATTATCTTTCCTGTTGTACTCATACTGTACAGGATTGATGTTCAATAGTGTTTCAGTTGAGGGATCTACTGAAGAGAAAGTCCACAGGGAGACAAATTCCACAGTATGTGTGTGCGTGAGTGTCTGTCTGTGCATGTTTATGAGTGTCTGTGTATCTGTGTGTGTCTGTTTGTCTGTGTCCCTCCTTTCTAGTAAACAACGATCTCCCTCACCTTGTGTCTCCTAGTAAAAACCCTAATCAGCTGTTCTGTCCTTCTGAAGTGGGGCTTCCCCAACATCACAGAGCACTGACCCTGATTTAGCCCCTATCTTCCTGCCCATCCCATCTTGGTGGATGGTTACTGAACCACCCTCCCCCTGATGAAACATATGTTTGTGTCCGGTCTGGAGACAGCTAGCCATATCTCGATGAAGTTGACTGCTTGTGAATGAGTTCGACCAACGTATCAGCCTGGCCAGACCGATGGAACTCTTCTCAGTATTCCAGCCACTGTGGCAGTCAGGATCGTCATGGTTCCGTGCTCCTGAAAGAGGATTATTCAGCCTGTTCCGCAGCCTGTCACTCTGCAATCCTGACATTTAAATCAAAGTTAGCATGCTAAATGTGAAGAAGCCAGGCCTGTCCCGTTGTCTGTGATGTTGGCTTTCTGTCTAATGTGGTTTAAACTTTACAGATGGCTTCTTATCGCAGAGAGGGACACAGTTCAGAGGGTTGTTGACAAGGACCGGAAAATACTATGGTAACGCTTTACGTAGAACCAGCAGGTAGATTGTTTGTCATAATGTGTTAAGACTTTTCACAGGAATGTAGTATATGAACCAGGATATAGAATGAGACTTTTCATAGGAACGTAGTATATGAACCAAGATATAGAATGAGACTTTTCATAGGAACGTAGTATATGAACCAGGATATAGAATGAGGCTTTTCATTGGAACGTAGTATATGAACCAGGATATAGAATGAGGCTTTTCATTGGAACGTAGTATATGAACCAGGATATAGAATGCAAGCGCGTTTTGCGTCAGAACTGCCCCACGCCTCCAACCATTGATGTTTATTTTTGAGACTCTGGGAAAGTCTAGGTCAGAGAAACACTAAACTTCCTCCTCTCTCTCACTGATTCCGTGGATGGAACCTCAAGGGCTCATCTAATGAGTGCGTTCCAAAAACACAGAGTCTACAGTATGTAGGCCTGAGGAGTTTAGAAGATCATCATATCATATTCATGTGCTTCCTGATACTTCAAACATTTCTCTAATTACTGCAAACATCTGATGACCTGCGCAGAATGTGTGCATCTGAAACGCACCCATTCACTGAGTCACTGCAGGTATAGAATCTTCCTCTGTATGGCAGAGCTTTGACCAATAGAGCGTAGCTACAGTGTAAACCAACCACCCACCAACAAGCCCTGGTTGGCACCTTTCTGCCTACCTAATCACACTCCTACACATGACAGAATCCAGATAAAATACAGCTATTTCAGTAGAAAATGCCTCTGATAAAATATAGCTATTTCAGTAGAAAATGCCTCTGATAAAATACAGGTATTTCAGTAGAAAATGCCTCTGATAAAATATAGCTATTTCAGTAGAAAATGCCTCTGATAAAATATAGCTATTTCAGTAGAAGATGCCTCTGATAAAATACAGCTATTTCAGTAGAAGATGCCTCTGATAAAATACAGCTATTTTAGTAGTAGATGCCTCTGCTAAAATACAGGCCTCTGCTTAAAAACTGATAATGCTAAAGAGCTCCAAAGGGCTTTGCCACGAAGCGTCTGCATATCTCATCTGGTAATATCCGTAGGAAGCCTTTGAACACACTCCTCCTTACCAGGAAAATCCTTTAGAAATTCTTAGTAATAACTAAAGCGATGATAGATTGTCATGTTGATGGAGGAAGCTGATCTTCGTTCACTCACTCCTTTTATTTCACAAATGCCACCCTGCTTTCTTTACCTCTACTCTACTCTCTCCATCTCCTTTTCCCTCTTTCGTTTTATTGTCTGTTTACCTAACTCTTAAAGAGATGGTCGTGATAACTCCACTCCAGTGAACATGCAGATATTCCCTCACAGTCATTCATCATGAGGAAATGGAGTCAGTCGTTTGTGGTCTATAGTGACCAATCAAATGTGGAGTGAATTACTAACTTTATTCAATTCATGTTTGTCCTCTGAACAGACCAATCCGACAGGTCTCACTGACATGCTTTGCATCTTCTGACTAAAGAAATGGGGCTACTGTATGCTGCTTGAGCTAGTCTTGTCCTTGGAAGGTTACCTCATCAGTCATATGGTTCTGTTCAGCGTAGGTTGGTTAGAAACTACAGCAGTCTTGTCCTTGGAAGGTTACCTCATCAGTCATATGGTTCTGTTCAGCGTAGGTTGGTTAGAAACTGCAGCAGTCTTGTCCTTGGAAGGTTACCTCATCAGTCATATGGTTCTGTTCAGCATAGGTTGGTTAGAAACTGCAGTAGTCTTGTCCTTGGAAGGTTACCTCATCAGTCATATGGTTCTGTTCAGCGTAGGTTGGTTATAAACTGCAGCAGTCTTGTCCTTGGAAGGTTTCTCATCAGTCATAGGGTTCTGTTCAGCGTAGGTTGATTATAAACTGCAGCAGTCTTGTCCTTGGAAGGTTAGCTCATCAGTCATATGGTTCTGTTCAGTGTAGGTTGGTTAGAAACTGCAGCAGTCTTGTCCTTGGAAGGTTACCTCATCAGTCATATGGTTCTGTTCAGCGTAGGTTGGTTAGAAACTGCAGCAGTCTTGTCCTTGGAAGGTTACCTCATCAGTTATATGGTTCTGTTCAGCGTAGGTTGGTTAGAAACTGCAGCAGTCTTGTCCTTGGAAGGTTAGCTCATCAGTCATATGGTTCTGTTCAGCGTAGGTTGGTTAGAAACTGCAGCAGTCTTGTCCTTGGAAGGTTACCTCATCAGTCATATGGTTCTGTTCAGCGTAGGTTGGTTAGAAACTGCAGCAGTCTTGTCCTTGGAAGGTTAGCTCATCAGTCATATGGTTCTGTTCAGCGTAGGTTGGTTAGAAACTGCAGCAGTCTTGTCCTTGGAAGGTTAGCTCATCAGTCATATGGTTCTGTTCAGCGTAGGTTGGTTAGAAACTGCAGCAGTCTTGTCCTTGGAAGGTTACCTCATCAGTCATATGGTTCTGTTCAGCGTAGGTTGGTTAGAAACTGCAGCAGTCTTGTCCTTGGAAGGTTACCTCATCAGTCATATGGTTCTGTTCAGCGTAGGTTGGTTAGAAACTGCAGCAGTCTTGTCCTTGGAAGGTTACCTCATCAGTCATATGGTTCTGTTCAGCGTAGGTTGGTTAGAAACTGCAGCAGTCTTGTCCTTGGAAGGTTACCTCATCAGTCATATGGTTCTGTTCAGCGTAGGTTGGTTAGAAACTGCAGCAGTCTTGTCCTTGGAAGGTTAGCTCATCAGTCATATGGTTCTGTTCAGCGTAGGTTGGTTAGAAACTGCAGCAGTCTTGTCCTTGGAAGGTTACCTCATCAGTCATATGGTTCTGTTCAGCGTAGGTTGGTTAGAAACTGCAGCAGTCTTGTCCTTGGAAGGTTAGCTCATCAGTCATATGGTTCTGTTCAGCGTAGGTTGGTTAGAAACTGCAGCAGTCTTGTCCTTGGAAGGTTAGCTCATCAGTCATATGGTTCTGTTCAGCGTAGGTTGGTTAGAAACTGCAGCAGTCTTGTCCTTGGAAGGTTACCTCATCAGTCATATGGTTCTGTTCAGCGTAGGTTGGTTAGAAACTGCAGCAGTCTTGTCCTTGGAAGGTTACCTCATCAGTCATATGGTTCTGTTCAGCGTAGGTTGGTTAGAAACTGCAGCAGTCTTGCCTTATATTTCCTATTGCTGTTATATCTTGTGTGCTAATCTTACATTGTAGAATAATTCACGGTTGGATAAATGTAATCTTTTAATACAATATTTACCATGTTATTTGAAACCAAGCTTTAGTGCAGTGGGCAAAATGTTAGTCTTACCAGAAAACTTCCCAATGTCACTTTTGATTGAATAGTCCTGCAATCATATACATGCTGGTGTGTTTGCGTAGTATTTTGTTTGGCCAGGTATTCCTTTAGGACACACTTAGCCCTCCACTCTGTTGCTCTAGAGTAGCCATGCTACGGTACATATGGCAGGTTGGAGTTCTGCCATCGTTCGGCTTCAGGGCAGGGGTTGGGTGGAGAGCATCCTCCAATCAAACAGAGTTTTATTTGACACATGCTCCGAATACAGCAGAGACCTTACTGTGAAATGCTGATGGACAAGCCCTTAACCAACAATTTCCTCCCAAAAAAGTCAGTCAAATCTGCTAAATAAACTAAAGGGAAAATAGTAACACAATAAAATAACAGTAACGAGACTATATACAGGGGGTAACGGGACTGAGTCAATGTGGAGACTATATACAGGGGGTAACGGGACTGAGTCAATGTGGAGACTATATACAGGGGGTAACGGGACTGAGTCAATGTGGAGACTATATACAGGGGGTAACGGGACTGAGTCAATGTGGAGACTATATACAGGGGGTAACGGGACTGAGTCAATGTGGAGACTATATACAGGGGGTAACAGGACTGAGTCAATGTGGAGACTATATACAGGGGGTAACGGGACTGAGTCAATGTGGAGACTATATACAGGGGGTAACGGGACTGAGTCAATGTGGAGACTATATACAGGGGGTAACGGGACTGAGTCAATGTGGAGACTATATACAGGGGGTAACGGGACTGAGTCAATGTGGAGACTATATACAGGGGGTAACGGGACTGAGTCAATGTGGAGACTATATACAGGGGGTAACGGGACTGAGTCAATGTGGAGACTATATACAGGGGGTAACGGGACTGAGTCAATGTGGAGACTATATACAGGGGGTAACGGGACTGAGTCAATGTGGAGACTATATACAGGGGGTAACGGGACTGAGTCAATGTGGAGACTATATACAGGGGGTAACGGGACTGAGTCAATGTGGAGACTATATACAGGGGGTAACGGGACTGAGTCAATGTGGAGACTATATACAGGGGGTAACGGGACTGAGTCAATGTGGAGACTATATACAGGGGGTAACGGGACTGAGTCAATGTGGAGACTATATACAGGGGGTAACGGGACTGAGTCAATGTACAGGGTAGTCGAGGTAATTGAGGTAATATGTACTATACATGTAGGTATCTACACATAGATAATAAACAGAGAGTAACAGCTTTGTGTGTGTGTCAGTGTAGTATGTGTGTGTGTGTGTGTCAATGTGTGTCAGTGTGGTGTGTGTGAGTGTGTGGTTAGAGTCCAGTGAGTGCACATCGAGCCTGTGTACGAGACCTGGATGATGAGTGCATAGTATTTTGGTATCACACATTTCTGAATTAGATCTTCAGCTAATTTAGATTTTAAATTCCGACCTTGTGAAGGGTTTAGAAATCCGTTTTTATGGGGGTTGTCACTAAACCATAGAATCCTATTCCCATGATTGTGACAGATGGAATTCATGTAGTGTTTGAAATTCCATTTACCAGGTAGGCTACCTTGAGCTGTCACATGTGTGTTCTATCAGCACACCTGATTCAACTGGTCAACTCATTCTTCAAGCCCTTGATTAGCTAGATCAGGTGTGTTCTATCAGCGCTAACACACCTGATTCAACTGGTCAACTCATTCTTCAAGCCCTTGATTAGCTAGATCATGTGTGTTCTATCAGCGCTAACACACCTGATTCAACTGGTCAACTCATTCTTCAAGCCCTTGATTAGCTAGATCATGTGTGTTCTATCAGCGCTAACACACCTGATTCAACTGGTCAACTCATTCTTCAAGCCCTTGATTAGCTAGATCATGTGTGTTCTATCAGCGCTAACACACCTGATTCAACTGGTCAACTCATTCTTCAAGCCCTTGATTAGCTAGATCATGTGTGTTCTATCAGCGCTAACACACCTGATTCAACTGGTCAACTCATTCTTCAAGCCCTTGATTAGCTAGATCAGGTGTGTTCTATCAGCGCTAACACACCTGATTCAACTGGTCAACTCATTCTTCAAGCCCTTGATTAGCTAGATCATGTGTGTTCTATCAACGCTAACACACCTGATTCAACTGGTCAACTCATTCTTCAAGCCCTTGATTAGCTAGATCATGTGTGTTCGATCAGCACTAACACACCTGATTCAACTAGTCAACGCATTCTTCAAGCCCTTGATTAGCTAGATCAGGTGTGCAACAGTCTATGGCTGGGGGTCCCTGAGGAGTGGATTGGTCAATACTAATCTAGCACGGTAGGTTTGGGAGACATGGATTGGTCAACACTGATCTAGCACAGTAGGTATGGGAGACATGGATTGGTCAAGACTGATCTAGCACGGTAGGTATGGGAGACATGGATTGGTCAACACTGATCTAGCACAGTAGGTATGGGAGACATGGATTGGTCAAGACTGATCTAGCACAGTAGGTATGGGAGACATGGATTGGTCAGTCCTGATCTAGCACAGTAGATATGGGAGACATGGATTGGTCAAGACTGATCTAGCACAGTAGGTATGGGAGACATGGATTGGTCAGTACTGATCTAGCACAGTAGATATGGGAGACATGGATTGGTCAAGACTGATCTAGCACAGTAGGTATGGGAGACATGGATTGGTCAAGACTGATCTAGCACGGTAGGTATGGGAGACATGGATTGGTCAGTACTGATAAGGGCACAGTAGATATGGGAGACATGGATTGGTCAAGACTGATCTGGCACAGTAGATATGGGAGACATGGATTGGTCAAGACTGATCTAGCACAGTAGGTATGGGAGACATGGATTGGTCAGTACTGATCTAGCACAGTAGATATGGGAGACATGGATTGGTCAAGACTGATCTAGCACAGTAGGTTTGAGAGATATGGATTGGTCAACACTGATCTAGTACAGTAGATATGGGAGACATGGATTGGTCAAGACTGATCTAGCACAGTAGGTATGGGAGACATGGATTGGTCAAGACTGATCTAGCACGGTAGGTATGGGAGACATGGATTGGTCAGTACTGATAAGGGCACAGTAGATATGGGAGACATGGATTGGTCAAGACTGATCTGGCACAGTAGATATGGGAGACATGGATTGGTCAAGACTGATCTAGCACAGTAGGTATGGGAGACATGGATTGGTCAGTACTGATCTAGCACAGTAGATATGGGAGACATGGATTGGTCAGGACTGATCTAGCACAGTAGGTTTGAGAGATATGGATTGGTCAACACTGATCTAGTACAGTAGGTTTGGGAGACATGGATTGGTCAATACTGATCTAGCACAGTAGGTATGGGAGACATGGATTGGTCAACACGGATCTAGTACAGTAGGTATGGGAGACATGGATTGGTCAACACGGATCTAGTACAGTAGGTTTGGGAGACATGGATTGGTCAATACTGATCTAGCACAGTAGGTATGGGAGACATGGATTGGTCAACACGGATCTAGTACAGTAGGTATGGGAGACATGGATTGGCCAACACTGATCTAGTACAGTAGGAATGGGAGACATGGATTGGTCAACACTGATCTAGTACAGTAGGTATGGGAGACATGGATTGGTCAACACTGATCTAGTACAGTAGGTATGGGAGACATGGATTGGTCAACACTGATCTAGTACAGTAGGTATGGGAGACATGGATTGGTCAATACTGATCTAGCACAGTAGATATGGGAGACTCATTCCCTTGTCTGGTCATGAAAGGTCATTATTATCATTAGATGACAGATGAACATGAATGCAATGAAAAGTAGACATGAAAAGGCACGGATTACAATGCATGTATACATACATATTGGCTCTACCATAGCAATAGCAAGTCCACAACAATGGTTGTGTTCAGACTAATACACAGGAGAGAGAGAACCGGGCCTCATATCTAGAAATCCACTAGCAGACGTTGACTTAATTGTTGATTACGGGGACTCCCAGTCCCGGCGATATCATATTCATGAGCCAAATGGTGCATGTTGTAATATGCATGAGCAAATTAGATGTGTGAAGAACAAGAGGAGGCTGCTCCAAATGCACCGGGATTCAAAAACACTACTTTGATTCTTTTTTTCTGCCATAATAAATTGATGAAAATGTTGTTTTCTTGTATCATTGATCCAGTTACTATGTTTCCTGCAGCAATGCAGTCACTTTCTCATTTATGGGGATTTATCAGAGAAAAGGAAATGGAGGGTGTCTTTGTGGGGCCATATCATCTGAGTCTTATTCATTAGGGAACAGGTAGCAAAACTTTTTACAACAGAGAACAAAAACTAGCATCTCTCATTGAACTGCCTCTGGTATTCGCTTCCTGTTTCATTCCGTTTTCTTCCATTCGGTGCCAAATGAATACAACCCTGTTAGCCTGGGCTGGAGAACATAAGGGTGTCTAATTAAACAGAGCTGTGTTTAAACGTCCCTCTTCAGATGAGGCTGTGTTCATGACCCAGGATCAAGGAGACAGGAACATGCAACATGGAGGCAGTCAGTGCCGGACAAGGGGACGAGCAGGTCCGAGGGCCACGAGGGACGTGCGCAGGAGAAAAGATGACAGTATCTTATAATGATAACACTTGTGGATGATGTCAGAGGAGAGAATACTTTTACACACATTTTATTGTAGGGTTTGTTGCTGTGATACGTAGGAATCTGCTTATGAAATTCTAATAAGTTGCAAATCAGGCATTGTTGAGCGCTTGTCAAATATTACTGTAGCTAATACTTAATTCTTGCAATGCAACAAGCTTAAGCTGCAATGCCGAATAAGGCACCTATAACCTCTGCAAATAGCAGATAAGACGCATAGAAGTACATAAGTCATGTGGACGCTGAAAACTAAGGTGTTACATAAACAAAGGATCATTTCACACTTCATAGGCCGGGGGGCTTAGCTGCTGGGGCGCTCCAGCTTACAGTGCCTTCAGAAACCAGTACACACTTCATAGGCCGGGGGGCTTGGCTGCTGGGGCGCTCCAACTTACAGTGCCTTCAGAAACCAGTACACACTTCATAGGCCGGGGGGCTTGGCTGCTGGGGCGCTCCAGCTTACAGTGCCTTCAGAAACCAGTACACACTTCATAGGCTGGGGGGCTTGGCTGCTGGGGCGCTCCAACTTACAGTGCCTTCAGAAACCAGTACACACTTCCTAGGCCGGGGGGCTTGGCTGCTGGGAAGCTCCAGCTTACAGTGCCTTCAGAAACCAGTACACACTTCATAGGCTGGGGGGCTTGGCTGCTGGGGCGCTCCAACTTACAGTGCCTTCAGAAACCAGTACACACTTCCTAGGCCGGGGGGCTTGGCTGCTGGGGCGCTCCAACTTACAGTGCCTTCAGAAACCAGTACACACTTCCTAGGCCGGGGGGCTTGGCTGCTGGGGCGCTCCAACTTACAGTGCCTTCAGAAACCAGTACACACTTCATAGGCCGGGGGGCTTGGCTGCTGGGGCGCTCCAACTTACAGTGCCTTCAGAAACCAGTACACACTTCATAGGCCGGGGGGCTTGGCTGCTGGGGCGCTCCAACTTACAGTGCCTTCAGAAACCAGTACACACTTCATAGGCCGGGGGGCTTGGCTGCTGGGGCGCTCCAACTTACAGTGCCTTCAGAAACCAGTACACACTTCATAGGCCGGGGGGCTTGGCTGCTGGGGCGCTCCAACTTACAGTGCCTTCAGAAACCAGTACACACTTCATAGGCCGGGGGGCTTGGCTGCTGGGGCGCTCCAACTTACAGTGCCTTCAGAAACCAGTACACACTTCATAGGCCGGGGGGCTTGGCTGCTGGGGCGCTCCAACTTACAGTGCCTTCAGAAACCAGTACACACTTCATAGGCCGGGGGGCTTGGCTGCTGGGGCGCTCCAACTTACAGTGCCTTCAGAAACCAGTACACACTTCATAGGCCGGGGGGCTTGGCTGCTGGGGCGCTCCAACTTACAGTGCCTTCAGAAACCAGTACACACTTCATAGGCCGGGGGGCTTGGCTGCTGGGGCGCTCCAACTTACAGTGCCTTCAGAAACCAGTACACACCCATTGACGTATTCCACATTTTGTTGTTACAGCCTGAATTGAAAAATGTATGAAATAAAAAAACATCTCACCTATCTTCAAACAATACCCCATAATGACAAAGTGAAAACACGTTTTTAGAAATCTTAGTAAATGTATTGAAAAATATATACAGAAATCTAATTGACATAAGTATTCACACCCCTGAGTCAATACTTAGTAGAATCACCTTTGGTGGCTATTACAGCTTTGAGTCGTCTTGGTTTTGTCTGTATCAGCTTTGAGTTGTCTAGGGTATGTTTGGATCAGCTTTGAGTTGTCTAGGGGATGTATCAGCTTTGAGTTGTCTAGGGTATGTCTGGATCAGCTTTGAGTTGTCTAGGGGATGTATCAGCTTTGAGTTGTCTAGGGTATGTCTGGATCAGCTTTGAGTTGTCTAGGGGATGTATCAGCTTTGAGTTGTCTAGGGTATGTATCAGCTTTGAGTCATCTTGGGGATGTCTGGATCAACTTTGAGTTGTCTAGGGTATGTCTGTATCAGCTTTGAGTCGTCGAGGGGATGTTTGGATCAGCTTTGAGTTGTCTAGGGTATGTCTGTATCAGCTTTGAGTTGTCTTGGGGATGTCTGGATCAGCTTTGAGTCGTCTTGGGTTTGTCTGGATCAGCTTTGAGTCGTCTTGGGGATGTATCAGCTTTGAGTCGTCTTGGGGATGTCTGGATCAGCTTTGAGTCATCTAGGGTATGTCTGTATCAGCTTTGAGTCATCTTGGGGATGTCTGGATCAGCTTTGCACATCTGGATTTGGGGATTTTCTCAAGCTCTGTTCAGTTAGATGGGGAGCGGCAGTGAACAGCAATCTTGAAGTCTTTCCATAGATTTTCAATGGGATTGAAGTCTGGGATTTGGCTGGGCCACTCAAGGACTTTCACATTCTTGATCTGAAGCCATTCCAGCGTTGCTTTGGCTGTATGCTTGGGGTCATTGTCCTGTTGGAATGTAAATCTTCGCCCCAGTCTAAGGCCATTTGCACTCTGAAGCAGGTTCTCATCAAGGGTTTGCCTATGTGTGGCACCATTCATTGTTCCCTCTATCCTTACCAGTCCATACCACTGAAAAGCATCAACATGATGCTGCCACCACCATGCTTCACAGTAGGGATGGTGTTAGATGGGTGATGTGCTGTGCCTGTCTTTTCTAGACATAGCGCTTTGCATTCTGGCCAAATAGTTCAATTTTTGTCTCATCACACGACAATATTTTGTCTTATGCTCTGAGTCCTTCACGGGCCTTTTTGCAAACTCCAGGAATCCTGTAATTTGCCTTTTTTCTCAGAAGTGGCTTCTTTCTGGCCACTCTCCCATAAAACCCCGATTGGTGAAGTGCTATAGAGACTGTTGTCCTTCTGGCAGGACCTCCCATCTCAGCCAAGGAGCTCCGTAGTTCTGTCAGAGTGGTCATTGGGTTCTTGGTCACTTTCCTGACCAATGTCTTTCTTGCCAGGTTGCTCAGTTTGGTAGGACTGCCAGCTCTAGGCAGATTCTGGGTATTCCCCCCCCCCCCCCCCCCAAAAAAAAATCCCCATTGATTGAGACCACTGTGCTCTTGGAAACGTTCAACACTCGAGAAATTACACCCTTCCCCAGATATCTGCCTATCATCACAATTCTATTTCGGAGATGGTATAGCTTCTGCTCTGACATGCACTGTCAGCTGTGAGATCTTATAGTGGGACCATATATAGACAGGTGTATTTCTTTCTAAATCATGTCTAAACAATTGAATTTATCACAGGTGGACTTCAATCAAGTTGTGGTGACATCTCAAGGATAATCAAAAGAAATTGGATGCACCTGAGCTCAATTTGGAGTGGCAGAGCAAAGGGGTGTGAATAATTATGTAAATGAAATTTCTGTATTTCATTTTCAATAAATGTGCAAACATTTGTAAAAACATGTTTTTATGGGGTATTGTGTGTAGATGGGTGAGAGAGAAAAATCTATGTAACCCATGTTGAATTCAGACTGTAACAACAACAACATGTAGAATAAGTCAAGTGGTATGAATACTTTCTGAAGGCACTGTAGGGGCTTGGCATGGCAAGGCATTGGAGCTGGACTCTGGCTCTCTGGCCGTTCCAGCCACCAGCACGTCAGTGCATCTCAGCTCTTTACAAGATTGCTTGTGTAATGCCATCTGTATTCAGGGGATGAGTGCCTACATTTTGCACCCAGGCAAAGAGAGAGAGAGAGAGAGAGGGAGAGTGGGAGGGAGAGAGACAGACGCAGAGAGAGAGAGAGAGAGAGAGAGAGAGAGAGAGAGAGCTCCTGTCCAGCAGCCATAACTCCACATTGCTTTTTCTCTGCTCTCACTCTACCTCTTGTCCTTCTCGTATAGGAAAACAAATGCACCAATGCGATGTTACAGTACAGAACAATGTGAATTGGGTGAAGATTCAAAAAAGAGAATCAATTCAACACCACGGAGATCTCTTACTATGGTTGATTTTTCTTTTTACATTTTCGCGCAAAATTGTCAATCCTTCCATTTACAAGTGTTCACATTTATGAGTATTCATCTGGAAGTACTGCTATATGCTAAATTAATCACAAAGTCTGAGGCTTGATTGCACTGATTGAAACAGCAATCTCTTTAGAATGATGTGGGAAAAATCCATTGTTACCTATAATAGCACTTTCCATTTTGGACCGAGCTGTGTTTTTAATTACTATACATGGTGAATTAGCTAATGAATAATGAATGGTATTCCGCACGCTAAGTGCTCCGACTGCTAATGCACTGAACCTTTCTTTTTCTCTCCATCTCTCCTCCTCTCTTTCTGTCTCTCTCGCTCACTCTCCCTCGCTCTCAGTTGATTAGGTTTCCCTCTGTAAGGCATTATCTAGTGTGTTGAAGAGATAGTTCCAGTCCTCCTTCTCTATCTATGTACCTTGTTTGTATTGAACAGTAATTTATGACTGCTGGCTGGGCGGGCAGCAGCATAGACACAGCATGAGGTCCATCAGTATTGTGTAGATAGATGGCATGTCAAAAGACAACATATGTAATCCTCCACCACTACAGAGATGACAACGTTTCTATGAGAAGGGTTTTGTGCACACACACACACACACACACACACACACACACACACACACACACACACACACACACACACACACACACACACACACACACACACACACACACACACACACACACACACACACACACACACACAGAGACACATGCTTTGAAGCGCAGACACACACAACACACACATGGTGTCACCCTCAAAGAGGTTTAATCTCTCCCCCGCTCTCTCCGCGTCCCCCTGGACTTCCAGACCTCAATCTTCTTGCTTTAAGACCCCCCCCACTGAGCTTCATGTGTTTCCGGCAGAAATATCAAAGCAGATTACTATGAAGAAAGGAGAATAGAAAACCACAAATTCACACCGCTGAGACGTTTCCTAATTCTTTATTCATTCAGCCCAAATATATTTGATGGTTTAGTTTTTTTTCTTCTACTGATTCTTTAATCCTCTGTTCACCCTTTATAATAGGGAAGATCATTATAGTTGTCTGCTTGGAGGTGAATTGAATTTCTTTGCTGAAAGTGACTGTAGGTCGTAGGTTGAGGTGTGCTGGATGACGATGAGGCTCGTGTCTGGGGTGGAGTGGAGATGTGCTGAGCTATAGTTTATAGCTAACAGCGTCGTAGCCGCGGTGCTGACTGGTAATTTATGCATTGGAACATGGTGCACTAAGATCAGCAAGGATTTTTTAATCACCTCATAATTACTTTTCGGTTTCTCAGGGAATCATTGTAACAAGTACTATGTGCCATTTGGTAACAAGCTGTTGTGATGAGTTATTCCTCTCTGGTTGACTACAGTACCAAGAGGTGGTTTTGATATCTCTACTCCAATCTGATATTCAGTGTCCACATGGGGCAAACAACAGGGGCTATACATTTGATGTGATAATGCCATGTAGGTGGATGTGTTTTCTCTCAGATATTGTATGAATGGAATCAACCTCTCTGGTATGCTTGGTAAGGATCCGATATGTAATGGCAGACACACTGTATCAGGCATTAACAAAACATCCTACAGCAAATAGCATCTGTTTTCATTATCCTGCAGTCTAATGTTGGTTCGTCACAGCACAGAGACAGAATGCTCCTGTCCTTTTCATCTCCCTGCACACCGATGGTCTGAATGCATAGCCAAACAGCTGTGACAGGGCAGAAGACAGGATACACCCTAGTGAACTAATCCCTCTCTCAAAATGTGCATTTTACATGCTGTAGTCTGTGGTATCCTGCCAAGATGGCCGCCGAGGCGCTAGCATTGTGCTGTTTGACTTTCATTTAGAATCTCCCTCAACACCCTCTGACTGACTGACCGACTGGCCGACCCTCTGACTGATTGACTGACAGACCGACCCTCTGACTGATTGACTGACCAACTGACTGACGGACAGACTGGCCGACCCTCTGACCGACTGGCCGACCCTCTGACTGACTGGCCGACCCTCTGACTGACTAGCCGACCCTCTGACTGATTGACTGACCGACTGACTGACGAACCGACTGGCCGACCCTCTGACTGACTGACTGACTGACCGACCCTCTGACTGATTGACTGACCGACTGACTGATGAACTTACTGGCCGATCCTCTGACTGACTGACCAACCGACTGACTGACTGACCAACCGACTGGCCGACTGACTGACTGACCAACCGACTGACTGACTGACGAACCGACTGGCCGACTGACTGACTGACCAACCGACTGACTGACTGACCAACCGACAGGCCGACCCTCTGACTGACTGACTGACTGACTGGCCGACATGGTGCTTGGGAAACGTGGGTTTATTGTGGTGAAGTCAGATTCTCAATTGTTTAATCGATGAATTAAAGGTGCTTTTCATTACCAGTCTTTTAAATGTTAACAAGTCCCTCCTCTCTGACGTCCTCAAGCTTTCTGTATTGGCAGATGTGTTGGTCTTCAAACCAATTTCTGTCTTGGCAGATGTGTTGGTCTTCAAACCAATTTCTGTCTTGGCAGATGTGTTGGTCTTCAAACCAATTTCTGTCTTGGCAGATGTGTTGGTCTTCAAACCAATTTCTGTCTTGGCAGATGTGTTGGTCTTCAAACCAATTTCTGTCTTGGCAGATGTGTTGGTCTTCAAACCAATTTCTGTCTTGGCAGATGTGTTGGTCTTCAAACCAATTTCTGTCTTGGCAGATGTGTTGGTCTTCAAACCAATTTCTGTCTTGGCAGATGTGTTGGTCTTCAAACCAATTTCTGTCTTGGCAGATGTGTTGGTCTTCAAACCAATTTCTGTCTTGGCAGATGTGTTGGTCTTCAAACCAATTTCTGTCTTGGCAGATGTGTTGGTCTTCAAACCAATTTCTGTCTTGGCAGATGTGTTGGTCTTCAAACCAATTTCTGTCTTGGCAGATGTGTTGGTCTTCAAACCAATTTCTGTCAAGGCAGATGTGTTGGTCTTCAAACCAATTTCTGTCAAGGCAGATGTGTTGGTCTTCAAACCAATTTCTGTCAAGGCAGATGTGTTGGTCTTCAAACCAATTGCAGGTCAGTTTGCATAAAGCATTTGTAAATCCTTCACAGTGATGATGTGTCGGATATGTAAAAGTCCTTCATATTGTCTTCCCGAAGATAAACTTAGCAAGAGGTCATCATAAACAATCTGCCGTCATCATCATTGGCTCATCCCAGAGTGGGTGTGGGAATAGCCAATCATGTCAGTCCTAGAAGATTAGCATATTGCTGATGTGGCTGTCTGGAAGTGGAAGGTTGACCTGTTGTTTATGAGGATGTCACCTTGCTGAATGTATATATCTGTTTTATAGCCAGATGAGACTGCATTATGTAAGACACTATTCTAACCATTGTGTTGCACCACAAGGTATTTATCTGGTCATTCGATGTCATTTACACACACTTTACTATTCTATAGTAAAATACCAGGAGCTAATGAATCGTTTAGCCTAGAATGCTAATAGGTTGCATCCTTAGATACACAGATGATTCATGCAGTGCTTTATCATGCCCTACTCTTGCTTTCAAGTGTGATCTGTTCAGTAGCAGTCATGTGGTGGGAGTAGATCTGTGTTGCTCTGACCTGTGACTAGAATACTAACGCGTCTCCAACATTCAGACACAGAAACAGCCAACCCAACCCAGCACGCCCCTCCCCGCCACCCAGGGCGTACTGTCTGATCCCACTACACTCTCTCTCACACACACACACACACACACACACACACACACACACACACACACACACACACACACACACACACACACACACACACACACACACACACACACACACACACACACACTCTGATGCCCCCACAGGGACAGAGACAGCCCCCCAAACACAGAGAGATCTCAGCAGATTATTTATCCCTGCAATTATCCTAATGGAGCAGCGGCATTAGGTCATATGTGGCCAGATTGAATTATCACTGTGAGCTGTGAGTCTCCCTTTATCTCAGTCTTATTCATCACTAGAACACAGAAAGAACCGACTTCCACACAGAACAATGTACCCAACCAAACACCGTAGTGCCTGTATCTCTGTCCTTGTTCTTGTCTATTCATGTTCTGTGTTATGTCATGTTTCATGTTTTGATTGGACCCCAGGACGAGTAGCTGCTGCGTGAGAAGCAGCTAATGGGGATCCTAATACATGAAACAATGAAATATCAGCCTGTATCACAATACAACACCAGCATACAGTGGGAGTCTCCTTTATGCAGCAACACGCGCACAACATGAGCTAATGCAGTGTGGCTGTGAACGTGCCACTTCCAAGACATTATCTTGCCATTGATGAGGTCTGGCTGGGATGAACTTAAAGGGAAACTCCTAGTGAAGGCTACAGTGGGAAGTTGAGCTCGCTTCGTTGTGACCTTTACAGGGTTTTACCCGTTGTCTGAGTTTCTGCTGTGACCTATATCAAATGACGGCGGTTGGATTTTGCCCTCGTTGCCGTCCTCTATTTCAACGTGATTACAGATTCTGGTTTGATTGCCCTTCGTTTTAATTTCCAAAGCTAATACGCTTACGCCATCTGGGATTGGTTTAGTCTGCTTTAGGATGGGTACATGCCAGGTCTGGTCAGAGAATCAATCCGTATATTACCATCCAGTAATAAACTGATGATGTTTACCATGTGACCACCGATGGATCTCACTGCTGAGGGGGAGCCTAGTTCATGATAAGGAGCCTTATTAACCCAGTTCACAAAAGAACAAACAGATCAAAATGACTCTCATCTTACTGAGGGAATGACAATGCTTCACTTACTGTCTGGAAAAGAATGAGAGTCTTACAGTACATTTTTCATAGGTTTTTCAGCATTTGCCTTTCCTCAGAATGATCACTTGAATACAGAAAAAATAGCTAATGTTCAAATGTGCAAACGCTTCAGTCTGCTGAGCTTCAGCACGACATATGTGGCAAAGGATTCACATTCATCTTGTTCAGTTATAAATGCTTTGCAGATCCATCCTCCTGAACAGGTCACTGGACTAAAACGGTAGCATGCAAGCAAGTTGTGTGTTTTTGTGTTTCTTCCTGAGGTTAATAACTGTCTAACAGTGATGCAAGACTTTATTTGATGTATTTCTTATTCATATTTATTTTTTTTGACTATATTTTACCATCTTTATAATTTACCACTAACCCTACTACCCCTCCCCTAATTGGAATAAACTCATTCAATATATTTTCCATCTTTATAATTTACCACTAACCCTACTACCCCTCCCCTAATTGGAATAAACTCATTCAATATATTTTCCATCTTTATAATTTACCACTAACCCTACTACCCCTCCCCTAATTGGAATAAACTCATTCAATATATTTTCCATCTTTATAATTTACCACTAACCCTACTACCCCTCCCCTAATTGGAATAAACTCATTCAATATATTTTCCATCTTTATAATTTACCACTAACCCTACTACCCCTCCCCTAATTGGAATAAACTCATTCAATATATTTTCCATCTTTATAATTTACCACTAACCCTACTACCCCTCCCCTAATTGGAATAAACTCATTCAATATATTTTCCATCTTTATAATTTACCACTAACCCTACTACCCCTCCCCTAATTGGAATAAACTCATTCAATATATTTTCCATCTTTATAATTTACCACTAACCCTACTACCCCTCCCCTAATTGGAATAAACTCATTCAATATATTTTCCATCTTTATAATTTACCACTAACCCTACTACCCCTCCCCTAATGGGAGTAAACTAATGGACAACAATACGTAGGCTTACACTTCCTGTAACGTCGTTCTTCGTTTGTCGAAAGAGAGTCGGACCGAAATGCAGCGTGGTGGTTACTCATGTTCTTTAATGAAGGAAAAGGTGACGATACATGAAATAACTTAATAAATACAAAAACAACAAACGGAACGTGAAACCTAATACAGCCTATCTGGTGAAACTACACAGAGACAGGAACAATCACCCACGAAAGACAAAGCGAAACTCAGGCTACCTAAATACGGTTCCCAATCAGAGGCAACGAGAATCACCTGACTGCTGATTGAGAACCGCCTCAGGCAGCCAAGCCTATACAACAACCCTAATCAGCCGCGATCCCAAATACTACAAACCCCAATACGAAATACAATAACATAAACCCCTGTCACACCCTGGCCTGACCAAATATATAACGAAAACACAAAATACAATGACCAAGGCGTGACACTTCCAGCTTCTACATACTATACACATTTACAGGACACGGTGACCCAAGCCTTAGCATAGTGTTCACATTGATTTAACTAGCACACTGGTCTACACTCCGGTCCTGGAGAGTTGCTGGGTGATTTAACTAACACACTGGTCTACACTCCGGTCCTGGAGAGTTGCTGGGTGATTTAACTAGCACACTGGTCTACACTCCATCCTGGAGAGTTGCTGGGTGATTTAACTAGCACACTGGTCTACACTCTGTCCTGGAGAGTTGCTGGGTGATTTAACTAGCACACTGGTCTACACTCCGTCCTGGAGAGTTGCTGGGTGATTTAACTAGCACACTGGTCTACACTCCGGTCCTGGAGAGTTGCTGGGTGATTTAACTAGCACACTGGTCTACACTCCGGTCCTGGAGAGTTGCTGGGTGATTTAACTAGCACACTGGTCTACACTCCGGTCCTGGAGAGTTGCTGGGTGATTTAACTAGCACACTGGTCTACACTCCGGTCCTGGAGAGTTGCTGGGTGATTTAACTAGCACACTGGTCTACACTACGGTCCTGGAGAGTTGCTGGGTGATTTAACTAGCACACTGGTCTACACTACGGTCCTGGATAGTTGCTGGGTGATTTAACTAGCACACTGGTCTACACTCTGGTCCTGGAGAGTTGCTGGGTGATTTAACTAGCTAACTGGTCTACACTCTGGTCCTGGAGAGTTGCTGGGTGATTTAACTAGCTAACTGGTCTACACTCCGTCCTGGAGAGTTGCTGGGTGATTTAACTAGCACACTGGTCTACACTCCGTCCTGGAGAGTTGCTGGGTGATTTAACTTGCACACTGGTCTACACTCCGTCCTGGAGAGTTGCTGGGTGATTTAACTAGCACACCGGTCTACACTACGTTCCTGGGGAGTTGCTGGGTGATTTAACTAACACACTGGTCTACACTCCGTCCTGGAGAGTTGCTGGGTGATTTAACTAGCACACTGGTCTACACTCCGGTCCTGGAGAGTTGCTGGGTGATTTAACTAGCACACTGGTCTACACTCCGGTCCTGGAGAGTTGCTGGGTGATTTAACTTGCACACTGGTCTACACTACGTTCCTGGGGAGTTGCTGGGTGATTTAACTAACACACTGGTCTACACTACGGTCCTGGATAGTTGCTGGGTGATTTAACTAGCACACTGGTCTACACTCTGGTCCTGGAGAGTTGCTGGGTGATTTAACTAGCTAACTGGTCTACACTCTGGTCCTGGAGAGTTGCTGGGTGATTTAACTAGCTAACTGGTCTACACTCCGTCCTGGAGAGTTGCTGGGTGATTTAACTAGCACACTGGTCTACACTCCGTCCTGGAGAGTTGCTGGGTGATTTAACTTGCACACTGGTCTACACTCCGTCCTGGAGAGTTGCTGGGTGATTTAACTAGCACACTGGTCTACACTACGTTCCTGGGGAGTTGCTGGGTGATTTAACTAACACACTGGTCTACACTCCGTCCTGGAGAGTTGCTGGGTGATTTAACTAGCACACTGGTCTACACTCCGGTCCTGGAGAGTTGCTGGGTGATTTAACTAGCACACTGGTCTACACTCCGGTCCTGGAGAGTTGCTGGGTGATTTAACTTGCACACTGGTCTACACTCCGTCCTGGAGAGTTGCTGGGTGATTTAACTAGCACACTGGTCTACACTACGTTCCTGGAGAGTTGCTGGGTGATTTAACTTGCACACTGGTCTACACTCCGTCCTGGAGAGTTGCTGGGTGATTTAACTAGCACACTGGTCTACACTACGTTCCTGGGGAGTTGCTGGGTGATTTAACTAACACACTGGTCTACACTCCGTCCTGGAGAGTTGCTTGGTGTGAACCCTGTGTTTTTGTTGGTGAACATCAAGTTAATGATTGGATATACTGTAGTTTGTTCTATGATTAATCATGAAATGTGTTATAAAGTGAATGATCCCTTATGAAAGATCCTCCAATATCCTAAT
Source organism: Oncorhynchus kisutch (assembly GCF_002021735.2). NCBI lineage: Eukaryota > Metazoa > Chordata > Actinopteri > Salmoniformes > Salmonidae > Oncorhynchus > Oncorhynchus kisutch. The sequence continues at coordinate 10,003,510 of NW_022261980.1, read as the reverse complement.
TTGCTGTTGTTGTTGTTCCGTAAACATCCAGATTGATTGAGACACTCTCTTGTTCAGCGTTATAGTATGGCTCCTACATGTGTTGAACCATATTTTTGGGGGGTCACTTCATTTCACAGACGTCCTTGGCAACCATGCCATAACTTCAGCAGAGGAGGCTGGTGGGAGGAGCAATATGGAGGACAGGCTCATTGTAATGGCTGGAATGGAATCAATGGAACGGTATCAGACACATCAAACATATAGAAACCACGTTTGACTCCATTCCATTCCAGCTATTACAATGAGCCCATCCTCCTATAGCTCCTCCCACCAGCCTCCCCCGAACCCCAGAGAAGTGTTTTCTATTATCCACTTGTCCCCATACACATGTCTGTCCCTGACTGAGAGAGTGCTACTCCGACATAGCCCAGATAATGTGTTTCCCACTTCTTATAGAACAGGTTTCACACACTTAACCCTCCACAAAGATTACGTTACTCACTGTGATATTGATTTTAAAAAAATGGTTTGTCGGGTGTTTTAAGGAATATTCTATAAAATGTCAATCTTGAAACAGATTACACGGTAATCCAATCCAGTTTATCCTCTTACGCGTTTAGAGAACCCACACTCTTAGTTAACCCATTCAGTTGCAATCGGCTGCAACGTTCACTAGAGGGTCCCTTTTGACAGAGATCCAGGATGTCAACCCTAGCCTCAGGCCCCAACCTTATCTGTTCTTCTACAATTGGAAAAATAGGTGCTTTTATGATGTGGATACAACACCACTGGAAGCAACAGCAAACAAAAACGCTTAACCTAGTTCTATCATTTACAAAATGTGAAAACCATGTCCTTTATGATGTGGATACAACACCACTGGAAGCAACAGCAAACAAAAACGCTTAACCTAGTTCTATCATTTACAAAATGTGAAAACGATGTCCTTTATGATGTGGATCAACAAAGCATCCACAAACAGAACTCTTAATCTAGTTCTATAATATACAAAATGTGAAAACCATGTCCTTTATGATGTGAATCAACAAAGCATCCACAAACAGAACTCTTAATCTAGTTCTATGAAGCAGTGAGAAGCACATAAAGGTAAATTATTAGTAAATTGAATCTGTAATGTTTTAGACTGCAAGGGCAACGCGTACGGTATTTTAATGTAACGAATGTCCCTAACAGATGCTCACGTACTTCTCTTTAGTGAATATTCAACACGTTCAAATGTATTTTGACATTGCAAGTTGAAAAGCACCGATCCTCCCTCTTACTGATGTCTATATTTAGGAGACTGGTGGGTCAGAAAGAATAAAACAGGACCAAAATGGGTATTGTAGTGCGGAGAACACAGTTACCCTGAGGCCCCTATCACAACACTGCGTGACATAAGAGCACTGCATCACTCTGAATACTACTCACTCACCAGTCCAGTTACCATGACACATCCCACACTTCCATCCATGTCTGAGCCCATTTGAGCTTCTCCTTCATTCCTTGTGAAATGAAATGCAAAACATGATTGATTTGGCACATTAGCTTTTGTATTAGCAGACCGGGTCTTGCTACATGGTAGAAACAGGGATGGTATTGTCTGATAAAGCATGTATGTCTATCATTAGCATCGAGACAAGAGGACTGTGTGTGTAGTGTACTTACACCTGAATGAAAATTAGATCATATTATACACTGAGTGGACAAAACATTAGGAACACCTGCTTTTACCATGACAGATAGGTGAACGCTGAATGATGAATGTCACTTGTTAAATCCACTTCAATCAGTGTAGATGAAGGGGAGGAGATGGATTAAAGAAGGATTTTCAAGCCTTGAGACAATTGAGTCATGGATTGTTTATGTGTTCCTTTCAGAGGGTGAACGGGCAAGACAAAATATTTAAGTGCCTTTGAACAGGTTATGGTAGTAGGTGCCAGGTGCACCGCTTTGTGTCAAGAACTGCAACGCAGTTGGGGTTTTCACGCTCAACAGTTTCCTGTGTGTATCAAGAATAGTCCACCACCCAAAGGACATCCAGCCAACTTGACACAACCGTAGAAAGAGTCAACATGGGCCAGCATCCCTGTGGAACGCTTGGTAGAGTCCATGTCCTGACGAATTGACGCTGTTCTGAGGGCAAAAGGGGGCCAACTAATGTTCCGTACACTCAGTGTATATACACTATGATACATGAAACTTATCTGCATTCATGTTGGTATAAATGATGCTAATTTGGATGTAGATTCTACTGAAGTTAGTTGGTGGTACTGAAAAGTCAGGCGATAACTGTAAGCTTTTCTGAGTGACAGACACAGTGATATTTTCACAGACTCCCACCACACATACATAATCAGATTTCCCTCAACTAGGGTGTTGTGTTCTACCCAATCCATCTAGAGTCCTGTGTTCTACCCAATCCATCTAGAGTCCTGTGTTCTACCCAATCCATCTAGTGTGCTGTGTTCTACCCAATCCATCTAGAGTCCTGTGTTCTACCCAATCCATCTAGAGTCCTGTGTTCTACCCAATCCATCTAGAGTCCTGTGTTCTACCCAATCCATCTAGAGTCCTGTGTTCTACCCAATCCATCTAGAGTCCTGTGTTCTACCCAATCCATCTAGAGTCCTGTGTTTTACCCAATCCATCTAGAGTCCTGTGTTCTACCCAATCCATCTACAGTCCTGTGTTTTACCCAATCCATCTAGAGACCTGTGTTTTACCCAATCCATCTAGAGACCTGTGTTTTACCCAATCAATCTAGAGACCTGTGTTTTACCCAATCCATCTAGAGACCTGTGTTTTACCCAATCCATCTAGAGTCCTGTGTTTTACCCAATCCATCTAGTGTCCTGTGTTTTACCTAATCCATCTAAAGTCCTGTGTTCTACCCAATCCATCTAGTGTCCTGTGTTTTACCCAATCCATCTAAAGTCCTGTGTTCTACCCAATCCATCTAAAGTCCTGTGTTCTACCCAATCCATCTAGAGTCCTGTGTTCTACCCAATCCATCTAGAGTCCTGTGTTCTACCCAATCCATCTAGTGTCCTGTGTTCTACCCAATCCATCTAGAGTCCTGTGTTTTACCCAATCCATCTAGAGTCCTGTGTTCTACCCAATCCATCTAGAGTCCTGTGTTTTACCCAATCCATCTAGAGTCCTGTGTTTTACCCAATCCATCTAGAGTCCTGTGTTTTACCCAATCCATCTAGTGTCCTGTGTTTTACCCAATCCATCTAGTGTCCTGTGTTCTACCCAATCCATCTACAGTCCTGTGTTCTACCCAATCCATCTAGTGTCCTGTGTTCTACCCAATCCATCTAGAGTCCTGTGTTTTACCCAATCCATCTAGAGTCCTGTGTGTTACCCAATCCGTCTAGTGTCCTGTGTTTATTTTAGCAAGATGTTATCCTGTATTTTAAGCCTAATCCAGAATGAGAATTACACCCAAAATGAAATCCATTGTCTGAGGATTGTGTTGCACTATCTGACATGAACCAAACAGGGGACAGTTTGATGAAACAGCTTCAAATAAAAGGTCCAAAACACATGATTACGCAAAACATCATTATTACGTCATTATCATTATTTCCATTATTACGTCATTATCATTATTTCCATTATTACGTCATTATTTCAATCATTGTTGGCATTGTGTAACGGTCTCTAATGTGGCACATTGCTTATCTTGTTTCATGCGTCATATTAGTCTCAATCAGACAATCACATTATATTATTCACGCATATGAGAGCTGATTGCTCCTTTTTTATGCTCTTGTGATCACAGCATCTTAAAATAGATCTCTTGTATACATGTCATGATCATGAGTACATTCCGCTACTTGTCTACAGCAGGGTTCGCTAACTGAATCTAGTTGATCCCTGGTCTACGGTCTGAGATCATGTACTGACGGCCCTCGGGCTGAATCTAGTTGATCCCTGGTCTACGGTCTGAGATTATGTACTGACGGCTCTCGGGCTGAATCTAGTTGATCCCTGGTCTACAGTCTGAGATCATGTACTGACGGCACTCAGGCTGAATCTAGTTGATCCCTGGTCTACGGTCTGAGATCATGTACTGACGGCCCTCGGGCTGAATCTAGTTGATCCCTGGTCTACGGTCTGAGATCATGTACTGTATGGTCCCTCAGTAATGTTTTGGTTTTCACATTGATTACATTGCTGAACTTTTGACCTTGCTTGCTGTGCCAAACAAATACTGTATGTCGGTCTGTAATTGAAATCAAGCACACAAGTGCTTGTAGACGTACACAGATGTACTGTCTCAATTTATCCAGTTTCTCACAGCAGGAAAATGATCCTGCATCAACAGGAAATAGAAGTTGTTATGTGGATTATAATTCAGGGATATTTTTGAAAAAGGTTGATACATTTTTAGTTAGGATAGATGAAGTCTGATACTTTAAAGTGGAAATTACAAACTTTAGAAGCCCTTTTCAAATCTGGAATTTGCATTTCCTGTTGTCCAGGAAAATGATCTGTGACGACACACATGATCAAATGAAGAGAGCACCTCTCTATTAGACCATGTAACTTTCAGCATCTTAAAATAGATCACCTTACCTCCCGGCCCGACAAGCATTAAAAAAACACCTGTTCCTAGCTAAATGTTCAGTGTTTTTCAATTCATTATTAGAAAAATTGTAAAAACCTATCATAGTGAGTGTGAGAGATTTGTTTTCATGCACGAAAATATACAGTGGATTCCAAAATAATTGGATCCCTTGGATAAAGATGATAAAAATAGACTGTATGAAATAAATTATACAAATACTGAGCTACACTACATGGCCAAAAGTATGTGGATTCAACTACACCTGTTGCTGACAGTGTATAAAATCGAGCACACAGCCATGCAATCTCCATAGACAAAAACATTTGAAGTTGAATGGCCTGTGCTGAAGAGCTCAGTGACTTTCAACGTGACACTGTCATAGGATGCCACCTTTCCAATAAGTCAGTTCAAATTTCTGCCCTGCTAGAACTACCCTGGTCAACTGTAAGTGCTGTTATTATGAAGTGGAAATGTCTAGGAGCAAAACGGCTCAGCTGTGAAGTGGTAGGCCACACAAGCTCACAAAACGGGACCGCCGTCTGTCCTGGGTTGCAACACTCACTACCGATTTCCAAACTATCTCTGGAAGCAACTTCAGCACAATAACTGTTTGTCGGGAGCAATGTTCCCTCTGATTCTTTCCAGCACTGAGCAAATTTCAGGTCTGCTGAGTGCAAACTTCTAGCTAGCATTTACTGTGAACACTGAGGCTGTCCCCGCTTTATGTTACAGTAGCCATGTAGCCATGTAGGCTACTGTGGATACTTGATCATAATGTAGGCCTACCAGAATGGCCTACCATCAAAAACAATTGAGAAAATGAATCCCATAAAATTTTATAATGGAAATAGCTGTTCTATCATTCAGCCTACAGTAGCACCCAATGTGTTGTGTTCAATGTAGGCCTACGTTCCATGATACTTTTTTAAAAATCCGCAGGGCCTGACATGAACCTGTTTATCAACTTGTCCTTCAGTAGCAGCAGCTTTTATGTGAGTGGGTGTGTGTAGAGTCAGTGTAAATGTATGTGCATATTATGTGTGAGTGAGAAAATGATGGAGTGAGTGTTTGTGTGTGTGTTGGAGTGACAGTATGTGTGTGAGTGTGTAGGGCCCTGTGAGTGTGCATAGAGTCAGTACAAATACTGAAATAAAATGTCAATAAAGATAAGGTCAACTTCTGTTGTTGGATGCAAGAAACCCCTTCACAAAATAAAATACATTATTATTCTCATACCATTATTAGAGAGAATCAGACAAATGATGCTACCCTCTGCCTATTGGCCACTTAGCTTATTCGAGCCTGTTTCAAAATGCAACAATGCTCCTTTAAGACAAAAAAAGCTCTTTACCTGACTCACTTTTCAAATATGTCTAGAAATGTATACATTTTGTGCTCTTGTAGGAAGCAATCACTCCCCTATTGCTGACTACAAATGATCTATAACTGGGCTAATAACTCACTAACTAGCAAAGGATATCAACAAAATGTGCAGTTGTGGCTACATTCAGCTCTCGTGTTGATCGGGGGGAAAAAGAGCATCTACTCATGACTGCTCATGCTGTAAACACAGTCCAGTTCAAAGTAAATGGCACAGATTCATATATGGCAATGGTCTATTTGCATATAGGCCTACTGCAGGTCTGATTGTTTATGCCGCGCTGGTCTGTGAAGAGTACGGGCTGAGTAGTGCATGTCAATGTAATAGAATCCTACTCCGATACGTTCTGCCTACAACAAAATCTATTGCATAGTTTGTTTTGTTTCGGTATGTTGCATTGAAAGTGGCTAATATTGCGTTGATTCGATCACAATTGCCACAGTAAAGGGAAATGTTGATAGTGTTAACAGGGAAAGCTCTAGAACAGTGGTCACCACCCTTTTCTGAGTCAAGGTCACTTTCTGAGTCAAAATGCAAGCAGAGAACTACCGCTCAGATTTTTTTTAACATGACTTAAAAAACATAAGCCTCCCAAGTGGTGCAGTGGTCTAAGGCACTGCATCGCAGTGCTTGAGGGGTCACTACAGACCCAGGTTCGATCCCAGGCTGTGTCAACCAGGAGATCCATGAGGTGGTGCACAATTGGCCCAGTGTTGTCAGGGTTAGGGGAGGGTTTGGTTGCCTGGGATTTCCTTGTCCCATTGTGCTCTAGCGACTCCTTGTGGTGGTCCGGGTGCTTGCAAGCTGACTTCCGCTCACTGTACAGTGTTTCCGCCGACTCATTGGTATGGCTGGTTTCCTGGTTAAGTGACCAGTGTGCCAAGAAGCAGTGCGGCTTGGCAGGGTCATGTTTCATGGGACGCATGTCTCTTGACCTTCGCCTCTCCCGAGTCCGTAGGGGAGTTGCAGCAATGGGACAAGACTGTAACTACCAATTGGATATCACGAAAAAGTACACAGAAAATATATATTAAAAACAACAAGTTGTAAGCCTGTGCACATTAACCAATTAAAAACAGAATTGTAGCAATGAGGTTTGTGCAGTAAACTACAGGCCCAAAACATCACCGCATACTAGCTTTGCTTGAATTGCCCTGCCAATGCATTGTTGTTCAAGCCATTTAAAAATATATATATTTGGATTATATTGAAGGCTATATGAATGATCACACCGGTAATATATCTGTTTGTTGTATTACTTGGGAGGCACAGCTGAGTGATCATACATTTAAATTATTTGCTTTTTATTTTTTATTTCACTGGGCTGATGGTGCCTGCATCTGATGGTCAGTCTCAGCGGAGAGAAAGAGCAGCAGACTGAGGGTCAGTCTCAGTGGAGAGAAAGAGCAGCAGGCTGAGGGTCAGTCTCAGTGGAGAGAAAGAGCAGCAGGCTGAGGGTCAGTCTCAGCGGAGAGAAAGAGCAGCAGACTGAGGGTCAGTCTCAGTGGAGAGAAAGAGCAGCAGGCTGAGGGTCCGTCTCAGTGGAGAGAAAGAGCAGCAGACTGAGGGTCAGTCTCAGTGGAGAGAAAGAGCAGCAGACTGAGGGTCAGTCTCAGTGGAGAGAAAGAGCAGCAGACTGAGGGTCCGTCTCAGAGGAGAGAAAGAGCAGCAGACTAGGGTCAGTCTCAGTGGAGAGAAAGAGCAGCAGACTGAGGGTCAGTCTCAGTGGAGAGAAAGAGCTGCTGACTGAGGGTCCATCTCAGTGGAGAGAAAGAGCAGCAGACTGAGGGTCAGTCTCAGTGGAGAGAATTAGCAGCAGACTGAGGGTCAGTCTCAGTGGAGAGAAAGAGCAGCAGACTGAGGGTCCGTCTCAGCGGAGAGAAAGAGCAGCAGACTGAGGGTCCGTCTCAGTGGAGAGAAAGAGCAGCAGACTGAGGGTCAGTCTCAGCGGAGAGAAAGAGCAGCAGACTGAGGGTCAGTCTCAGTGGAGAGAGAGAGCAGCAGACTGAGGGTCGTCTCTCAACATCCCTCTGCTCTCCCTTTCCTCCACTGACACTGACCACAAAGAAACACCGTGTTTCAGCTGATGGCCAAACTGGAGTCGCACCGCATTATTTCTGCCTCATGTACAAATTCATGTTGTTCCTCTTATGAACAGAGAAAGTGAAATATTCCTTGATGTAAAAAAAATACCCAAACTGCTAAAAATAACAAGAAGGAAAGCCTATAGACTTTCCTACTCATTCATTACTGCTGTAGTGTTTGTTGTAGCGCTGAGTGGAAATAGGAAGAACTCACATTTCATGGCTTATAAAAGTGTTGAATACAAAGTGTTGACATTGCTGAGTAAGAACTGAAACATGAACTCAGTCATAAAAACAGCATCTCTTTGCTGTTCTCATTGAGTCTCTCTCATGGTTTTAAACATTTTGGAATCTCACAGTATCAACTTTGCTGTAGCTTTCTTTTATGCCTGCTACGTTACTGCAAACATGGTAATCTGAGCCGTCCGATTGGCCAGCGGTAACACTATAGTGCACTTGATTTGCTCTCTGATTCCCCCCTGGAAGACAGAGTTTGTACCTTCAGCCCGAGACAAATAAAAAATATTGGAACACAGGGCTTTATCGTTTAGTTTTCTACAGAAATGTTTGTCGATCAACTAGGAATGCCTTGGTGACCACTGCTCTAGAAAGTCTAGAGTGTAGTTCAATCTTGTGCTTCTCTCTGTGGGCTGATATTTCTGTGTCTTTTAGAGGGAACTTTGGTCAGGAGCTTCATGAAATTGGTATCCGTGGCTGGAGTGGTATAAAGCTCGCTGGAGCAGTGGAAACGCCTTCTCTGGAGTGATGAATCACGCCTCACCATCTGGCAGTCCGATGGACAAATCTGTGTTTGGCGGATGCCAGAAGAACACTACCTGCCCCAATGCATAATGCCAACTGTAAAGTTTGGTGGAGGATGAATAATGTTCTGGAGCTGTTTTTCATGTTTCAGGCTCCTCAGTTCCAGTGAAGGGAAGTCTTAACGCTACAGCATACAATGACTTTCTAGACAATTCTGTGCTTCCATCTTTGTGGCTACAGTTTGGGGAAGGCCCTTTCCTGTTTCAGCATGACAATACCCTCATACACAACATGAGGTCCATACAGAAATGTATCAAGTACCAGGACATTTTAGCCAACAACCTGGTTTCCTCTGCCAGGAGGCTGAAACTTGGCCGCAAGTGGATCTTCCAGCAATACAATAACCCCAAGCAACACATCAACATTTTATTTAGGCACTTACCTGTATATTATTACCCAACAGAAACTATTCTGAGTCAATGCTTTTGTCACCATTCATGTTTTTCCATAGGCTTTCCTCCCTGCAATCAGCCATTTAAAGAGATGAGGCTGCTATGCAGAGTGGTTGTAGCGTAATGCCCGGCTTGACAAAACGAACCCCTGCCGGATTCTGTCTGTCATGCAGTTAACCAAACACCACAGCATCAACATAAGAACCTACATTGTTACCCAACAGAAACGATTCTGCGTCAATGCTTTTGTCACTATTTGTGTTTTTCCATAGGCCTCCTTCCCTGCAATCAGCCATTAAAGCGACGAGGCTGCTATGCAGAGTGGTTGTAGCGTAATGCCGGCTTGACAAAACGAACCCCTGCTAGGCCGTGGCCTGATTCCGTCTGACGCCCCCAGTGGAAGTGTCTCTTGGCGGGCTTCTCACACCGCTCTGGAGTGGCATCTCTGCTGGTGCTAACCACTTTCACAGGGGCATATTTAGAGATTCATTTCCCACTGATTAAATCACCCACTCGGCCACGCTGGAAAACGCATTTCCACATCGCTTCACAATTTTCACCGTTTAGAAAACACCTGTCAAAACAGAGTCGTTTTCTATGCCTCCGGGTCCCTCTGAAAGAGACGATTGCTGATATGACTTGAGTTAGAGAAGCTGAGGAGAGATGAGAATGTTAAAGGGCCTTGAAAAACCTTGTTCACTTTTATATTTGACATAACGAGCATTGCTCGTGTATTGTGAGTAGAAACATGTTTGGTATGTGCTAATATATTTTACTCTACATCTCTATCTATTATATTACACATTTTACTCTCTCATGGTAAATGATGCTGTTATATCAGGAGAATATTAGACATAGTTTCTTATGGTGAAAAGCAGTGCATTCGGAAACTATTCAGACCCCTTGACTTTTTCCACATTTTGTTACCTTACAGACCTATTCTAAAATGGATAAAATATTTTTTTCCCTCATCAATCTAAACACAATACCCATAATGACATAGCGAAAACAGTTTAGACATTTTTGCAAATTTAATTTATAAAGAAAACCGAAATGTTAAATTTACATAAGTATTCAGACCCTGTACGCAGTATGTTGTTGAAGCACCTTTGGCAGCGATTACAACCTTAATTCTTCTTGGGTATGATGCTACAAGCTTGGCACACCTGTATTTGGGGAGTTTCTCTCATTCTCTGCAGATCCTCTCATGCTCTGTCAGGTTTGATGGGGAGTGTTGCTGAACAGCTTTTTTCAGGTCTCTCCAGAGATGTTCAATCGGGTTCAAGTTTGGGCTCTGGCTGGACCACTCAAGGACATTCAGAGACTCGTCCCTAAGCCACTCCTGCGTTGTCTTGACTGTGTGCTTAGGGTCGTTATCTCGAACCTTCGCCCATGTCTGAGGTCCTGAGTGCTCTGGATCAGGTTTTCTTCAAGGGTCTCTATGTACTTTGCTCTGTTCATCTTTCCCTCGATCCTGAATACTCTCCCAGTCCCTGCCTCTGAAAAATATTCCCACAGAATATATAAATATATTAGCACATACCAAACATGAATACTTATATGAATACTTATATTATATATGAATACTTATATGAATACTTATATTATATATGAATACTTATATGAATACTTATATTATATATGAATACTTATATTATATATGAATACTTATATGAATACTTATATTATATATGAATACTTATATTATATATGAATACTTATATGAATACTTATATTATATATGAATACTTATATTATATATGAATACTTATATTATATATGAATACTTATATGAATACTTATATTATATATGAATACTTATATTATATATGAATACTTATATGAATACTTATATTATATATGAATACTTATATTATATATGAATACTTATATGAATACTACCAAACATGTTTCTACTCACAATACATGAGCAATGCTCGTTATGTCAAATATAAAAGTGAACAAGGTTTTTCAAGGCCCTTTAACATTCTCATCTCTTCATGCTGCCACCAACGTGCTTCACCATAGGGATGGTGCCAGGTTTCTTCCAGATGTGAGGCTTGGGATTCAGGGCAAAGAGTACAATCTTGGTTTCATCAGACCAGATCATCTTGTTTCTCAGAACTAAGCCATGAGGTCGAAGGAATTGTCCATAGAGCTTCGAGACAGGATTGTGTCGAAGCACAGATCTGTAGAAGGGTACCAAAATATTTTTGCAGCATTGAAGGTCCCAAATAATACAGTGGACTCCATCATTCATAAATGATCAGAGTGAGAGTTGGGTTTTTGGTCACCTCCCTGACTAAGGCCCCTCTTCCACGATTGCTCAGTTTGGCCAGGCGGTCAGACTCTTCTAGGAAGAGTCTTGGTGGTTCCAAACTTCTTCCATTTATGAATGATGGAGGCCACGGTGTTATTTACACAATCCTGTCTCGAAGCTCTATGGACAATTCCTTCGACCTCGTGGCTTAGTTCTTGCTCTGACGTGCACTGCCAACTATGGGACCTTATATAGACAGACGTGTGTGCCTTTGCAAATCATGTCCAATCAATTCAATTTCGCACAGATGGACTCCAATCAAGTTGTAAAAACATCCTAGGGATGATCAATGGAAACAGGATGCACCTGAGCTCGATTTTGAGTCTCATAGTTAAGAGTTTGAATACTTATATTATATATGAATACATATATGAATACTTATATTATATATGAGTACTTATATTATATATGAATACTTATATTATATATGAATACTTATATTATATATGAATACTTATATTATGTATGAATACTTATATTATATATGAATACTTATATGAATACTTATATTATATATGAATACTTATATGAATACTTATATTATATATGAATACTTATATTATATATGAATACTTATATTATATATGAATACTTATATGAATACTTTCATGAATACTTATATGAATACTTATATTATATATGAATACTTATATTATATATGAATACTTATATGAATACTTTCATGAATACTTATATGAATACTTATATTATGTATGAATACTTATATTATATATGAATACTTATATGAGTACTTATATTATATATGAATACTTATATTATATATGAATACTTATATTATATATGAATACTTATATTATATATGAATACTTATATGAATACTTATATTATATATGAATACTTATATGAATACTTATATTATATATGAGTACTTATATTATATATGAATACTTATATTATGTATGAATACTTATATTATATATGAATACTTATATGAATACTTATATTATATATGAATACTTATATGAATACTTATATTATATATGAGTACTTATATTATATATGAATACTTATATTATATATGAATACTTATATTATATATGAATACTTATATTATGTATGAATACTTATATTATATATGAATACTTATATGAATACTTATATTATATATGAATACTTATATGAATACTTATATTATATATGAATACTTATATGAATACTTATATTATATATGAATACTTATATTATATATGAATACTTATATGAATACTTTCATGAATACTTATATGAATACTTATATTATATATGAATACTTATATTATATATGAATACTTATATGAATACTTATTTTTATACATTTGCAAAAATGTCTTAAAACCTGTTTTGCATTGTTGTTTAGGGTATTGTGTTTAGATTGAGGAGGAAAAAATGTAATTTATTACATTTTAGAATAAGGCTGTAATGTAACAAAATTTGCAAAAAGGGAATGGGTCTGAATACTTTCTGAATGCACCGTTTGTTGTTCTATCAGAATAACATTAGACATTGTTTCAACACCAGTACCATCTCTGTTGTTGACTTATTTCTAAGCTGGTAGACACGTCCTCCTCTAAAAACACTTATTGTGAAAAGTGAAATTCATCTACGTTTTGAGACTGAAAAAACAGTCCGTTTTGTGACAAATCAATTTATGAAATGAAGTATACAACAAGATAAATTGACTGTCTGGTTTTATTGTCTTATTGAAGTTTTTTTTACCTTTATTTAACTAGTCAGTTAAGAACAAATTCTTATTTTCAATGAGAGCCTAGGATCAGTGGGTTAACTGCCTGTTCAGGGGGAGAACGACAGATTTGTACCTTGTCAGCTCGGGGTTTGAACTTACAACCTTCCGGTTACTAGTCCAACGCTCTAACCACTAGGCTACCCTGCTGCCCCAAAAGTACAGATGAATAATTAACTTCCCGGGTTAGGTCATAAATGACAACGATTTGTATTTATTTATTGATGAGAGAGTAAAGTTCATATGGGGAGTCCTGTCCTGGGGAGTCCTGACATCCCTGACTGCTCTAATGCTCCACAGATGGACAGTGTTTATGATGACTATCTAGGATGAGTGAACATCCATCCATCCCCAATGATAAGGCAACCACATTTCACCATCTCTCTTCTTCATGTAGGTCATTATCCCAGGCATGTGCATTGAGCACAGACAGTATGGTGTCCCTTCAATAGATTTTATACACATAAAAAGAAGTGGCATTACCCATAATTACCTTCTGTTCTGCATCTAGTTTTCTTTGCTTGTCTTATATTGTTCCACTGCCTAATCTGTTGTACTTTTCTCTCTTCTCTTTACAATATTTCAGAGAGGACCACCAGCCACTGAACTATGAATGCTGATCACAATGATCTCCTCCCTCCAGCGCCAGACAATGAGAGATCCTAGGCTGAGGGGGGCTCGGTCCTATCCCCTCTTCGTGCTACTGTTGGCCCTCCAGATCCTGGCGGTGGCCGGCCTGGTGCGTGCCCAGACCTGCCCCTCTGTCTGCTCCTGCAGCAACCAGTTCAGCAAGGTGATCTGCACCCGCCGGAGCCTGCGCGATGTCCCCGACGGCATCTCAACCAACACACGTTACCTGAATCTTCAGGACAACCTCATCCAGGTGATCAAGGTGGACAGCTTCAAGCATCTACGGCACCTGGAAATCCTGCAGCTTAGCAAGAACCACATTCGCAACATTGAGATTGGCGCCTTCAACGGCCTGGCCAGTCTCAACACCCTGGAGCTGTTCGACAACCGTCTCACCACCATCCCCAATGGGGCGTTCGAGTACCTCTCCAAGCTCAAGGAGCTGTGGCTGAGGAACAACCCCATTGAGAGCATCCCGTCGTACGCCTTCAACCGGGTCCCCTCGCTGCGAAGACTGGACCTTGGAGAGCTCAAGCGGCTCTCCTACATCTCAGATGGAGCCTTCCAGGACCTCAGCAACCTGCGCTACCTGAACCTGGGCATGTGCAACCTCAAGGAGATCCCCAACATCCTACCCTTGGTCAGGCTGGAGGAGCTAGAGATGTCAGGGAACCAGATCTCTGTCATAGGGCCTGGCTCTTTCGCAGGGCTGGCGAACTTGCAGAAGTTGTGGATGATGCACGCTCAGATCCAGACCATCGAGAGGAACTCCTTTGACGACCTCCAGTCCCTGGTGGAGCTCAACCTGGCCCACAACAACCTCACCCTGCTGCCCCATGACCTGTTCACCCCCCTGCACCGCCTGGAGAGAGTCCATCTGCACCATAACCCCTGGAACTGTAACTGTGACATCCTGTGGCTTAGCTGGTGGCTGAAGGAGACAGTGCCTGCCAACACCAGCTGCTGTGCCCGCTGCCACACCCCAGCCAGCTACAGGGGTCGCTACATCGGCGAGCTAGAGCACAGCTACTTCCAGTGCGACGTGCCTGTCATCGTGGAGCCGCCGGCGGACCGTAACGTCACAGAGGGCATGGCGGCTGAGCTCAAGTGCAGAACGAGCTCGTTGACCTCGGTCAGCTGGCTCACCCCCAACGGGTCTCTGGTGACCCACGGGGCGTACAAGGTGCGTCTGGCCGTCCTCAACGACGGGACGTTGAACTTCACCACCGTCACCATGCAGGACACGGGGACTTACACCTGCATGGTGAGCAACACGGCGGGCAACATCTCTGCCTCTGCCGTGCTCAACGTCACCTCGGTGGAGAACAGCGGCGTCACCTACTTCACCACAGTCACCGTGGAGACCACAGAGACAGTCGACGACAGCCAGACTCCTGCTCTTCCACCGATTGGCTGGGTATCATCCTCGACCACCAGGGGGCCTCCAGTCCAGACCAGGACCACAGAGCGGACCTACACCGTCTCTGTTCTGGACCTGGACGGGGAGGGGGACCGCGGCTTGGAGGAGGTGATGAAGACCACCAAGATCATCATCGGCTGCTTCGTGGCCATCACACTCATGGCGGCCGTCTTGCTGGTCATTTTCTACAAGATGAGGAAGCAGAACCACCAGCAGGACCCCGATGGCCCCGCCTCCTCCATGGAGGTCATCACAGTGGAGGAGGAGCTTGCCGGTGTCGCTGCCATGGAGACCCACTTACACCTGCCCCCGTTGGAGCATTACAACCATTACAACACTTACAGGAGCACCTACCACCACTCCCACACACAGGAACCTTTACTGATTCAAGCCAGCTCAAAAGACAATGTGCAAGAGACCCAAATTTGATTGAGATTCATTAGAGGAATCCGATATCAGCTGTCTCATACAGGAAGTATCATGAACAGAATGGCAAGGGTTAGTGAGGGAATGACTTGACACTGACTTGACTGATGATGTTAACGATCAAATGGATCAACATCTTTCAAAATGGATGTTCTATTTGAAAAAGTGTCTTTACAAAACAGAAATTATTTATTTAAAAAATATATGTCTAGTGGCTAAATCAAGAAAAACAAATCTGAATGAGCTTTTTAGCTCCAATTTTTATTTCACCTCTGTGTGATGTTGGGGGAAGAATGGTTCACTGCAAACTCATCTACTCAAATGAATTCTCTACATTCAAACCATGTTCGGATCGTTTCCAAATATGAGTGCAGCAACAGAATAGATTAACAAAGCTTCCATTTGACGATAGGGCCATTTCAGATGAAAATATAATACTGCCTTGTTTGAGAATTTTTATCAAAATGTTTTAAGGTCATTATAATATCCCAGATGCCCTGGTGTTTCCTTTTTCCTTTGGATATATTCACAGCCCTCGAATATTATCACAGCTACATTACATAAAACTGATGAAGAGAGAGGATCGTCGTATTACACTGTACCCTTTCTGTCACTCAAATTAGATGAGATACAGATGTCCCATTGACTTGGCTGTTAATGAAATGAGCAGTGAGGCCAACATGCCTCGGGAACCAGACGGCCAAATGACTGAACATGCATTTTCCCTGCTCCTAATCAACACCTATACATCCTTCACTTAAATTAAGATGAAGGCCTCCCTCCCTACCCTCCCTCCCTCCCTCCCTCCCTCCCTCCCTCCCTCCCTCCCTCCCTCCCTCCCTCCCTCCCTCCCTCCCTCCCTCCCTCCCTCCCTCCCTCCCTCCCTCCCTCCCTCCCTCCCTCCCTCCCTCCCTCCTTCCCTCCCTCCCTCCCTCCCTCCCTCCCTCCCTCCCTCCCTCCCTCCCTCCCTCCCTCCCTCCCTCCTTCCCTCCTTCCCTCCCTCCCTCCCTCCCTCCCTCCTTCCTTCCTTCCTTCCTTCCCTCCCTCCCTCCCTCCCTCCCTCCTACCCTCGTCCTATCACACTCTCGCTCTCTTCTCTCTCTCCCTCCTCTCACGCTGTATCTCTTTCACTCTATCACTCTCCCCCTCCCACCCTCCCTCCCTCCCTCCCTCCCTCCTACCCTCGTCCTATCACACTCTCGCTCTCTTCTCTCTCTCCCTCCTCTCACGCTGTATCTCTTTCACTCTATCACTCTCCCCCTCCTACCCCCCCTCTCTCTTTTCTCACCTCTTTCTCTCTCTCTCTCTCTCTCTCTCTCGCTCTCATTCTTCCAACCCCTCTCCTTCTCCTCTCATCCTACTCTCCGTCCCCCTTTCTCCTTTGCTCATCCTCCTCTCTTACACTCTCCTCTCTCTTCTCCTCTCTCTCTCTTTCTCTGGCACATTCGTCTCTCCTCTCGACATATCTCATTTGTCTCTCTTTAGACATGGGGGGAATGGCAGTGCAGCAGAAGATGTGGGAGAACGAAGGGGAGGCTCCACGGCCCTACAGTAATGTGTTAATGATCTAGATCAGCAGCACTGTCGCGTTACCTTGGTGTCACCCTAGGGTCACAGACGCTCGGGGGCTGATAGCCCGTCTGTTAGCGCAGATAAAGCTTGCATGTAATTCAGCGTGACCCTGGCCAACACAGGAGGCTAACCGTCTGTACTGTCAGTCTGTAGTAAACAGGGAGGTGTAATTGCTCATTAAACTGCATCAGCAGTCCATTGGTAGGCTTCTAGATGAGCTAGAGGAGAAGTTGATCCAGCAAGCAGCTTGAAAACTCCAACCCGTATCCCTTTACACAGCAGCTAATGGAGGAGCTAGTCTTCTGATTTCTGAGAGGCTCGTACTCTGATCTTCTTGGCCATGTTTGTCAGGGAAAAAACACAACCCAAGGCCTTTTGGTGGCGTCTCTCTCATCGTCCATTTATCACAACACCGCCTTGTCCTTTCTCTACTCTGTTTACACGGCGCATTTCATTTGGTAGTTGAGTGAAGGAGGGAGGAAGGAAGGGAATGAGGAAAGGAGGGAGGGGTTTTGGCCCATGATGGCCATGGGGGCAGATATTGAAGATGTGACGCAATAGCAGTGAAAAACAGATAAGGAATGAGGAGCGCAGAAATAGCCGAAGGACAGTCGCCATGGAAACACGGACCTTGTGCGGAACGTGAGGAGGAGCAGATATGCCAGGGCTGTTGTCCCGGAGCTAACAACTGCCGCTTAACTTTACAATACAATTCCCCCCAAATCCACTGTTGGATTGCAGGCTAAAGTGTCTCGGTGAATTACAGGGGCAGGGAGTTATGCTTCAGTTGTATCCACTAAGTTAACATAACTGTGTTGACGGAGAGAATGTTTGGTACGACAGGCAGCACTTTACCAAAGTGGCTACTTAGGGACACATTTGGTTTGCATCAAAGCAGGGTACAGCCAGCTGTCATTAGCTGACATACAGTAAGCGGCCACGACTGCTCGTGTCATGCTTATGACAATACGAAGATAAAGAAAGTCTCACACTCCATATTATGCTCCCGACAACTGAATGGGTAAACGTGACCTTTTCAATATCAGGTGGTGCTGTGGCTCAGGCACTAGAGCATGGCGCTCGCAACACACCACGGTTCTAAGTTTGATTCTCGCTGGTGCCACCCATATGTAAAATGTATGCAAGTCCCTTTGGGTAAAAGTGTCTGCTAAACGGCATAGATCACTATTGTGTTAGTATCTCCAACTGGCATCCAAATAGACTGAATTGACTCAATACGGACATTAGTGCTCAGTGTGAAAGGCATTTGAGTTATGGGTATATGAGCGTGTTGTTTAGTATGTACTGAGCATTCCGCCAGTTGTTTATAATAAAGAAATTGCATATACAGAAGCATTTATTCAGCACTTAAGCATCCATATCCATAAAACATGTATCTGTGACAAGTCCATTCTGCTCTATTCACTGGTTATGTCTGTATATAACTTGTTGCTTGGGCTCGTCAAACAACACATGGACACAGCAGCAGTAGCTTCTGTTCTGGTCCGGTCCAGTCTCACATGCAGGGGATGTTCATATCATTTATAGCCAAGGTTGACCATTCTTTCCCCTTCTAGTGATTCCTTTTCAATGCTTTCAATTCCTTTTCAATGCTTTCAATTCCTTTTCAATGCTTTAGGTGGCTGAATGCTTGACCTTTGACAGTATAGTCTACAGCCAATAAGGCTGTGAGAGATTCATTTCTATGTGGAGCTGGTGATTGGTTTATTGTGTGTTGTTCTGCCAACTGTCCATCTATGGGAGGTTACTGTATTGGGGGTTTTGTCCCTTCTCTCACTTTCTGAGACAATGCTCCTCAAGTGGTACATTTATACGAGATGTATTTTCAACATAACATGCAAAAAAAAAAAAAAGATTTTCACATCAAAATTTTACATGTGCTTATGGATTCAAATGTAAAAGAGAGAGAATGTGAGAGACTGAGGAGTCAAACGGACATCTCCGTTAGCCTCCTTCCCATACCTCTCAAGGAATACAGCGTACATTTATTGATACCAGAGATTGTAGTTCATACCCAAACACCAATAAAAACATGGCTGTTTTTCCAGTATCTTGTGCGGTGCTTTTCATCCCATTCTGCACCTGTAAAGGAAAGTCTGTTGCTACCTCACATTCCAACCAAGGTGCATGAATTTAGGAACAGACTGGAAACTGTACTGTGGGTGGTATTCAGCCGCTTCGATGGGAAATGATTCTCTATTGTCAGAAATCAAGACAGCACTACAGCTTTCATCAGGGTACGTGTTGTGTATTGTTAAACCACCCAGCTAAAGGCTGTGATGCAGAAAGACAAACATTTTCTATTGAACTTCCATTGTCCTTCAAGAGGGGCTGAATATGTGTCACACACACCCATGATATGCCTTTACACAGGCAAATCAGCTTCTCTCTCTCTTTCTATCTTTCTCTCTTTACTCTCCCTCCCTCTCTCTCTCTCTCTCTCTCTCTCACACACACACAGACACACACACACACACACACAAACACACACACACACACACTCACACACAAACACTCATTTTTAATTTGCAGCTCCTTGAATTTGGTCGATTTATAGTGGGAGCATGCTGATGCAGAATTTAATTAGAGAAAAATGAATTGGAAAGAATAATTCCTCGCACCGGAGGAGCTTGTTTTATGAGGTCACAGGAAGGATGCAGATCGTATTAATAGAAAGAGGAAGTGCTCTTTTGACAGTGTTGCCAAATATAGACGTTTTCACTCCCTCCATTGGCTAATTCTTCTCCATCTGAGAGGCACATTCTCCTGTAACTGGCTGACTATGTCTTCACTCTGCCACACTATAGAATCCTTCTCCGCTGTGTTCTATTTCTGCATCACACAGTATTACTATAGGTCTGATGTACTGCCGCTTTGATTAGGGTGAGTATTGGTAAAGTGGGATACTTTCTGAAAATGTGCTTTCCGGGAAAACACTGGGAAACACATTTGGTAATAAGACACTGAATATCCTTTCTTAGTCTTTTTCAAAACCTTAAAAAGGTCCTGCACAGTCATCTTATTTCCCAAGTTAAAATAGCCTTTGAATGACCAAAACATCCACCATAATAATTTTAGGCTATTAAAATGCTTAGAACTGAAGAAATTGTACCTTTTATCTCATCGCCAGCTATTAGAAAGCCTGAAAGAACAGGCTGAGTGGGCGGGGAGCTTACATTCATGAGCTTGCCTTGACTGACAGCTATTTTAAACACCCGTGTGGTCGTTGCCAGGTAACAAGGTAAACAATGGACCACATGTCATTGATGACAAGTTAGACAATGGGCCATGTCATTCCAAGCTGAAAAAGGTACGCCTCAACCCATTTCCTCTGCTAAATGCTCTCATGGTCAACAGAGCTGATCATGGCCTGTTGGATGTCAGAGAAAACAACAACAACACAACTGTATTTCTGTCGTTGTGTAACTAATTACACAATACAGTTGACTGTTCCACTTCTGCACAAGACTGAGTAAAACTTGAGTCACCTTAGAAGCTTAGACAGTGACAGAATGTACTGGACAATTTATTGGTGCCTCTGCATTAGCAATGACAATATGTTCACAACTGTATGTATTGATCATACATTTATTTGATCATTTACAATATACCAGCATAGCCAGAATATTGATCAACATGAACAGTCATGAGAAATGAAGGTGAGAAATGATGGTGAGACATCAATTTACCCCCCAAATATATTAGAGCCATAAGCCTAATATAGGCACCCGGCCACCATCCGGTGTGCAGGACACACTGATATGTACAATTGTTGACACTCACCTCCCGTCCGAATGCTGAAAAAAACAATACAAAGCAACAACGTGATGTCATATCATGTAAAAGTTAATTACTTAGTCTAGGAAACGCAACCGACTACAGAGAACGTAATTATACAGTCGTGGCCAAAAGTTTTGAGAATGACACAAATATTACATTTTCACAAATTCTGCTGCCTCAGTTTGTATGATGGCAATTTACATATACTCCAGAATGTTATGAAGAGTGATCAGATGAATCGCAATTAATTGCAAAGTCCCTCTTTGCCATGCAAATGACCTGAATCCCCCCCCAAAAAATTCACTGCATTTCAGCCCTGCCACAAAAGGACCAGCTGACATTATGTCAGTGATTCTCTTGTTGACACAGGTGTGAGTGTTGACAAGGACAAGGCTGGAGACAACTCTGTCATGCTGATTGAGTTTGAATAACAGACTGGAAGCTTCAAAAGGAGGGTGGTGCTTGGAAACTTTGTTCTTCCTCAGTCAACCATGGTTACCTGCAAGGAAACACGTGCCGTCATCATTGCTTTGCACAAAAAGGGTTTCACAGGCAAGGATATTACTGCCAGTAAGATTGCACCTAAATCAACCTTGTATCATATCATCAAGAACTTCAAGGAGAGCGGTTCAATTGTTGTGAAGAAGGCTTCAGGGCGCCCAAGAAAGTCCAGCAAGCGCCAGGACCATCTCCTAAAGTTGATTCAGCTGTGGGATCGGTGCACCACCAGTACAGAGTTTTCTCAGGAATGGCAGCAGGCAGGTGTGAGTGCATCTGCATGCACAGTGAGGCAAAGACCTTTGGAGGATGGCCTGGTGTCAAGAAGGGCAGCAAAGAAGACACTTCTCTCCAGGAAAAACATCAGGGACAGACTGATATTCTGCAAAAGGTACAGGGATTGGACTGCTGAGGACTGGGGTAAAGTAATTTTCTCTGATGAATCCCCTTTCTGATTGTTTGGGACATCCGGAAAAAAGCTTGACCGGAGAAGACAAGGTGAGCGCTACCATCAGTCCTGTGTCATGCCAACAGTAAAGCATCCTGAGACTATTCATGTGTGGGGTTGCTTCTCAACCAAGGGAGTGGGCTCACTCACAATTTTGCCTAAGAACACAGCCATGAATAAAGAATGGTACCAACACATCCTCCGAGAGCAACTTCTCCCAACCGTCCAGGAACAGTTTGGTGATGAACAATGCCTTTTCCAGCATGATGGAGCACCTTTCCATAAGGCAAAAGTGATAACTAAGTCTCTCGGGGAACAAAACATTGATATTGTGGGTCCATGGCCAGGAAACTCCCCAGACCTTAATCCCACAGAGAACTTGTGGTCAATCCTCAAGTGGCGGGTGGACAAACAAAAACCCACAAATTCTGACAAATTCTGACCAACTCCAAGCATTGATTATGCAAGAATGGGCTGCCATCAGTCAGGATGTGGCCCAGAAGTTAATTGACAGCATGCCAGGGCGGATTGCAGAGGTCTTGAAAAAGAAGGGTCAACACTGCAAATATTGACTCTTTGCATCAACTTCATGTAATTATCAATAAAAGCCTTTGACACTTGTGAAATGCTTCAGTATTCCATAGTAACATCGGACACCAGTATCTAAAGACACTGAAGCAGCAACCTTGTATATGTATATTTGTGTCATTCTCCAAACTTTTGGCCACGACTGTATATGTAAAAACAATTGCAAAGCATGCTGAGTATTGTTCTAATACGCCCCGCCCAAAACAAGGCCAATAATAACACCCAGTGTGCTTTGGAGTTCATTTAAGTATATTCATTTTTCCATACACTACGGTTCAACAGTTTGGGGTCACTTAGAATTGTCCATGTTTTTTTTTAAATAAAAGCAAATTCTTTGTCGATTAAAATGACATCAAATTGATCAGAAATACAGTGTAGACATGGTTAATGTTGTAAATTACCATTGAAGCTGGAAATGGCAGATTTTTATGGAATATCTACATAGGCGTACAAAGGCCCATTATCAGCAACCATTAGTCCTATGTTCCAATGGCACATTGTGTTTATCATTTTAGGACCTGTGAGGCGTCTGTTTCTCAAACTAGACACTCTAATGTACTTGTCCTCTTGCTCAGTTGTGCACCGGAACCTCCCACTTTTTAACACTTTCGTGTGCATTTCCATTTTAGCAGACACTCTTATCCAAAGTGACCTGTAGTCAGTGCATTCAACTAAGGTAGATAAACAACAACATGTCACAGTCCCAGCAGGTCTGACGTTTCTGCAACCGTTACTGAGAATGTGGTGGCTGTATGGACCACTTACTAGCAAATGTATTTCTGTCATTTAATATTACAGAAATACTTCATTTTTTATCATTTTTTATTTGAATTAAATATATTTAAAAAAAATATAATTATTTTGTAGTTTGTTTTTGATATACTGATCTTTAGGATATTTTGTCATTGTATTTTGTCATTTTTGCCCATCCCACAGCAAGAGAAGAGGTGGACCTATGTACCCCGACTTCAAACAAGCAGGTTTCAGTCACCCACTTGGCTTCGGTCACACACTTGGTTTCAGTCACTCACTTGGCTTCAGTCACCCACTTGATTTCAGTCACCCACTTGGCTTCCGTCACCCACTTGGCTTCAGTCACCCACTTGGCTTCAGTCACCCACTTGGCTTCAGTCACCCACTTGGCTTCGGTCACCCACTTGGCTTCGGTCACCCACTTGGCTTCGGTCACCCACTTGGCTTCGGTCACCCACTTGGCTTCAGTCACCCACTTGGTTTCAGTCACCCACTTGGTTTCAGTCACCCACTTGGCTTCAGTCACCCACTTGGCTTCAGTCACCTACTTGGCTTCAGTCACCCACTTGGCTTCAGTCACCCACTTGGCTTCAGTCACCTACTTGGCTTCAGTCACCCACTTGGCTTCAGTCACCTACTTGGCTTCAGTCACCCACTTGGCTTCAGTCACTCACTTGGCTTCAGTCACCCCCAAGATTGAAGTGGGAGACAAATCCAGCTATGGCCTCGTTGCCAGGCCTCTCACACTGGGCAGACAGGCCTCTCACACTGGGCAGACAGGGGTCCTGGGATGAACAGATCAGGCCTCTCTCACTGGGGAGACAGGGGTCCTGGGATGAACAGATCAGGCCTCTCTCACTGGGCAGACAGGGGTCCTGGGATGAACAGATCAGGCCTCTCTCACTGGGAAGACAGGGGTCCTGGGATGAACAGACCAGGCCTCTCTCACTGGGCAGACAGGGGTCCTGGGATGGACAGATCAGGCCTCTCTCAGTGGGCAGACAGGGGTCCTGGGATGGATAACTCACACTGTTTCCCCTCATATGGCGCTGGATCCAGGGTGCCTTCATTGAAGAGGAGATCCTGTCTGAGTAGCCTATAATGTTTTTTTGAAAAGGGAAATGTGTATTTAATTTCCTGTAATTTCCTGTTCTGAGTTATGACAGTACCAATCCGTTGATGTAGTGATCTACACATTCTACAGTGTGTTTTCTGGTGTTTTTGAAGTACTCCATTTTAAATATGCACTATTTGGTCCTGTGCTTTTTTCTATTTCAATAGTTAGTGAGCCTGAAATGCTCAATTGACGCAGATTTGAAGTGAATAACAATGACAGTATGTTGAATCTGTCTTCACAGGCTTCACAGCATATCCCCTCTTCTTTGTCTTGGGAAAGTTGATTTTGTATCACAGCATTCCTGCTGTGGTAGTTGCCTGGGAAGCTGTGCAGACAGTAGATGTTGAATTTTCTAAAATGTCTATCATTACTGCTTGATGATAGTGGAAAGATGAAAGGGGATGGAATGTGAAATGATAATAATCATCATGATGAGCCCCAATGACACAAGCTACATCTACTGTAAGACAAAAGCCCAAACACAATGGAATGGTGGAATAGACATTTCAGAGGTAAATTACAAATACAATACACAGAGCAACTCCTTTTGTGGACAACATTCCTCCGTGCTAGCTGTGCTCTGGCAGGTCTCAGACTCAACATAGGGGGCTTAGTGATGGAAGAACAGCCATATAGTGACTATCAGGTGTGTTACAGAAAATGTTCCATTCACAAGTCAAAGCAGCCACATTATGTAACGTTAGGCCCCCCTCTCCCCGATCCCCCCCAAAATGTTGGCTACCGTGTCAGACTCATCAAATTCTGATATTATGGTCAGCGCTTGCAAGAGCCATTGTCAATGAAGGTACAGCATCTGTCTTCATGGATCAGCTTCCTGGCAAGACCCATCGAATGGTCTCCCAAATCTATAAAACAACTTCACCTGAAATGTGACCTGAAAACTTGATCAATTAACCAGCTACAGTCACTTTTCATGCTTGAGTCACCCTACTTTGAACTGATTTTATTCAAATATTATCCAATTTGATGAAAACCATGATTTTCACTGTTCGGGAACTTTAACATTGTTTTCCTCGGGAAGGCTATGTCATTTTGGCTTACCGTTATGCCTCGCCCACAGTTATGTTATTTTGACTGTCATTACCTGCCATGCTCACAAGGATGACGTCATACCCATTAGAAAGCTTAAATGTCCAACAAAGTTGGGACACACCTACTTATTCAAGGGTTTTTCTTTATTTTTACTATTTTCTACATTGTTGAATAACAGTGAAGACATCAAAACTCTGAAATAACACACATGGAATCATGTACTAAGCAAAAAAAAGATAAACAAATCAAAATATATTTTATATTTGAGATTCTTCAAAGTAGCCACACTATGCCTTGATGACAGCTTTGCACACTCTTGGCATTATCTCAACCAGCTTCATGAGGTAGTCACCTGGAATGCATTTCAATTAACAGGTGTGCCTTGTTAAAAGTTATTTTACATTTTGGGGAATTTCTTTCCTTCTTAATGCGTTTGAGCCAATCTGTTGCATTGTGACATGGTAGGGGTGGTTTTCAGAAGATAGCCCTATTTGGTAAAAGACCAAGTCTATATTATGGCAAGAACAGCTCAAATAAGCAAAGAGAAACGACAGACAGTAAATCATTACTTTAAGACATGAAGGTCAGTCAATCCGGAATATCCAGTTGCAAAAACCATCAAGCGCTATGAAGAAACTGGCTCTCATTAGGACCACCACAGGAAAGGAAGACCCAGAGTTACCTCTGCTGCAGAGGATATGTTCATTAGAGTTAACAGCACCTCAGATTGTAGCCTAAATAAATGCTTCACAGAGTTCAAGTAACAGACACATCTCAACCTCAAAGGTCGAATTGTATAAAAAAAACACTACTAAAGGACACCAATTAGAAGTAGACACTTGCTTGGGCCAGGAAACACAAACAATGGACATTAGACCAGTGGAAATCTGTCCCTTGGTCTGGTGAGTCCAAATTTGAGATTTTTGGTTCCAACTGCGAACCACCATGTCTTTGTGAGATGCAAAGTAGCTGATCGGATGATCTCCGTATGTGTGGTTCCCCCGTGAAGCATGGAGGAAGAGGTGTGATGGTGTGAGGGTGATTTGCTGGTGACACTGTCAGTGATTTATTTAGAAATCAAGCCACACTAAACCAGCGTGGTTACCACAGCATTCTGCAGCCATACGCCATCCCATCTGGTTTGCGCTTAGTGGGACTATAAATTGTTTTTCAACAGCACATTGATCCAAAACACACCTCCAGGCTATGTAAGGGCTATTTGACCAAGAAGGAAAGTGATGGAGTGTGATGGGATGGTTGGGATGAGTTGGACCACAGAGTGAAGGAAAAGCAGCCAACAAGTGCTCAGCATATGTGGGAACTCCTTTAAGACTGTTGGGAAAGCATTCCAGGGGACTACCTCAGGAAGCTGGTTGAGAGAATGCCAAGAGTGTGCAAAACTGTCATCAAGGCAAAGGGTGGCTACTTTGAAGAATCTCAAATATAACATGTATTTTGATTTGTTTAACACCTTTTGGGATATTACATGATTCCAAATGTGCTATTTCATAGTTTTGATGTCTTCACTATTTTTCGGACAGGACAATTTTCTTGTTTTTTAGCCAGGGGAACACTCCAACACCCAGAAATCATTTACAGACAGCCAGGGGAACACTCCAACACTGAGACATAATTTACAGATAGCCAGGGGAACACTCCAACACTGAGACATCATTTACAGATAGCCAGGGGAACACTCCAACACTGAGACATCATTTACAGATAGCCAAGGGAACACTCCAACACTGAGACATCATTTACAGATAGCCAGGGGAACACTCCAACACTGAGACATCATTTACAGATAGCCAGGGGAACACTCCAACACTGAGACATCATTTACAGATAGCCAGTGGAACACTCCAACACTGAGACATCATTTACAGATAGCCAGGGGAACACTCCAACACTCAGACATCATTTACAGACAGCCAGGGGAACACTCCAACATGCCGACGTCATTTACAGATAGCCAGGGGAACACTCCAACACTCAGACATCATTTACAGATAGCCAGGGGAACACTCCAAAACTGAGACATCATTTACAGATAGCCAGGGAAACACTCCAACACTGAGACATCATTTACAGACAGCCAGGGGAACACTCCAACACTGAGACATAATTTACAGACAGCCAGGGGAACACTCCAACACTGAGACATCATTTACAGACAGCCAGGGGAACACTCCAACACTGCGACATCATTTACAGACAGCCAGGGGAACACTCCCACACTCAGACATCATTTCCAAACGTAACGTGTGTGTTTAGTCCGCCTAATCAGTAGGGATGACCAGGGATGTTCTCTTGATAAGTCTGTGTTTTGGACCATTTTTCTGTCCTGCTAAGCGTTTAAAATGTAACGAGTACTTTTGGTTGTCAGGAAGTATGTATGGGGTAAAAAGTATATACTTTTCTATAGGAATGTAGTAAAGAAAAAGTAAAAGTTGTCCAAAATGTAAATAGTAAAGTAAAAGTACACAAAAACGACGACTTAAGTAGTACTTTAAAGTATTTTTACTTAAGTACTTTACACCAGTGTCTGGGTCAGGGTCAATTTAACCCGTCATTTCAGGATATTGACCCCATTGATGTTGGACGGGGTGTAACGTCTGTCTGTGGTGAAGAATTTGAGGACCAATGCGCAGCGTGGTAAGTGTTCATATTCTTTAATAGAACTCAGAACACTAAAATACAAAACCAACAAGAGAACGAAATTAAACCGAAACAGTTCTGTCTGGTACAGATACGAAACAGAAAATAATCACCCACAACTCAAGGGTGAAAACAGGCTGCCTAAGTATGGTTCTCAATCAGGGGCAACGATTGACAGCTGCCTCTGAAACATAGACTGCCCACCCAACTCACGCCCTGACCATACTAAAACAAAGACATCACAAAGGAACTAAGGTCAGAATGGATACGGGGTATGAAAAACCATAAGAGATTGATTACCATGTTCTTCATTGTTCACATTAAGTTCACAACTGCAAATCTAGCTGAAAATGATCATTTCTACAGGCCTATATGTACCCTGATATCTCAAAAAGCATCTGTTACTCGTGTTAAATGACACAACATGATATAAAGCAAACCAAAGCTGGGAGGAAAAGACAGCCTACCTTCACCTCTGGTACCACTTCTCATGGTTGTACAGAATATGCTACCAGGCAGTCCTAACACACTTTATATTATCTGATGAACAGCCTACCTTCACCTCTGGTACCACTTCTCATGGTTGTACAGAATATGCTACCAGGCAGTCCTAACACACTTTATATTATCTGATGAACAGCCTACCTTCACCTCTGGTACCACTTCTCATGGTTGTAAAGAATATGCTACCAGGCAGTCCTAACACACTTTATATTATCTGATGAACAGCCTACCTTCACCTCTGGTACCACTTCTCATGGTTGTACAGAATATGCTACCAGGCAGTCCTAACACACTTTATATTATCTGATGAACAGCCTACCTTCACCTCTGGTACCACTTCTCATGGTTGTACAGAATATGCTACCAGGCAGTCCTAACACACTTTATATTATCTGATGAACAGCCTACCTTCACCTCTGGTACCACTTCTCATGGTTGTACAGAATATGCTACCAGGCAGTCCTAACACACTTTATATTATCTGATGAACAGCCTACCTTCACCTCTGGTACCACTTCTCATGGTTGTACAGAATATGCTACCAGGCAGTCCTAACACACTTTATATTATCTGATGACAAGATTACAATATGAATACAGTATCCATGAAAGCATTTTGAATTATGATGGATATCAAATGGAATTGGTTTCTCAGTATTAATCTGTCCCATGAAGCTGTGTGTCATTGGAAGACATACAGCAGGCAGGTATTCGAAGCCAGATTCTAAACCAATTCCTCAGACCATTCTTATACCCTCTGGAAAATCTGAAAAGGGTGGACAAGACAGTGGTAAGGAATATGGTAGACATGAGACTATAGGTGATGTTATTTCCATATGGCTGTCACCATCCAGAGAGCCTCAACACAAGGACCTACCTAATGTATAGTGGAGATGAATTGTTTTGGAATCGTGCCCAAGTTAGAGGGAGGGCTTGCAACATGAGCTTTCTTTCCTAGAACTTGTAATAAGCACTTTGCTTGTTGTGTTAGATTATGGAAACAAGCCAAGCTTTAACCAATAACCTCAATCACCTTTTGAAAGGATTACATGCATCGACATTTTGGCATTTCTATCCACAAATTACATCTGTCTTTCTGACGTATGGGCTAGCTATCTGGCGCCTGGATATGCCAGTAAAGGGCTTTTCCAAATACAATTGCCACCAATAGGAAAGACATTATTGGTTTGCAGGATTTGCAGTCTAATCAATGCAATTAGCTGCACAGGTTTGATACAATAACTAGGTTTATTTTATTACGGTGAAAATGGTATTCCATTATTCCATTAGATATGATTTCCCAGATGTCAAAGTCAAACCTGTTAACTACTGTATATAGTATCAAAACGGTCTATTCTCGTTTGAGATGAATCCATACTGAACTTTGGAAGCCTAGGCTACTCCTGAGATGGTCAAACTGAACTTTGTAAGGCTAGTCCTGAGATGGTCAAACTGAACTTTGTAAGGCTACTCCTGAGAAGGTCAAACTGAACTTTGTAAGGCTAGTCCTGAGATGGTCAAACTGAACTTTGGAAGACTAGGCTACTCCTGAGATGGTCAAACTGAACTTTGGAAGGCTACTCCTGAGATGGTCAAACTGAACTTTGGAAGGCTACTCCTGAGAAGGTCAAACTGAACTTTGTAAGGCTAGGCTAGTCCTGAGATGGTCAAACTGAACTTTGTAAGGCTACTCCTGAGATGGTCAAACTGAACTTTGGAAGACTAGGCTACTCCTGAGATGGTCAAACTGAACTTTGTAAGGCTAGTCCTGAGATGGTCAAACTGAACTTTGTAAAGCTACTCCTGAGATGGTCAAACTGAACTTTGTAAGGCTACTCCTGAGATGGTCAAACTGAACTTTGTAAGGCTAGTCCTGAGATGGTCAAACTGAACTTTGTAAGGCTACTCCTGAGATGGTCAAACTGAACTTTGTAAGGCTACTCCTGAGAAGGTCAAACTGAACTTTGTAAGGCTCCTCCTGAGATGGTCAAACTGAACTTTGTAAGGCTAGTCCTGAGATGGTCAAACTGAACTTTGTAAGGCTAGTCCTGAGATGGTCAAACTGAACTTTGTAAGGCTACTCCTGAGATGGTCAAACTGAACTTTGGAAGGCTACTCCTGAGAAGGTCAAACTGAACTTTGTATGGCTACTCTTGAGATGGTCAAACTGAACTTTGGAAGACTACTCCTGAGAAGGTCAAACTGAATTTTGTAAGGCTACTCCTGAGAAGGTCAAACTGAACTTTGTAAGGCTACTCCTGAGAAGGTCAAACTGAACTTTGTAAGGTTACTCCTGAGAAGGTCAAACTGAACTTTGGAAGGCTACTCCTGAGAAGGTCAAACTGAACTTTGTAAGGCTACTCCTGAGAAGGTCAAACTGAACTTTGTAAGGCTACTCCTGAGAAGGTCAAACGGAACTTTGTAAGGCTACTCCTGAGAACGTCAAACTGAACTTTGTAAGGCTACTCCTGAGAAGGTCAAACTGAACTTTGTAAGGCTACTCCTGAGAAGGTCAAACTGAACTTTGTAAGGCTACTCCTGAGATGGTCAAACTGAACTTTGGAAGACCGGTCTACTCCTGAGACCATCAATCCATTTCTTAATTTTATTATGTCAATCAATAATTTTTATTTGTTCCATTTTTTTTTGAACAACTTTATTGATCCCTCATGGTATGCTATTATTGATCCCCTGAGGCCTCACGGGAAATATACAGTCTCTACTATACACACGGCTGCCTGCACACTTCTAGACTTTGCTTCTCATCATTTTCAAGAGCTCATAATAGTTTATTTCATGTAATATCCTTAGTCTACTTAGTTTCAATTAAAGGGAAATGACTTTCATAAGAAATAAATGTGGTGTTATTGTACTTGTTAACCACAGAGTTAGTCACAGCTGTTACATTTTCACATCAAGGTCCGATATTCACCAAGCAATGCTGGAATTCAATCTTCCCTTCTTTCAAAAGGTAATAGAGCATCTAAATGAATAGCTAAATTGATGCGTTTGCATGGAGGCCCACACACTGCCAAATGAGGGAAAAACCCAAATTCACATGCATTCATCTGACCACATAACACCCCAGTCACTCTCTTCGTGTAAACAAGGTGTTTTTCTGAGCCAACATACCAGCTAAAATAAGGCTAGAATAAATAGAATGAAACATCACAGTAACAAAAGGTAGTACTGAGCGTAGACAAGTGGATAACAATTTACTTGATAAAGGCTGCAGGACGTGTCCGAAATGAATGTTTTGGCTCCCTGCCAAGGGGACAGGTAGATGAAAATAATCCACCAACCAAGCATATTTTTTACCGGACAAAATAATTAATTGCCTTTTTGTGTCACATATACATTCATTTCAGTACATTTCATTGAGATAAGAAGGTATTAATTCTCAAAGTATAAAAAGAAGATCATGAACCTGAACCCAACCTGACTGCCCTGTAATACAACACATAATGTAACCTGACTGTCCTGTAACACAACACATAATGTAACCTGACTGCCCTGTAACACAACACATAATGTAACCTGACTGCCCTGTAACACAACACATAATGTAACCTGACTGTCCTGTAACACAACACATAATGTAACCTGACTGTCCTGTAACACAACACATAATGTAACCTGACTGTCCTGTAATACATAATGTAACCTGACTGCCCTGTAATACAACACATAATGTAACCTGACTGTCCTGTAACACAACACATAATGAAACCTGACTGCCCTGTAACACAACACATAATGTAACCTGACTGCCCTGTAACACAACACATAATGTAACCCGACTGTCCTGTAACACAACACATAATGTAACCTGACTGTCCTGTAACACAACACATAATGTAACCTGACTGTCCTGTAATACATAATGTAACCTGACTGCCCTGTAATACAACACATAATGTAACCTGACTGCCCTGTAACACAACACATAATGTAACCTGACTGCCCTGTAACACAACACATAATGTAACCTGACTGTCCTGTAATACATAATGTAACCTGACTGCTCTGTAATACATAATGTAACCTGACTGTCCTGTAACACAACACATAATGTAACCTGACTGTCTTGTAATACATAATGTAACCTGACTGCCCTGTAACACAACACATAATGTAACCTGACTGTCCTGTAATACATAATGTAACCTGACTGCTCTGTAATACATAATGTAACCTGACTGTCCTGTAACACAACACATAATGTAACCTGACTGTCCTGTAATACAACACATAATGTAACCTGACTGTCCTGTAACACAACACATAATGTAACCTGACTGTCTTGTAATACATAATGTAACCTGACTGCCCTGTAACACAACACATAATGTAACCTGACTGTCCTGTAATACATAATGTAACCTGACTGCCCTGTAATACAACGCATAATGTAACCTGACTGCCCTGTAACACAACACATAATGTAACCTGACTGCCCTGTAACACAACACATAATGTAACCTGACTGTCCTGTAACACAACACATAATGTAACCTGACTGTCCTGTAACACAACACATAATGTAACCTGACTGCCCTGTAATACAAAACATAATGTAACCTGACTGTCCTGTAATACAACACATAATGTAACCTGACTGTCCTGTAACACAACACATAATGTAACCTGACTGCCCTGTAACACAACACATAATGTAACCTGACTGTCCTGTAATACATAATGTAACCTGACTGTCCTGTAACACAAAACATAATGTAACCTGACTGTCCTGTAACACAACACATAATGTAACCTGACTGCCCTGTAACACAACACATAATGTAACCTGACTGTCCTGTAATACAACACATAATGTAACCTGACTGTCCTGTAACACAACACATAATGTAACCTGACTGCCCTGTAACACAACACATAATGTAACCTGACTGCCCTGTAATACAACACATAATGTAACCTGACTGCCCTGTAATACATAATGTAACCTGACTGCCCTGTAACACAACACATAATGTAACCTGACTGTCCTGTAACACAACACATAATGTAACCTGACTGTCCTGTAATACAAAACATAATGTAACCTGACTGTCCTGTAATACAACACATAATGTAACCTGACTGCCCTGTAACACAACACATAATGTAACCTGACTGCCCTGTAACACAACACATAATGTAACCTGACTGTCCTGTAACACAACACATAATGTAACCTGACTGCCCTGTAACACAACACATAATGTAACCTGACTGCTCTGTAATACAACACATAATGTAACCTGACTGCTCTGTAATACAACACATAATGTAACCTGACTGCTCTGTAACACAACACATAATGTAACCTGACTGTCCTGTAATACATAATGTAACCTGACTGCCCTGTAACACAACACATAATGTAACCTGACTGCCCTGTAATACAACACATAATGTAACCTGACTGTCCTGTAATACAACACATAATGTAACCTGACTGTCCTGTAATACATAATGTAACCTGACTGCCCTGTAATACAACACATAATGTAACCTGACTGTCCTGTAATACAACACATAATGTAACCTGACTGCCCTGTAACACAACACATAATGTAACCTGACTGTCCTGTAACACATAATGTAACCTGACTGTCCTGTAACACAACACATAATGTAACCTGACTGTCCTGTAATACATAATGTAACCTGACTGCCCTGTAATACAACACATAATGTAACCTGACTGCCCTGTAACACAACACATAATGTAACCTGACTGTCCTGTAACACAACACATAATGTAACCTGACTGCCCTGTAACACAACACATAATGTAACCTGACTGTCCTGTAACACAACACATAATGTAACCTGACTGTCCTGTAACACAACACATAATGTAACCTGCTGCTGCATGTCTCCTGACTCTGGCCACTGGTGAAGCTGACCAGCTAGGTGGCACACAGGACCTCT
Source organism: Oncorhynchus kisutch (assembly GCF_002021735.2). Lineage (NCBI taxonomy): Eukaryota > Metazoa > Chordata > Actinopteri > Salmoniformes > Salmonidae > Oncorhynchus > Oncorhynchus kisutch. Next base: position 9,968,802 of record NW_022261980.1, on the reverse strand, counting down.
AAACTGGTGTCCTGGAACCTGTCAGTCATACTCTCCACTAGCCTGTCAAGCATTTTGTCCTGTGAGGTGACGGGGGTCTTGCTGTCACCTCTGGTCAGCGAAATTCCCTCATATCTGTTGGCCATTATGGCCTTCATCATGGGTCCTTCTCTGATGATAACAGGCTCATTTTACCATCCTTTCAGAATGTTCCTTTACAACACAATCTCACTCACACTTTCTCTCCTTCTTTATTGACGTAATCCTTTCTCTTAATTCTCTTAAGGTAAGTATTTCTTATTGCAGCTTAAATAAACATACCTGGTTTTGTACTTCTTAAGTACTGCCTGTGTTGAGCACAAGGAGCTGTGGGCTTCTGCTATGGTGACGGTGGACCTCTGCAGACAGGCGGACAGGTTGCTATGGTGATGGTGGGCCTCTGCAGACAGGTGGACAGGTTGCTATGGTGATGGTGGACCTCTGCAGACAGGCGGACAGGTTGCTATGGTGATGGTGGACCTCTGCAGACAGGCGGACAGGTTGCTATGGTGATGGTGGACCTCTGCAGACAGGCGGACAGGTTGCTATGGTGATGGTGGACCTCTGCAGACAGGTGGACAGGTTACTCAGGTGTGTTAGTGTGTCATGCAGGAAGCCACAGAAGCCGATAACAACTGCTTCCCTCGTAGTACTGCAGTATTTACTGGCCTTGGCCTGCTGGACACCTCAGACATTTTGGGCATCAGCAGATTGAATCTGAAATACATCCAGAACAAAGACATACAAATAGACAATCAATTGCTGTCCAAAAAAAACTATATTAGATATGACACATTTTATCAGTGCATAAAGCATTGAAACATGACGTTACCAATTGTAACTGTGTTTGTTGTTATTTTCAGGACATTACATATTGATGATGAATTTTGTACTTAACATAGCAATCTAGAGTCACTACCTGTTCCATGTTTTTTAAATGCTTTATTTACCTTTATTTTACTAGGCAAGAAAGTTAAGAACAAATTCTTATTTTCAATGACGGCCTAGGAACAGTGAGCTAACTGCCTGTTCAGGGGCAGAACGACAGATTTGTACCTTGTCAGCTCGGGGATTCGAACTTGCAACCGTTCGGTTACTAGTCCAATGCTCTAACCACTAGGCTACCCTGCCGCCCCATGTGCTGGACAAGCCCCTGGTAACCTCGCAGGAAGTGGTCCAGTGCACGCAATAGGTGTCCTACCCATCGGGTCCTGCCAATTCTGGTGAGCACCAGTAGTGTCTGCCCAAGCGCCTGGAAGCTGTTTACCAGGTTTGCCCTGTTCAGAGGACTGATGTGGTAGAAGGTGTAGAGCCCATCACCTTGAACCAGATGGCATCAGAAAAGGTCAGTTCGGGGCGGTGTGCCATACAGGGGATGCTGATGATGTAGGCCCTGCCCCCCCTTCAGTCGGCTGACCACACCATTCTTGGCTCCAGTCATCACACACTCCCTCCATGATGGCTCTGATGGCCTCACTCATCACACACTCCCTCCATGATGGCTCTGATGGCCTCACTCATCACACACTCCCTCCATGATGGCTCTGATGGCCCCACTCATCACACACTCCCTCCATGCTGGCTCTGATGGCCTCACTCATCACACACTCCCTCCATGATGGCTCTGATGGCCCCACTCATTACACACTCCATCCATGATGGCTCTGATGGCCCCACTCCCTCCATGATGGCACTGATGGCCCCACTCATCACACACTCCCTCCATGATGGCTCTGATGGCGTTGCTTATGTGTGCTGCGTCTGCCTTCTCCACCGACTTGATGCCAACAAACTTCGACTCGATCTTGCCCTTGTGACAGAATCTGATGTAAACTACCTCCTCCTCTTTCACAGAACTGTCTGTGGAGCCATCTGACATGATGGAGAGAAATGTGATGTTTTTCAGATTCTCTCTGATGTTGTTTCTCTCCACATCTGCAATAGGGTACATAAACTCTTTGTCCTGCTTCTCATTTCTATATGTTGAACCCACAGCGATTCCTTTTTTCTTTCATCCAAATTGCAAAAATAAAACATCAAATTAATTAAATAATAATTAAATATACAATCATGTTATCCAATATAGCTGGCAGTTGATTGTGCTAAATTAGCCTTCTACACTTTGTTTATTTAAGGATCAACACTGTAAGGCAGGTGAAGTCAATTGTGTCACAATGCTTTAAAATGTAAACAGCATCTGGAGACAAACATTAAAATAGAATGTTACAGAGCCACAGGAAAGCATGGAGATCCATGTCAGCATCAGTAGGCCCATAATGATATTTTATTTATACACTATTTTAAGGTGAACCAAAGCTTATCAAGAGGTGAGAAATAACCTACAATACTGGACCAAGTCTGCAATTTAGACTTGAAAAAAATAGCTCCAAATGTATTAGTCTATCTGTGAGAGTAACAACATTTTCACACACATCCTCCAAGTCAGAAAGTGGTCTCGCCTTCTTACCAATGGCATGTACAGTCCTAAACAGTATGTTCCTCTTTGTGTTGGTCTGCTCTGACATTGCCATTAGTGCCATCACAGAGGGTGTCAAGAGGAGAGGCTCTGATTGAACCCGGGACACAGACTCGCAGACAATGTGACACTTGCTGTGTTCATGGTCACGAATGTTCTCCAGCTTCATCATTTTATTTCCAATGACAAATGAGTTGTTTCTGACTAGGTGAACCCCAGCCAATTAGGTGAAAACTCTGTCAACGTGCTCTTGAGAAAGGCAGTTAGCTCTAGTTGTTCTAGATAAGAGAACCTGCTAAATGATGTAGATGTATGATAACTTTATGTCGTTGTCTTATGATCATCTCTTAATGATCTGGACAGAATAACACCCATTTTGAATCTTATGATAACTGTTCCCCGGTAGGCCGTCATTGTAAATAACAATTTGTTCTTAAACTGACTTGCCTTGTTAAATAAAGGTTACATTTAAAATTGAAAGTGTTACCTACAAGTGCTTTTGGCAGCGATAGGAAACGTCCATGTGAAAGTGTGAGAACTGAAGTCCTTCTTCTCCACATTGATTATATGAAGGCGGTGAGGGCAAATGGACGCCTAACTGACCTACAACATTTTGATCTCACGTCGCAAAGACAGAGTTTATTTTCAGCACTTCCCCTTGAGTTATGGGCTGTGGCAGCAGCTAATCCATGGGCCTGACGTTGTCACCTCTAGTGGAGGCCCAGACACTGGAGTCTGCTGTAATTTATGGCATCATTGCATTATGTGTGTGTTCCCTGGTGATGGATGAAGCATGGACCGTAACGGATGGAAGTCCATCAGTTAATTAATTTAGTCTGGGAGACGCCCTCCACCCATCAGAAGAGGACTGCCAAGGTCCTGGTGATTCTTCTGCACCATGGAAACCATCTGTTTGAATAAATATATATATATATAGTAAAGGTAATCATCAGTTTTATTATATATAGTGAAGCTAATCATCTGTTCTAATATACAGTGCATTCGGAAAGGATTCTGACCCCTTGACTTTTTCCACATTTTGTTATGTTGCAGCCTTGTCCTAAAATTGATTAAATAGTTTTTTTCCCCTCATCAATCTACAAACAATACCTCATAATGACAAAGCAAAAACAGGTTTTAGAAATTTTTGCAAATGTATTAAAAATAATTAACTGAAATATCATATTTACAATAGTACTTTAGGTGCCTTTTAGCAAACTCCAAGCAGGCTGTCATGTGCCTTTTACTGAGGAGTAACTTCCATCTGGCAACTCTACCATAAAGGCCTGATTGGTGGAGTGCTACAGAGATGGTTGTCCTTCCGGAAGGTTTTCCCATCTTCACACCAGAACTCTGGAGCTCATTCAGGGACCATCGCGTTCTTGGTCACCTCCCTGACCAAGGCCCTTCTCCCCTGATTGCTCAGTTTGGCCAGGCGGCCAGCTCTAGGAAGAGTCTTGGTGGTTCCAAACTTCTTCCATTTATGAATGATGGAGGCTACTGTGTTCTTGGGGACCTTTCATGCTCAGAACATTTTTGGTATCCTACCACAGACGTGTGCCTCGACACAATCCTATCTCAGAGCTCTATGGGTATTTCCTTCGACCTCATGGCTTGGTTTTTTGCTCTGACATGCACTGTCAACTGTAGAGCCTTATATAGACAAGTGTGTTATTACATACAGCCAGGAAGAACTATTGGATATAAAAACAATGTCAACTTACCATCATTATGACCAGGAATACGTCTTTCCCGAAGCGGATCCTTTGTTCGGAGTTGCCTTTCAGAGAGATATCAGAGATTGTAACATTCTCTGTTCCATGGAAACATGGCTCACTCGGATATGTTGTCAGAGTCGGTACAGCCACCCAGTTTCTTCACGCATTGCTCCGACAGAAACAAACATCTCTCACCTAAGAAGAAGGGCGGGGGTGTATGCCTTATGATTAATGACATACAGGAACTCATGTCCTTTTTGTCACCTGACCTAGATTTCCTTACAGTCAAATGCCGACCACATTATCTTCCAAGAGAATTTTCTTTGATTATATTCACAGCCGTGTAAACCCCCCCAAGCAGATCCCTCGTCGACCCTGAATGAACTTCACTGGACTCTATGTAAACTACACATCCTGAGGCTGCATTTATTGAAGCTGCGGATTTTAACAAAGCAAATTTGAGAACAAGGCTTCCTCAATTCTAATAGCATATCGAATGCGGGACTCCAGCAGGTAGTATTCTGGATCATTGCTACTCGAACTTCCACGATGCATACAAAACCCTCCCCCGCCCTGCCTTTGGCAAGTCTGACCATGACTCCATGTTGTTGCTCCCAGCCTACAGACAGACTAAAACAGGAAACGCCCGTGCTCAGGTCAATACAACGCTGGTCTGACCAATCATATTCCACACTTCAAGATTGCTTTGATCACGTGGACTGGGATATGTTCCGGATAGCCTCAGACAACAACATTGATGTATACTGTACGCTGACTCGGTAAGCGAGTTTATTAGCAAGTGCATTGGAGATGTCGTACCCTCTGTGACTATTAAAACCTTCCCTAACCAGAAACCGTGGATTGATGGCAGCATTCGCGCAAAGCCAAAAGCGCAAACCACTGCTTTTAATCATGGCAAGGCGACCGGAAACATGACTGAATACAAACAGTGCAGCTATTCCCGTCGCAAGGCATTCAAACAAGCAAAGCATCAGTATAGAGACAAAGTAGAGTCGCAATTCAACGGCTCAAACACGAGACGAATGTGGCAGGGTCTATAGTCAATCACAGATTACAAAAAGAAAACAAGCCCAGTCGCAGACATCGACATCTTGCTCCCAGATAAATTAAGCAACTTCTTTGCTAGCTTTGAGGACAATACAGTGCCACTGACACGGCCAGCTACCAAAGCCTGTGGGCTCTCCTTCTCCGTGGCCAACGTGAGTAAAACATTTAAACGTGTTAACCTTCGCAGGGCTGCCGGCCCAGACGGCATCCCTAGCTACGTCCTGGCTGGCTGGTGTGTTTACGGACATATTCAACCAATCCCTATCCCAGTCTGTTGTCTCCACATGCTTCAAGACGGCCACCATTGATCCTGTTCCCTAGAAAGCTAAGGTAACTGAACTAAATGACTATCGCCCCATTGCACTCACTTCTGTCATCATGAAGTGCTTTAAGAGACTAGTCAATGATCATATCACCTCCACCCTACCTGATACCCTAGACCCACTCCAACCTCAGGAGGCTGAAGAAATGTGTCTTGTCATCTAAAACAGTCACAAATCACAGATACACAATCGAGAGCATCCTGTTGGGCTGTATCCCCGCCTGGTAGGCAATTGCACCGCCCTCAACCGCAAGGCTCTCTAAAGGGTAGTGCATTCTGCACAATGCATCTCCGGGGGCAAACTACCTGCCCTCCAGGACGCAATGTCACAAGAAAGCCAAAAAGATCATCAAGGACAACATCCACCCGAGCCACTGCCTGTTCACCCTGCTATCATCCAGAAGGCGAGGTCAGTACAGGTGCATCAAAGCTGGGACCCGAGAGACTGGAAAAACAGCTTCTTTCAGCTTCAAGGCCATCAGACTGTTAAACAGCCATCACTAACATAGAGAGGCTGCTGCCAAACATATAGACTCAAATCTCTGGTCATTTAAATAAATGTAATAAAGGTATCATTAGTCACTTTAAATAATGCCACTTTAATAATGTTTACATATCCTACATTATTACTCATCTCATATGTATATATTGTATTCTACACCATCTACTGCTGCAGGCCATCGCTCACCCATATATTTATATGAACATAGTCTTATTCATACCTTTACAATTGTGTGTATTTGTGTGTATAAGGTAGTAGTTGTGTATTTGTGTGTATAAGGTAGTAGTTGTGTATTTGTGTGTATAAGGTAGTAGTTGTGTATTTGTGTGTATTTGTGTGTATAAGGTAGTAGTTGTGTATTTGTTAGATTACTTGTTAGATATTACTGCATGGTCAGAACTAGAAGCACAAGCATTACACTACACTCACATTAACATCTGCTAACCATGTGTATGTGACCAATACAATTTGATTTCATTTGATTTTTGTGTGCCTTTCCAAATCGTGTCCAATAAAATTGAATTTACCACATCAACTTTAGGAGACGGTCCTGGCGCTTGCTGGACATTCTTGGGCGCCCTGAAGCCTTCTTCACAACAATTGAACTGCTCTCCTTGAAGTTCTTGATGATGCGATACATGGTTGATTTAGGTGCAATCTTACTGGCAGCAATATCCTTGCCTGTGAAGCCCTTTTTGTGCAAAGCAATGATGACGGCACGTGTTTCCTTGCAGGTAACCATGGTTGACAGAGGAAGCACAATGATTCCAAGCACCACCCTCCTTTTGAAGCTTCCAGTCTGTTATTTGAACTCAAACAGCATGACAGAGTGATCTCCAGCCTTGTCCTCATCAACACTCACACCTGTGTTAACGAGAGAATCACTGACATGATGTCAGCTGGTCCTTTTGTGTCAGGGCTGAAATGCAGTGGAAATGTTTTTTGGGGGATTCAGTTGCATTTAATTGCAATTCATCTGATCGCTTTTCATAACATTCTGGAGAACATGCAAATTGCCATCATACAAACTGAGGCAGCAGACTTTGTAAAAATGTACATTTGTGTCATTCTCAAAACTTTTGGCCACGACTGTAGTAAATGCACTATTGTATATTTAGTAGCAAATAGCAGCGTTATTACCTCTTATAGTGCTCAATCGATAAGATCACTATAAGCTGGCTAAAAGGCCTGAGATGTACCAGTTCACTTTCAGATCTGTTTGCTGGCGCTGGCAATGATTATTTCCTCAAAATTATTTGGCAATCATTTCTTATATAGTCAACTGTTAAATGTACAGTTCACATCCCTTTACAAGGGCTTAGTAACAATACCAACACAAGCCAATTGTACAACTGTATGAATGTATATGGTATGGGGCAACAGTGGGCTTTATTTGGTAGCATTTTCATGTGCAGAAGCAGAGATAAGGAATGGTTTTCTGACAATGATTCATTGATGAATCAGAATCCATATACTCTATTTGTGACATATTTTTTGGTTTGCAATGGCGCAATACCGTAGCTAAAGATTTTCATACATTATCTGTGTTCTATGGAGGTAAGATGCCCCCTCTACTGGTCAAGGAGCAAAAGTAACATCACCCCGATATACAGATGAATTAGACTAATCACGTTAATGAGGGGGGGGGGGTTGTGATGAAAGGTGAAAGCTTGATTTGGGCTCAGTATTTAGCCTGTGGCTTTTAGTAGTAACTCACGTCTCTATGTCTATATATGCTTTGTGGATTCACCCTGTCTCTTATCTGGAGTCCCCTCGTCTTTATGTGAGTTTAATTAAGCGCTAACATGAGACGTCTGTCTGCAGCTAAACTGTAATTATCATCCGTATTACGCCAAAAGGGCGTTCGGCGTAATTAGCATTCCCCCACACTGCAGTCTTTCAGAAAAGAAAGGAGCGTACTCCGATTCGTCTTCATATGCAACAGAGGAAGGAAAACTGAGCAGGCATCGGTACATGTAAAACCAACGTTAAGTTATGCAGAATGGAAAAGGTTTTGTTGCCATCTGACCTGGATCACCAATATGTATAACAGCATTGATCTACAGACAGAATATGTCACAGGCTCAGGTATGATGGCACTTCCTTGTAGAGTCCCCTAGTCCCCTCGAAGAGTCCCCTAGTTGACTCTACACATCCCATAATAAGCAGAACGGTGTTATTCTAGGGGAAATGCTAAATGCCCTGATCAGTGCTTTGACAGTGTGTTATTTCACAGCTCTCATAATCTGCTATAGCTTCACTAAAATATGAAGGGAGACCATAAGGCATAGTAAGAGCTAGTGCTTATTAGTCTTTCTACCAGATTAGATGTTCATGTTCACAAACTCATCAAATGTTGTACCTGACCATACAGTTGTTCCTGCTTATTATTAGCATCAGCTAATTAATAGGAGACAAATGTTTTTATGTCAAACAATAAAGATGCCTAATTAGTGAACATGCATTCATAACAACAACAAATCTTGACATTTCTATTCATTTAGTTTCCAATCTGTATTTGCCACAAAACATTAGATATTATACATTTGTTTACAACCATTTAAAAAGCATACAAGGAACAACAATATCACAGAGTATGCCCACGCCCATCCCTAATGGAACAAAGGGACCATCCTAAATCCTGCACGACCCAACAATGATTACATTTTCAATCGCATTTGTGGTTTACAGAAGCACCTCTGTTGTTCTCCCATAATACTGTTGGTTTTCGTGACCCCGATCAACCCTAACCATGTACAATGTTTCCTTAATAGCGTTCCTGGGGACCCAACGTGGGCACACAGTTTAGTTTTCACCCCGAGCACTACACGCCTGATTCAAATCATCAAAGCTTGAGGATTAGTTGATCACTTGAATCAGCTGCTTAGTGACGGGGCAAAAAACTCAAATGTGACCCCCTTTGTGTCCCCAGGACCAGGATTAAGAAACATTGTGAATCCGACTGGGTTGAAATGGCAGTGGAAATACAGTGCCTTGCGAAAGTATTCGGCCCCCTTGAACTTTGCGACCTTTTGCCACATTTCAGGCTTGAAACATAAAGATATAAAACTGTATTTTTTTGTGAAGAATCAACAACAAGTGGGACACAATCATGAAGTGGAACGACATTTATTGGATATTTCAAACGTTTTTAACAAATCAAAAACTGAAAAATTGGGCGTGCAAAATTATTCAGCCCCCTTAAGTTAATACTTTGTAGCGCCACCTTTTGCTGCGATTACAGCTGTAAGTCGCTTGGGGTATGTCTCTATCAGTTTTGCACATCGAGAGACTGACATTTTTTCCCATTCCTCCTTGCAAAACAGCTCGAGCTCAGTGAGGTTGGATGGAGAGCATTTGTGAACAGCAGTTTTCAGTTCTTTCCACAGATTCTCGATTGGATTCAGGTCTGGACTTTGACTTGGCCATTCTAACACCTGGATATGTTTATTTTTGAACCATTCCATTGTTGATTTTGCTTTATGTTTTGGATCATTGTCTTGTTGGAAGACAAATCTCCGTCCCAGTCTCAGGTCTTGTGCAGACTCCATCAGGTTTTCTTCCAGAATGGTCCTGTATTTGGCTCCATCCATCTTCCCATCAATTTTAACCAAATTCCCTGTCCCTGCTGAAGAAAAGCAGGCCCAAACCATGATGCTGCCACCACCATGTTTGACAGTGGGGATGGTGTGTTCAGGGTGATGAGCTGTGTTGCTTTTACGCCAAACATAACGTTTTGCATTGTTGCCAAAAAGTTCAATTTTGGTTTCATCTGACCAGAGCACCTTCTTCCACATGTTTGGTGTGTCTCCCAGGTGGCTTGTGGCAAACTTTAAACAACAGTTTTTATGGATATCTTTAAGAAATGGCTTTCTTCTTGCCACTCTTCCATAAAGGCCAGATTTGTGCAATATACGACTGATTGTTGTCCTATGGACAGAGTCTCCCACCTCAGCTGTAGATCTCTGCAGTTCAACCAGAGTGATCATGGGCCTCTTGGCTGCATCTCTGATCAGTCTTCTCCTTGTATGAGCTGAAGGTTTAGAGGGATGGCCAGGTCTTGGTAGATTTGCAGTGGTCTGATACTTCTTCCATTTCAATATTATCGCTTGCACAGTGCTCCTTGGGATGTTAAAGCTTGGGAAATCTTTTTGTATCCAAATCCGGCTTTAAACTTCTTCACAACAGTATCTCGGACCTGCCTGGTGTGTTCCTTGTTCTTCATGATGCTCTCTGCGCTTTTAACGGACCTCTGAGACTATCACAGTGCAGGTGCATTTATACGGAGACTTGATTACACACAGGTGGATTGTATTTGTCATCATTAGTCATTTAGGTCAACATTGGATCATTCAGAGATCCTCACTGAACTTCTGGAGATTGCACGCCCAATTTTTCAGTTTTTGATTTGTTAAAAAAGTTTGAAATATCCAATAAATGTCATTCCACTTCATGATTGTGTCCCACTTGTTGTTGATTCTTCACAAAAAAATACAGTTTTATATCTTTATGTTTGAAGCTTGAAATGTGGCAAAAGTTCGCAAAGTTCAAGGGGGCCGAATACTTTCGCAAGGCACTGTACATAGTGTGCTCTGTTGTAATGGAGTGTGTGTGAAAACCAAGGGGACCCATTGACTCAGGAGGAGGGACAGAACCTCTGTCATTAGTATGAACACTAACAGTCATGGCAGTAGGCTCCAGGGTGCAATATTTATCCAGTACACCACTGAGGGGTCCAACGTAATGTAGCTGCTCTCTGAGTTGAATGGAACATAAAACATAATTGATATATGATTGATATATGATTGATGTATCTTCACCCCTGAAACCTTCAGTGAAAATGAAACACTATGAGTCAACATGTCATTTAATCCCAACGTGAGACTGCTACGAGAAAATGTAAAGAGAAAATAAGGAAGGTCTAGTTACTGCTACTGTTTGTTATCTCACTCTGTTTGTTATCTCACTCTCCTCTCACTCTTTTAGTTCTCACTCTTTGTTAGTTATCTAACTCTACAGTTATCTCACTCTACAGTTATCTCACTCTACAGTTATCTCACTCTACAGTTATCTCACTCTACAGTTCTAACTCTACAGTTATCTCACTCTACAGTTATCACTCTACAGTTATCTCACTCTACAGTTATCTCACTCTACAGTTATCACTCTACAGTTATCACACTCTACAGTTATCTCACTCTACAGTTATCTCACTCTACAGTTATCTCACTCTACAGTTATCTCACTCTACAGTTCTAACTCTACAGTTATCTCACTCTACAGTTACCTCACTCTACAGTTATCTCACTCTACAGTTATCTCACTCTACAGTTATCTCACTCTACAGTTATCTCACTCTACAGTTATCACACTCTACAGTTATCTCACTCTACAGTTATCTCACTCTACAGTTCTAACTCTACAGTTATCTCACTCTACAGTTATCTCACTCTACAGTTATCACACTCTACAGTTATCTCACTCTACAGTTATCTCACTCTACAGTTATCTCACTCTACAGTTCTAACTCTACAGTTATCTCACTCTACAGTTATCACTCTACAGTTATCTCACTCTACAGTTATCTCACTCTACAGTTATCACTCTACAGTTATCACACTCTACAGTTATCTCACTCTACAGTTATCTCACTCTACAGTTATCTCACTCTACAGTTATCTCACTCTACAGTTCTAACTCTACAGTTATCTCACTCTACAGTTACCTCACTCTACAGTTATCACTCTACAGTTATCACTCTACAGTTATCTCACTCTACAGTTATCACACTCTACAGTTATCACACTCTACAGTTATCACTCTACAGTTATCACTCTACAGTTATCACTCTACAGTTATCACTCTACAGTTATCTCACTCTACAGTTATCTCACTCTACAGTTATCTCGCTCTACAGTTATCACACTCTACAGTTATCTCACTCTACAGTTATCTCACTCTACAGTTATCACACTCTACAGTTATCACTCTACAGTTATCTCACTCTACAGTTATATCACTCTACAGTTCTCATCTACAGTTCTCACTCTGTTTGTTATCTCACATGTACCATGGTATAAGTTAATATCTTTACCAACAGGTGTTAATGTATCTATTCATTTAGAACTGGACATAAAATAAGCTACAGTGATAGTTTAAAACAGGACATGAAGAAAGATATGACACCACTGTAGTATGGCTCAAATATGGGTTTGTAAATATACACTGAGAATACAAAACATTAAGAACACCTGTTGTTTCCATGACATAGATTGGCCAGGTCAATCCAGGTGAAAGTGATGTTTCCTTATTGATGTCACTTGTTAAATCAACTTCAATCAGTGTAGATGAAGGAGAGTAGACAGGTTAAAGAAAGATTTTTAAGCCTTGATACAATTGAGACATGGATTGTGTATTTGTGCCACTCAAAGGGTGAATGGGCAAGTCAAAATATTTAAATGCCTTTGAACAGGATATAGTAGTAGGTGCGAGCTGGACCAGTTTGACTGAGTCAAGAACTGTAACGCTGCTGAGTTTTTCACGCTCAACAGTTTCCTGTGTGTATCAAGAATGGTTCACTACCCTTAAGGACATCCAGCCAACTTGACACAACATGGACCAGCATCCCTGTGGAATGCCTTCGACACCTTGTAGAGGCCTTGCCCTGACGAAATGAGGCTGTTCTGAGGTCAAAAGGGGGGTGGGGGGGCAAATCAATATTAAGAAGGTGTTCCTAATGTCTGGTATACTCAGTGTATAGTACATGATTATTTAGTTGAGCTCCAGTGTGGGCTGGGAATCCTTGAAGATAATAACATCAATTCAATCATACTTCTGTATTCTTGGCCTTGAGCACCGTCTTTTCCTGTTGTTATTTCACAAATCTGATTCTTACACCCCACGTTCCTCTTCCGAGCAAATGTTCCACATTTAGGTGTTATTATTTCCTAACCACCGGGTGGTGGTGAGGTATATATGGGTTGTGTAAGAGACACTGCAACTGCAATCTGTGGAGGCCGGGACACCTGCTGTTCCACCAACGATTACTACAGAGCGCCAGCGTTACAGCCGTTTGTGAATGTCAGGTGTGAATATCGTGTCGTTTAAATTCTAATTTGGAACCTCCAATCGCCTCATCTTCCTTTGTCAGGAAGAAAACTACAGTACATTTTACACCACGGTAAAGTTGTATCCATATTGTTTAATCAAATCAATGCTTCTAAAACAGCAGGTGTAGACTAACAATGGAATTCTTACATTCCGGGCCTTCCAAACAATGCAGAGAGAGAAGAAGATCTGGAATAATAGATAAATAATAACAGGAGGAATAAATACACAATGAGTAATGATAACATGGCTACATACACGTGGTACCAGTACTGAAGTACTGGGTACGAGGTAATTGAGGTAGATATGTACAGTCGTGGCCAAAAGTTTGGAGAATGACACAAATATTAATTTCCACAAAGTTTGCTGCTTCAGTGTCTTTAGATATTTTTGTCAGATGTTACTATGGAATACTGAAGTATAATTACAAGCATTTCATAAGTGTCAAAGGCTTTTATTGACAATTACATGAAGTTGATGCAAAGAGTCATTATTTGCAGTGTTGACCCTTCTTTTTCAAGACCTCTACAATCTGCCCTGGCATGCTGTCAATTTACTTCTGCGCCACATCCTGACTGATAGCAGCCCATTCTTGCATAATCAATGCTTGGAGTTTGTCAGAATTTGTGGGTTTTTGTTTGTCCACCTGCCTCTTGAGGATTGACCACAAGTTCTCAATGGGATTAAGGTCTGGGGAGTTTCCTGGCCATGGACCCAAAATATCGATGTTTTGTTCCCAGAGCCACTTAGTTATCACTTTTGCCTTTTGGCAAGGTGCTCCATCACACTGGAAAAGGCATTGTTCGTCACCAAACTGTTCCTTGATGGTTGGGAAAAGTTGCTCTTGGAGGATGTGTTGGTCCCATTCTTTATTCATGGCTGTGTTCTTAGGCAAAATTGTGAGTGAGCCCACTCCCTTGGCTGAGAAGCAACCCCACACATGAATGGTCTCAGGATTCTTTACTGTTGGCATGACACAGGACTGATAGTAGCGCTCACCTTGTCTTCTCTGGACAAGCTTTTTTCCGGATGCCCCAAACAATCCTCCTGTTATTATTTAGAGAAAATTACTTTACCCCAGTCCTCAGCAGTCCAATCTCTGTACCTCTTGCAGAAAATCAGTCTGTCCCTGATGTTTTTCCTGGAGAGAAGTGGCTTCTTTGCTGCCCTTCTTGACACCAGGCCATCCTCCAAAAGTCTTTGCCTCACTGTGAGTTCAGATGTACACACACCTGCCTGCTGCCATTCATAAAGCCCTGAAGCCTTCTTCACAACAATTGAACTGCTCTGTAGTGTAGTAAATGCTCTCCTTGAAGTACTTGATGATCTGATAAATGGTTGATTTAGCTGCAATCTTACTGGCAGCAATATCCTTGCCTGTGAAGCCCTTTTTGTGCAAAGCAATGATGACGGCACGTGTTCCCTTGCAGGTAACCATGGTTGACAGAGGAAGAACAAAGTTTCCAAGCACCCTCCTTTTGATGCTTCAAGTCTGTTTTTCGAACTCAATTAGCATGACAGAGTGATCTCCAGCCTTGTCCTCGTCAACACTCACACCTGTGTCAACGAGAGAATCACTGACATGATCTCAGCTGGTCCTTTTGTGTCAGTGGAAATGTTTTGGGGGGATTCAGTTCATTTGCATGGCAAAGAGGGACTTTGCAATTAATTGCAATTCATCTGATCACTCTTCATAACATTCTGGAGTATATGTAAATTGCCATCATACAAACTGAGGCAGCAGACTTGGTGAAAATTTATATTTGTGCCATTCTCAAAACTTTTGGCCACGACTGTACATATACTGCAGGGTTAAAGGCTATGCTACATTTTCTACTTCCCTAACCAGGGTTTAATCAGGCTATGCTACATGTTCTACTTCCCTAACGAGGGTTTAATCAGGCTGTACTACGTGTTCTACTTCCCTAACCAGGGTTTAATCAGGCAATGCTACGTGTTCTACTTCCCTAACCAGGGTTTAATCAGGCTGTGCTACGTGTTCTACTTCCCTAACCAGGGTTTAATCAGGCTGTGCTACGTGTTCTACTTCCCTAACCAGGGTTTAATCAGGCTGTGCTACGTGTTCTACTTCCCTAACCAGGGTTTAATCAGGCTATGCTACGTGTTCTACTTCCCTAACCAGGGTTTAATCAGGCTATGCTACGTGTTCTACTTCCCTAACCAGGGTTTAATCAGGCTATGCTACGTGTTCTACTTCCCTAACCAGGGTTTAATCACGCTGTGCTATATGTTGTACTTCGCATTGTGAAGCCTTTCCACCTCATCATTAAACTAAATTACTGATATAGATGGAGATAAATGCCAAAGAGAACACTAGATTACCACAGAGGTATAGATATTGACATAAACATAACTGATAAAGAGAACAATAGATTACTACAGAGGTATAGATATTGACATAAAACAAGTCATCCATTTAAAATGATCATGAATTAAGATCACCTTAGTGTAGGTGAACAGTTGGACATCTATTGATGTACAAGCATTTACTACACTACAAACGTTTTACTACACTACAAGAATTTCGCTACACTACAAACATTTCACTACACTACAAGCATTTTACTACACTACAAACATTTTACTACACTACAAACATTTTACTACACTACAAACATTTTACTACACTACAAACATTTCACTACACTACAAACATTTTACTACACTAAAAACATTTCACTACACTACAAGCATTTCACTACACTACGAGCATTTTACTACACTACAAGCATTTACTACACTACAAGCATTTACTACACTACAAACATTTGACTACACTACAAACATTTTACTACACTACAAACATTTCACTACACTACAAACATTTTACTACACTACAAACATTTCACTACACTACAAGCATTTCACTACATTACAAATATTTTACTACACTACAAACATTTTACTACACTACAAACATTTTACTACACTACAAGCATTTCACTACATTACAAACATTTACTACACTACAAGCATATCACTACACTACAAGCATTTCACTACATTACAAACATTTACTACACTACAAGCATTTCACTACATTACAAACATTTACTACACTACAAGCATATCACTACACTACAAGCATTTCGCTACAAGCATTTCGCTACATTACAAGCATTTCACTACACTACAGGCATTTTACTACACTACAAGCATTTCGCTACGTGACAAGCATTTCGCTACGTGACAAGCATTTCGCTACGTGACAAGCATTTCGCTACACTACAAACATTTCGCTACATTACAAGCATTTACTACACTACAAACATTTACTACACTACAAGCATTTACTACACTACAAGCATTTACTACACTACAAGCATTTACTACACTACAAGCATTTACTACACTACAAGCATTTACTATACTACAAGCATTTACTATACTACAAGCATTTACTACACTACAAGCATTTACTATACTACAAGCATTTACTACACTACAAGCATTTACTATACTACAAGCATTTACTACACTACAAGCATTTACTATACTACAAGCATTTACTATACTACAAGCATTCACTACACTACAAGCATTTACTATACTACAAGCATTCACTACACTACAATCATTTACTATACTACAAGTATTTACTATACTACAAACATACAAACATTTACTATACTACAAGCATTTACTATACTACAAGCATTTACTACACTACAAACATTTACTATACTACAAGCATTTACTACACTACAAGTATTTACTACACTACAAGCATTTACTATACTACAAACATACAAACATTTACTACACTCGCAATATCATCTGCTAACCAGCTGTTTGTGACCAATAAAATTGTATTTTATTTGATAACTGATAAAGGGTGGTTTAGGTTTGATGGTTTAGGAAGGGTTGATGGTTTAGGAAGGGTTGATGGTTTAGGAAGGGTTGATGGTTTAGAAAGGGTTGAAGGACAGTAGATGAACACAACGGGGTATTTTGTTATGGCAAACACATAGGAACCGGAGGGGAGGTCGAATGCCGATTTAAGTGGGAACAATGTTTAAAGCGGAACAAATCAAAAAATCTAATCAAATGTTTTTTTGTCACATGCTTCATAAAACAACAGGTTTAGTCTAACTTTGAAATGGTTATTTACATGCCCTTCCCAACAATGCAGGAACGATGATCCTGTCATGTTTCATACATATTTCATACAACCTAAATGACGACAAAGGCATTCATTTCCAGAGCCACGAGAACAGTCTAAGATATGAATCTATTTGACAGGTTTTCCCTTTTCCTAGATGTTAGCAGCGTGCTTTGGCTTTCAAACCAGGTTCTATAATTTTCAAGGCAAGATGATAATGTTTCACTGTAAAACAATGTAACAAAGGGCACTACAGAGGGTAGTGCGTACAGCCCAGTACATCACTTGGGCCAAGCTTCCTGCCATCCAGAACCTATATACTAGGCGGTGTCAGAGGAAAGCCCCCCAAAAATTGTCAGAGACACCAGTCACCCAAGTCATAGACTGTTTTCTCTGCTACCGGAGCGCCAAGTCCAGGACCAAAAGGCTCCTTAACAGCTTCTACACTTCTTTTACACTGCTGTTACTCACTGTTTATTATCTCTGCAGAGTCACTTCACCCCTACCTACATATACACTGCTGCTACTCACTGTGTATTATCTCTGCAGAGTCACTTCACCCCTACCTACATGTACACTGCTGCTACTTGCTGTTTATTATCTCTGCAGAGTCACTTCACCCCTACCTACATATACACTGTTGCTACTCACTGTGTATTATCTCTGCAGAGTCACTTCACCCCTACCTACATGTACACTGCTGCTACTCGCTGTGTATTATCTCTGCAGAGTCACTTCACCCCTACCTACATGTACACTGCTGCTACTCGCTGTGTATTATCTCTGCAGAGTCACTTCACCCCTACCTACATGTACACTGCTGCTACTCGCTGTGTATTATCTCTGCAGAGTCACTTCACCCCTACCTACATGTACACTGCTGCTACTCGCTGTGTATTATCTCTGCAGAGTCACTTCACCCCTACCTACATGTACACTGCTGCTACTCGCTGTGTATTATCTCTGCAGAGTCACTTCACCCCTACCTACATGTACACTGCTGCTACTCACTGTTTATTATCTCTGCAGAGTCACTTCACCCCTACCTACATATACACTGCTGCTACTCACTGTTTATTATCTCTGCAGAGTCACTTCACCCCTACCTACATATACACTGCTGCTACTCACTGTTTATTATCTCTGCAGAGTCACTTCACCCCTACCTACATGTACACTGCTGCTACTCGCTGTTTATTATCTATGCATAGTCACTTCACCCCTACCTACATATACACTGCTGCTACTCACTGTTTATTATCTCTGCAGAGTCACTTCACCCCTACCTACATGTACACTGCTGCTACTCACTGTTTATTATCTCTGCAGAGTCACTTCACCCCTACCTACATGTACACTGCTGCTACTCACTGTTTATTATCTCTGCAGAGTCACTTCACCCCTACCTACATGTACACTGCTGCTACTCACTGTTTATTATCTCTGCAGAGTCACTTCACCCCTACCTACATATACACTGCTGCTACTCACTGTTTATTATCTCTGCAGAGTCACTTCACCCCTACCTACATGTACACTGCTGTTACTCTCTGTTTATTATCTCTGCAGAGTCACTTCACCCCTACCTACATGTATAAATTACCTTGACTAACCTGTACCCTCACACATTTACTCGACACCGGTACACCCCTGTATATAGCCTCGTTATTGTTATTCTATTGTGTTACTTTTTATTATTTTTTACTTTAGTTTATTTGATAAATATCTTGAACTGCACTGCTGATTAAGGGCTTGTAAGTCAGTGTTTCACGGTAAGGTCTACAAGGTCTACACATGTTGCATTCGGTGCATGCGACAAATAATGTTTGATTTGATTTGATTTGAAGGGGATCTGATCGGGCAGACGGGCACCAGTCCAGGGAGCGCATGCATTTGTGTACCCAGGAACAGAGCATGGACATGACTATAGAGATGTAGTGAGACAGGGGGGAGTAATCCTAGGCATCCAGATATGCTCTCTCACTACAGAATCACACCCTATTCAAGGAGGCTCTACGTATCAGTTATTTTAGAGGGATACCCCCAAATAATTATTTTTCTCCATTTTCTCAATAACAGATGATGAAATACTGTTTAGGTTTATGGTCTTATCATGACTGGATGTTGAATACATCCTTCGATAAGAACACAAACGTTGAAGCACTGTGATGTGGCAATGAACTGCGCTGTACCATATTGCACATGACATAAAGGGAATTGGTCACACTGACAGGCACAATGACAGCTATGTTCTATTAGCGACCGTGGCCTTCCGTTTCCTGACAGGTTGGAGCCCAAAATGGCAACAAAGTGCAGTGACATCCAATTTTGAAACAGGGAACATGCAAATACCTCTTCCTCCAGACTGAGACACAGTGAGGTCTCTGTCACCGGGCCGTTCCTCGTCATTCATAGCTCAGAGGATTGACAGGGGGGTTGACAAACGACAGGGTTCTGATTAATAGGCAGCCCAGGCTGTAGACATGCATCACTCCATATTTAGACGGAGTTGGAGCTATCATTTATCAGCTGGGGAAACAATGTGAGCGTCAGGTGAGGAGGAGAGTCAACGAAACACCACTGTCACCTTCCCCTTTGGGCCGTACCAGTTGAGGCTTGTGTTGTCGTAGATAATTGTTTCAGAAATATAATACTGTCAGAAGAACTTTTGAATTCAATGTAGACTTTAATACAAGTTATTAAAAGCCGTGCTGGTCTGCGGAATAGCCGCCGCTTCTTAGCACTGGCTCTGCTTTTATACATACAGAGTATTTGTGTACATCACATATGTAAATAAAGACACTCCCCCTTAGTATCTGCTTTTGGTTACAACGATGGCAGAACTCTTTCCATGTTCTAGAAGTAATGTATGTACTGCATGCTTATGTTCTACGTGTTAGTCATCAGTTATCTTACCTACATCTTTCTTCCTGTATCCTGCTGACCACAGCACGTTCAGCTGTCATGAATGCACGTATGGTCTTGGCTAATGCATTCTTTCAAAAATAGAGTATGGTCTGGGTGTCATATGGCCTGGATATCATCTTCTCTTAATGTGCATGTCCTTGCTACTTCAGCCTAGCAGCCAAACCTATCTACATGCAATGCTGAGCTTTCCTCAATGGTTCGCTCCAACAGTGTCCAAAAGGCATCTGCAACGTTTGACCGTTTATGTTTGGAGAGTGTCTCTGAGGAGTGATTTGTTTTGTTTACGTCAAGAAACTAGGTGTCTACTCTCCTGATAAACAACACTATCTACAAGACTTCTGCTTCAGCCAAACTCATGTCGAACCTGAAGAAGAGTAACTTTAAAAAAAACAACTTTGCAATAAGTGTGACAGTCAATCGTTGTTAATTTGCTGTAAGGAATGCAGGATGCTGTAGGGAATGCAGGATGCTGTAGGGAATGCAGGATGCTGTAGGGAATGCAGGATGCTGTAGGGAATGCAGGATGCTGTAGGGAATGCAGGATGCTGTAGGGAAAGCAGGATGCTGTAGGGAATGCAGGATGCTGTAGGGATTGCAGGATGCTGTAGGGAATGCAGGATGCTTTAGGGAATGCAGGATGCTGTAGGGAATGCAGGATGCTGTAGGGAATGCAGGATGCTGTAGGGAATGCAGGATGCTGTAAAGAATGCAGGATGCTGTAAGGAATGCAGGATGCTGTAGGGAATGCAGGATGCTGTAGGGATTGCAGGATGCTGTAGGGAATGCAGGATGCTTTAGGGAATGCAGGATGCTGTAGGGAATGCAGGATGCTGTAGGGAATGCAGGATGCTGTAGGGAATGCAGGATGCTGTAGGGATTGCAGGATGCTGTAGGGAATGCAGGATGCTTTAGGGAATGCAGGATGCTGTAGGGAATGCAGGATGCTGTAGGGAATGCAGGATGCTGTAGGGAATGCAGGATGCTGTAAAGAATGCAGGATGCTGTAAGGAATGCAGGATGCTGTAGGGAATGCAGGATGCTGTAGGGATTGCAGGATGCTGTAGGGAATGCAGGATGCTTTAGGGAATGCAGGATGCTGTAGGGAATGCAGGATGCTGTAGGGAATGCAGGATGCTGTAGGGAATGCAGGATGCTGTAAAGAATGCAGGATGCTTCATGGGTTATGGGTAACTTGGCAGGTTCTTTTGTTTGAGCTTCTGTCCTACAAACTAGGCAGTTTAAACAAGAAGAGGCCGTTTTTCAAAAACCATATGAACTGATGTGAAACACTGCAGCTCACCATTACAGAATGTAGTGCTTTGTCATGCTGTTTACTTAATGTCTGCGTATAGGAACGTTTTGGGGCCATCCCACTAGATCATTATGTTGTTCTAGCACAATGTGTAGCAATGTGTAGCCCTGTGTGGTTGAAGCTGTGACAGTGCTAATGATCTGTGGAATCCTAATGGTGCTCTTGTCAGTATTCAGGCCTCTTTCTCAACGTAACCTGTTTGAGCTGCTCTGGGTTGCTATGCCCCCTTTGATAGGGGAGGAATGTTGGGAATGGCTGACTTCCAGAAAGTCAATGGCATAAACTCCCAGCTAGAAAATGTGATTTCATGGTGAGTGTGAAATGAGCTTCAGTGACTTACTGAGGTACCTGTCTGTCAGAAGACCACAGTGACTTACTGAGGTACCTGTCTGTCAGAAGACCACAGTGACTTACTGAGGTACCTGTCTGTCAGAAGACCACAGTGACTTACTGAGGTACCTGTCTCTCAGAAGACCACAGTGACTTACTGAGGTACCTGTCTCTCAGAAGACCACAGTGACTTACTGAGGTACCTGTCTCTCAGAAGACCACAGTGACTTACTGAGGTACCTGTCTCTCAGAAGACCACAGTGACTTACTGAGGTACCTGTCTGTCAGAAGACCACAGTGACTTACTGAGGTACCTGTCTCTCAGAAGACCACAGTGACTTACTGAGGTACCTGTCTGTCAGAAGACCACAGTGACTTACTGAGGTACCTGTCTGTCAGAAGACCACAGTGACTTACTGAGGTACCTGTCTCTCAGAAGACCACAGTGACTTACTGAGGTACCTGTCTGTCAGAAGACCACAGTGACTTACTGAGATACACTATATAAACAAAAACATGTGGACATCCCTTCAAATTAGTGTATTTGGCTATTTCAGCCACACCCGTTGTTGACAGGTTTATAAAATTGAGCACACAGCCATGCAATCTCCATACACAAACATTGGCGGTAGAATGGCCTTACTGAAGAGCTCAGTGACTTTCAATGTGGCACCATCATAGGATGGTTGCATATTTCATTAAATAATATGAACACTTACCACGCTGCACCATGGTCCTCATCTCCTTCCCCAGATGACAAGCATTACATCATGGAAGGAAAAGAACAAGGTTGTGTTCCTCTGCTCAGATGTGGCTGACTCATGCCAGATCTTACAATGCCTGGACATGTATTTGACCTATCAGCTAATCACATCATACTGTCTGTAATAGCAATCACAGTCAACCATTGGTCGATGCATGCCATGTCTGAGTAGTGGAACAGGACCAATGAAGAGTGGCTGGTGTGATCTATGTTGTTTCTGCTCAAGTGACAGTCCCTGGTCTCATTGGTGGCATTCCTGCCTGACTACATTGCAGACATTGCAGTGCATCAATCAAGGTTGTGGACCAGGTCATGGGCTGCACAATGGGCTGTCAGATTGCTAAATCATAAGATGTGGTTAGTTGATATGTTGAACACGTATCCAAGTCAGATCTGGCAGGCATCTAAAATGTAGTCAGGCAGGAACGCCATCTTTTTCAACCTGTCAACTGGGAGTCCTACTGACAGGAGTGGGTTGATAGGAGCACACAATTACATAGAACAGAAATAGGGATGATTAATTGGTAATTATTCATTAATAGTCAGATATAAGTATCTCTATGGATGGGAGCACCTTCCCTGGTTGTGTCTCTGGACTGCCTCTGTTACAATAGTCCTGCTGCCATCATGGTTGGGGGTTGGGATACAAATTAAACATGGTTGATTGATTTGATTGATTGATGGGTTCTGACCTTTTGGTCATTTCCTTCAGGGTGCCGGATTGGACACAGCTGGTGTTGGTGACGTAGAGGCTTGTGGGGTTTAACTGATTTACATGTCATCTGATTAAAAAATACTGCAACTCTAATTAGTTACATTTCCAGCAAAAAATATTGTCATCAGGTTGCAGACACTTTAAACAAATTTGATGATTCATTCTTGGGTTACTTTTAAATTCAGAAAGGATGTTTTTTCGACGAAATACGTTATGACACCTTTCTGTTTCCTCAATGAAAAATTTGACTACATTATTATGATGATGCTAAACGCATCATATGATTCAAACGCATCGTCACGGTGATGTGGCAAGTTACAATTCACAATTTTGAAGATCCTATAGCTTGAATATTTGATTGCTGACATGCTGACATTTTGGGACTGTATCAGCAGTGGACTAATGAAAAAAAATATATATATATATAGTTTTTGAGTGGATTGTACCTTTTAAAGGGACTGTCCTGAAACCAAGTTACTAGAATTCAAATTCTAACTATAAACTATGTTCTATACTGAGTCATATAAACCATTTTCTCAAGTAGGCTACTGGGAAGACAGTACTTTTCAAACCACCAAATCCATTTCTAGGGTTCCAAACGAAAATAATAACAAATATATGTGTGTGTGTGTGAAATATGTACATATCTATGGTGTATGCAGGCACCTGAGGTGAGGCATGAGGTAAACTGAGCATCTACCACCCCACTATCAGTTAGGGGGGGGGATGTTTGCTCCCCCCACACGTTTGATCTGTAATCACCATCCAGTAATGAGTAATTTTAGCAGATTAAAAGTGTAAGAGCTAGTAACGTATCAATATGTATCTTTATAATCTAGCGATGACATAGCCAATGAATATATAGCACAACTTTGGATTTCACCCCCGTCTCAATAGAATGGTTTTTAAAGGCTCTACATGGTCAATCCTTATCTGCAGTGGCCGTACAGAATTTACTGCGATGTGGACTCCACAGAAGTCAGAGCAAACATACTTTTTACAGAGGCTTGCGAAAGTATTCACCCCCTTGGCATTTTTCCTATTTTGTTGCCTTACAACCGGGAATTAAAATAGATTTTTGGGGGGTTTGTATAATTACGTTTACACAACATGCCTACCACTTTGAAGATGCAAAATATTTTTTATTGTGAAACAAACAAGAAATAAGAGAAAAAGAACTGAAAACTTGAGCGTGCAAAACTATTCACCCCCCAAAGTCAATACATTGTAGAGCCACCGTCTGCAGCAATTACAGCTGCAAGTCTCTTGGGGTATGTCTCTATAAGCTTGGCACATCCAGCCACTGGGATTTTTGTCCATTCTTCAAGGCAAAACAGTTCCAGCTCCTTCAAGTTGGATGGGTTCCACTGGTGTACAACGATCTTTAAGTCAAACCACAGATTCTCAATTGGATTGAGGTCTGGGCTTTGACTAGGTCATTCCAAGACATTTAAATGTTTCCCCTTAAACCACTCGAGTGTTGCTTTAGCAGTATGCTTAGGGTCATTGTCCTGCTGGAAGGTGAACCTCCATCTCAGTCTCAAATCTCTGGAAGACTGAAACAGGTTTCCCTCAAGAGTTTCCCTGTATTTAGCGCCATCTATCATTCCTTCAATTCTGACCAGTTTCCCAGTCCCTGCCGATGAAAAACATCCCCACAGCATGATGCTGCCATCACCATGCTTCCCTGTGGGGAAGGTGTTCTCAGGGTGATGAGGTGTTGGGTTTGCTCCAGACATAGCGTTTTCCTTGATGGCAGAAAAGCTCCATTTTAGTCTCATCTGACCAGAGTACCTCCTTCCATATGTTTGGGGAGTCTCCCACATGCCTTTTGGCGAACACCAAACGTGCTTGCTTATTATTTTCTTAAACAATGGCTTTTTCTGGCCACTCTTCCATAAAGCCCATCTCTGTGGAGTGTACGGCTTAAAGTGGTCCTATGGACAGATACTCCAATCTCCGCTGTGAGGCTTTGCAGCTCCTTCAGGGTTATCTTTGGTCTCTTTGTTGCCTCTCTGAATAATGCCCTCCTTGCCTGGTCTGTGAGTTTTGGTGGGCGGTCCTCTCTTGGCAGGTTTGTTCTGGTGCCATATTCCTTCAATTTTTTTTACAATGGATTTAATGGTGCTCCGTGAGATGTTCAATGTTTTGGATATTTTTTTAGAACCCAAACCTGATCTGTACTTCTCCACAACTTTGTTCCTGACCTGTTTGGAGAGCTCCTTGGTCTTCATGGTGTCGCTTGATTGGTGGTGCCCCTTGCTTAGTGGTGTTGCAGACTCTGGGGCCTTTCAGAACAGGTGTATATATACTAAGATCCTGTGACAGATCATTGCACACTAGGGGACTTTATTTAACTAATTATGTGACTTCTGAAGGTAATTGGTTGCACCAGATATTATTTAGGGGCTTCATAGCAAAGGGAATGCACCCACCACTTGCGTTTTACTTTTTTAAATTTTATTTTCTTTACCAATTTTGACTATTTTGAGTATGTCTATTACATGACATCCAAATGAAAATCATTTTAAATTACAGGTTGTAATGCAACAAAATAGGAAAACCGCCAAGGGGATGAATGCTTTTGCAAGGCCCTGTACGCTTCACGGAACAGAGCAGAGCTGTTGTGAAGGAAGTTGTCAAGGATGTGAGTTTCTGTTTATACAGGTCCTTCCTCCCCTACCTACCATCAACCAATCATGTCACAGCTATACGGAGCCCTCCACATTGTTAAAACATTCGAGAGGCGCACCGTGATGCGGTATGGAACTTGATTGATTTGGCCTCTGCATGCCTCCGGGGGCTCCGTATGGAGAGTGTGAAGCAATTACGAAGCCTCCGGAGGCATGCGGAGGCCAAATCAATCAACCGCCAAAACCAACTCTCAAATTTTGTAACAATGCAGAGTGCTCCGTATTGGATTACTTTTAAACTCAGAAAGGATGTTTTCGTAAAAATACATTACGACACCTTTCTGTTTCCTCAATGAAAATGTTTACTACCTGCACCTCTTGTATAACATTGGCTCTAAAACATGATGAGTACCGGCACCTAAATATAAAGAGCACCAGCACACCACGTGAGTTACAGCATCTACTTCAAGCCCTGAAGGGTGAAAGGAGTGGGATGAGAGAGATAGGGGTGAAAGGTGAGGAGAGAGGAGAGAGGGAGGAGAGAGATAGGGGTGAAAGGTGAGGAGAGAGGAGAGAGGGAGGAGAGAGATAGGGGTGAAAGGTGAGGAGAGAGGAGAGAGGGAGGAGAGAGATAGGGGTGAAAGGTGAGGAGAGAGGAGAGAGGGAGGAGAGAGATAGGGGTGAAAGGTGAGGAGAGAGGAGAGAGGGAGGAGAGAGATAGGGGTGAAAGGTGAGGAGAGAGGAGAGAGGGAGGAGAGAGATAGGGGTGAAAGGTGAGGAGAGAGGAGAGAGGGAGGAGAGAGATAGGGGTGAAAGGTGAGGAGAGAGGAGAGAGGGAGGAGAGAGATAGGGGTGAAAGGTGAGGAGAGAGGAGAGAGGGAGGAGAGAGATAGGGGTGAAAGGTGAGGAGAGAGGAGAAACGGGTCAATATAATAACAAGATTCATTTGCCATTAGTGAGAAGAGCGAGGATCAATGTTTTATTAATCATTGCATTCTAAAATAGGCATATATTTCCTATTTAGTTTCCATGACCATTGCAGAATAAATTCCTCACTGTTTTTGACTGTGATCGTTTCAAACTCGCAAAGTAGCCTATAGTACTTCAGTCAAAATACTTTAAAGTACTACTTAATAAGTCGTTTTGTGGGGTATCTGTACTTTACTTTACTATGAATGTTTTGGGCAACTTTTACTTTTACTCCACTATATTGGGTTTTTATTGTATTTTTTACAGGGACAGTGCACATTAATCAGCGTTTCAGTAAAAGTGCTGGTTTTAGCCAGGCCGGCTCATTTTGAACCGCAGTCCCTGGGCAGGTTATTAAAAACTATTACAATACAGACAATCATTGAGCAGTGAGCACACGCAGAGCAATATAGGACAGGCAAGACGTAGTATGCAGATAGAGCAACATAGCACAAAGCAACAAGACAAAATCCATAAAAGCAACCAAGTGTTTCCACACCTCACAAGCTACAGACAACAGACAACATGGAGTGGCAACACACAGCTAGGGACCATGTTCACAAATCTGATTGACCTTTAGCCATGTCTTCATGTTTTTTGTGAAAGTGTGATATTCCTAAATAAAATAATTCCCTGTCACCCAAAAGTACTCAAAAACATTTTGAATGCTTAGCAGGACAGGAAAATTGTCTAATTCACACACTTATCAAGAGATCATCCCTGGTCATCCCTACTGCCTCTGATCTGGCGGACTCACTAAACAGAGAACATCCCTGGTCATCCCTACTGCCTCTGATCTGGCAGACTCACTAAACAGAGAACATCCCTGGTCACCACTGCTGCCTCTGATCTGGCAGACTCACTAAACAGAGCACATCCCTGGTCATCCCGACTGCCTCTGATCTGGCAGACTCACTAAACAGAGAACATCCCTGGTCATCCCTACTGCCTCTGATCTGGCAGACTCACTAAACAGAGAACATCCCTGGTCATCCTCTGATCTGGCAGACTCACTAAACAGAGAACATCCCTGGTCACCACTACTGCCTCTGATCTGGCAGACTCCCTAAACAGAGAACATCCCTGGTCATCCCTACTGCCTCTGATCTGGCAGACTCACTAAACAGAGAACATCCCTGGTCATCCCTACTGCTTCTGATCTGGCAGACTCACTAAACAGAGAACATCCCTGGTCATCACTACTGCCTCTGATCTGGAGGACTCACTAAACAGAGAACATCCCTGGTCATCCCTACTGCTTCTGATCTGGCAGACTCACTAAACAGAGAACATCCCTGGTCATCACTACTGCCTCTGATCTGGAGGACTCACTAAACAGAGAACATTCCTGGTCATCCCTACTGCTTCTGATCTGGCAGACTCACTAAACAGAGAACATCGCTGGTCATCACTACTGCCTCTGATCTGGAGATCTCACTAAACAGAGAACATCCCTGGTCATCCCTACTGCTTCTGATCTGGCAGACCCACTAAACAGAGAACTTCCCTGGTCATCCCTCTGCCTCTGATCTGGCAGACTCACTAAACAGAGAACATCCCTGGTCATCCTCTGATCTGGCAGACTCACTAAACAGAGAACATCCCTGGTCATCTCTCTGATCTGGCAGACTCACTAAACAGAGAACATCCCTGGTCATCTCTCTGATCTGGCAGACTCACTAAACAGAGAACATCCCTGCTCATCTCTCTGATCTGGCAGACTCACTAAACAGAGAACATCAATGGTCATCTCTCTGATCTGGCAGACTCACTAAACAGAGAACATCCCTGGTCATCTCTCTGATCTGGCAGACTCACTAAACAGAGAACATCCCTGGTCATCTCTCTGATCTGGCAGACTCACTAAACAGAGAACATCCCTGGTCATCTCTCTGATCTGGCAGACTCACTAAACAGAGAACATCCCTGGTCATCTCTCTGATCTGGCAGACTCACTAAACAGAGAACATCCCTGGTCATCTCTCTGATCTGGCAGACTCACTAAACAGAGAACATCCCTGGTCATCTCTCTGATCTGGCAGACTCACTAAACAGAGAACATCCCTGGTCATCTCTCTGATCTGGCAGACTCACTAAACAGAGAACATCCCTGGTCATCTCTCTGATCTGGCAGACTCACTAAACAGAGAACATCCCTGGTCATCTCTCTGATCTGGCAGACTCACTAAACAGAGAACATCCCTGGTCATCTCTCTGATCTGGCAGACTCACTAAACAGAGAACATCCCTGGTCATCTCTCTGATCTGGCAGACTCACTAAACACAAATGCTTCCGTTTGTAAATTATGTTTGAGTGTTGATTTGTGCCCCTGGCTATCCGTAAATAAAAAAAACAAGATAATCGTGTCGTCTGGTTTGCTTAATATAAGGAATGTTAAATGATTTATACTTTTACTTGTGATACTTAAATACATTTAAAACTAAATACTTTTAGACTTTTACTCAAGTAGTATTTCACTGAGTGACTTTCACTTTTAAGGTATCTTTACTTTACCTCAAGTATGAAAACGGGGTACGTTATTTAACTAGCCAAGTCAGTTAAGAACAAATTCTTATTTTCAATGACGGCCTAGGGACAGTGGGTTAACTACAACGTCCCATCTCTCATTTAATTTGACCCACTTTACAGTAGTAAATAGATAAAATATTTCAAGCATTTTGCTCTATGCGATCTGATCCGTAGCCAATCTAAACGTAGAACATTTTTTAGGCTACTGTATGTCTGAATAGCCTACTGTAATTTCATATTTCTCATGTAAATGATATTTAATTTACTTTTTATTTGTTATTTTTTACATAATGCCTATTTTCTTAACCATTGCAGAATAAATTCCTCATGACCTTTTCTGGCCATAATGAGTTCTTATTCCCGAAAAAAGTTAAGCCTACAACAAATTACCATGCGAATCTCTCATTTCATTGGGCCTATTACTATTTTGCTCTATTCATCTGAAAGGTGGTTTATAACATACAATATCATTTAATAGATTAAGAAACAGGTTATATTTTGCTTTGAAATATGTAGCCTACCACTGTAAAGCCTACCGTAGTTTTTCTTTGCAGTGCAGTATATTTAGGTTTGGAAAAAGTAAACTTAGAAGATTACTGAATTCTGATAACTGAATCTGTTTAAAGGGCCACAACAATTTGCAAAAAAAAAATGTAAAAATATTCAGAAATTGTCAGATATAGCGAATGTCACTGAAAAAGTTTTAATTATTCTGCCAACACCTCCAGAGACATTTGATCAAGATCGCCATTCCTATTTCCTTTGGAAACTGCCACACCATAAAAGTTTTCAGGCGGGAGTTTTAATGCTCGTTCACACGCGCACAGTTTCAGGATGTATCTGCTTTATAACAGAAACACGCGTGTATGTATGTCATGAGGAAATGGCACGCAGATATTTAGTGTTAAATGTAGGCAACGGTTATAAACGAGGCCCCAGGTGCTGTGCCAGGCTTGTTGATAAGTGATGATTGTGCACAGGTGTGAGTTATGGGGAGTGAGTGACAGATTTCTGTGAGGCTGAACTGGAGCCTCTTGAGCCATGCAGGCCTTCCTGCATTTCCACATCCATAACAATATTGAAAAAACACACATCATCATTTACCATTGGCCAACAACATGACTCACACACGTCATCTTCATCATCATCATCATCATCATCATCATCATCATCAGTGACGTACAGTAGTAATAATTTTAAAAAAGGTGTGTAAACACTGACGGCTGGTCGCTGTGAAAATAGTAACGTTCCTTATACTTTCATTGCATTTACCAGGTAAGCACCCGGGGGGGGGGGGGGAGTGGATTAACATCATTTACATGTGTTTACCCCCCACTACACTACTCATCATCATCATCACTATAAATAAGGGCACATTCTGCATCCTGTTAGGTGAGGAGTAGTGTATACTCCTTAGCAGTGGCAATCCCTCATTCAATGCAGGTGGGGTAGAGCCTGTTTTGAGCCCCAACTGTGTGCCTGTTCTGCATGTTATTTTGGCATTAATACGTGTCACATATCAGTTGGCAAACTTTTTTATTTTTTATCATTGAGTTTATAAAGCCGCATACAAACATGGTCTCTTTTTTGCTATCTTGAGTAAAGCAGCTCCAAAATGCAGGTGTTTTCTGTGGTGGTGGGGCGAGCCCGCAGAAAATACGGAGTGTAGAGGTTGGTCATGGTCTCTAGCTGAGCCGTGATTGGCTCAGTGTTCTGTCACTCATGGGGACACTACGTCATTGCAAAATCTTTGAGGAGAGGTCAAAAATTCAAGCCCCTTTGGGTGCTGTCATAGATTTACATTAGAAGTGCCCATCCAAGAAGGCTCAAGGTCATTGGCAGCATGTAATGATGTCAAATCACGTTATATCTACCGTAGCTTTGATTGGTGTGACTCTTAGCTTGCAAGCTAGAGAAGCAGTCATCATCATGAATCAAGTTGACAATCTACTGGCCAATCCTTTTCAATCCGATGTCATATGAAGATAAATTATACATGAAGCATATCGGTGCTTGTCAGCCATTGGACATAAACATTACACAACAAGTTGGAAATTACAAATTCAACAATGAGTTATTTGGAAGGAATCAGTGGCTAACTGCAAGCTTGCAAAGCAATCACTAGCCTGTTATTCAGTGCAATGGGTGTGTGGTACAAGTCCGGGTTTAAGGGTCTCTTTTTTTTGCGAAACAAATGGGGCTCAAATCCTGCCCTGAATGACAGGTCGCCACTGACAGGGAGGACACTGTAAGAATGGGCCATGTTCTGAATTCTGTCGCTGTACATGTCCAAAGTGCTGGACAAATAGTTCAATTGACTGCGTTTGTCCTAGCTCGCTCATTAATGTCTTCATCAAAATTACGGATTGACTCTGATCCGCTCATCGTTCCCTTATGCCATAGTTTGTACAACTCAATTGTCGGTAGAAACCAAGTTTGAGCAAGTCAGTCATATCAGCTATGTTTTTTTCAAAAGGCAGTAAATGAGGCTGAATTAACCAGGCGTAGCGGTGGTAAGGATTCACTGCATGGTGCTGACAAGGCAGTAAATTAGGCTGAATTAACCAGGTGTAGCGGTGGTAAGGATTCACTGCATGGTGCTGACAAGGCAGTAAATGAGGCTGAATTAACCAGGTGTAGCGGTGGTAAGGATTCACTGCATGGTGCTGACAAGAAAGCTCTGCTGTTGGGACAGTTTTATGTGGGTCCTAACAGTTTGTGGACATAGTTTGTCACCGTTATAGTGCAATGAATGTATTGTTTAGTGTTGTGTAGTGGCTTTGCTGGCATGCATTTGTTTTTGTTTGTCCCACCAAGATTTACATGCTAAAACCACCACCGCTCCTTAGTACACTCCATGGCTGACGCCAGGACAAATCATTTGAATTAAATAGGCGGGCCTGGTTTTTTCACAAGTCCTCCAAATGTTGTTAACGGGTGTTATAGTAAAGACCATAAGCAGCTCTTGAGTTTTAAGTTTGGGGAAGTGATCCTACCATTTCTACCAATCTGGATGCCAATTGGGATTATTTTATTATGCACATTCACATGGAACATTTCATTTCAATAAAAAACGGTTTAGTTTCTCAAAATTATTGTCATGTGGTTAATCATAAAAATCAGAATATAAATATGTAACTAATGCAAGAGCAGCAGCCTTTGATACTCCATGATGAGTAAGTTAAAGAAATTAGCACTTTGACCTCAGAGACAGCCTATAGACCAATGCAGCTGTAGACCTATAACTTCCATTGTAAACTAAATAAGATACAGAGGCCTAAAACCAAAAAATAAATACAGTAGAAAATGTCCTGATGAAAATTCTGGCTCTTTCAATCGCATTAATCTCTCTACTCCGCTGGTCTGCCTCCCTGTCTATCTGTCTTGACTTGTGCTATCGCCTTCCTGTCTATCTGTCTTGACTTGTGCTATCGCCTTCCTGTCTATCTGTCTTGACTTGTGCTATCGCCTTCCTGTCTATCTGTCTTGACTTGTGCTATCGCCTTCCTGTCTATCTGTCTTGACTTGAGCTATCGCCTTCCTGTCTATCTGTCTTGACTTGAGCTATCGCCTTCCTGTCTATCTGTCTTGACTTGAGCTATCGCCTCCCTGTCTATCTGTCTTGACTTGAGCTATCGCCTCCCTGTCTATCTGTCTTGACTTGTGCTATCGCCTCCCTGTCTATCTGTCTTGACTTGTGCTATCGCCTTCCTGTCTATCTGTCTTGACTTGAGCTATCGCCTCCCTGTCTATCTGTCTTGACTTGAGCTATCGCCTCCCTGTCTATCTGTCTTGACTTGAGCTATTGCCTCCCTGTCTGTCTTGACTTGTGCTATCGCCTTCCTGTCTATCTGTCTTGACTTGTGCTATCGCCTTCCTGTCTATCTGTCTTGACTTGTGCTATCGCCTCCCTGTCTATCTGTCTTGACTTGTGCTATCGCCTTCCTGTCTATCTGTCTATCGCTAGTGAAGTGCAACATGGTATCAACTCAGCAGCTTTGGCGTGCACAGGCGTGTGCACTGCCTTAAAGTTATCAGGACAGAGAAACCACACACATGCTCATTACTCACATGGAGCACTCCAAACAAAAGACAATGAAAACATTTACAACATTCTTAAATGAAGGGTATTATATAAACCCTTATATTTATTATATAAATATTATATTGTTTCTCACAAGTGTAGCAGGTTGTGAACTCAGCAACCAACGTTTCCACTCCGAGAATGGGAATGGGAAATGACTGTAACGCATTAACAGGAATTAATGTAACCAAATGATGGGGATTAACGGTACATTTACTAGGCCTACTGGTGACATATATAATGGGGATTAACAATACATTTACTAGGCCTACTGATGACATATATAATGAGGATTAACGGTACATTTACTAGGCCTACTGGTGACATATATAATGGGGATTAACAATACATCTACTAGGCCTACTGGTGACATATATCATGGGGATTAATGGTACATTTACTAGGCCTACTGGTGACATATATCATGGGGATTAATGGTACATTTACTAGGCCTACTGGTGACATATATAATGGGGATTAATGGTACATTTACTAGGCCTACTGGTGACATATATCATGGGGATTAATGGTACATTTACTAGGCCTACTGGTGACATATATCATGGGGATTAATGGTACATTTACTAGGCCTACTGGTGACATATATCATGGGGATGAATGGTACATTTACTAGGACTACTGGTGACATATATCATGGGGATTAATGGTACATTTACTAGGCCTACTGGTGACATATATCATGGGGATTAATGGTACATTTACTAGGCCTACTGGTGACATATATCATGGGGATTAATGGTACATTTACTAGGACTACTGGTGACATATATCATGGGGATTAATGGTACATTTACTAGGCCTACTGGTGACATATATCATGGGGATTAATGGTACATTTACTAGGCCTACTGGTGACATATATAATGGGGATTAACGGTACATTTACTAGGCCTACTGGTGACATATATAATGGGGATTAACAATACATTTACTAGGCCTACTGGTGACATATATAATGGGGAATAACAATACATTTACTAGGCCTACTGGTGACATATATAATGGAGAATGATAAAAATAAACAATCAAGGGGAAAAGAATTCACACAATGAAACAATGAATGTACAAGAATTGTCGCGAGACAGCGGAGCACATTCTGTAGAGCTGAGTGCATACATTCTGTAGAGCTGAGTGCATGCATTCTGTAGAGCTGAGTGCATACATTCTGTAGAGATGAGTGCATACATTCTGTAGAGCTGAGTGCATGCATTCTGTAGAGCTGAGTGCATACATTCTGTAGAGCTGAGTGCATACATTCTGTAGAGCTGAGTATATGCATTCTGTAGAGCTGAGTGCATGCATTCTGTAGAGCTGAGTGCATACATTCTGTAGAGCTGAGTGCATACATTCTGTAGAGCTGAGTGCATGCATTCTGTAGAGCTGAGTGCATACATTCTGTAGAGCTGAGTGCATACATTCTGTAGAGCTGAGTGCATACATTCTGTAGAGCTGAGTGCATGCATTCTGTAGAGCTGAGTGCATACATTCTGTAGAGCTGAGTGCATACATTCTGTAGAGCTGAGTGCATACATTCTGTAGAGCTGAGTGCATACATTCTGTAGAGCTGAGTGCATGCATTCTGTAGAGATGAGTACATGCATTCTGTAGAGCTGAGTGCATACATTCTGTAGAGCTGAGTGCATGCATTCTGTAGAGCTGAGTGCATACATTCCTGTAGAGCTGAGTATATGCATTCTGTAGAGCTGAGTGCATGCATTCTGTAGAGCTGAGTGCATACATTCTGTAGAGCTGAGTGCATACATTCTGTAGAGCTGAGTGCATGCATTCTGTAGAGCTGAGTGCATACATTCTGTAGAGCTGAGTACATACATTCTGTAGAGCTGAGTGCATACATTCTGTAGAGCTGAGTGCATACATTCTGTAGAGCTGAGTGCATACATTCTGTAGAGCTGAGTGCATGCATTCTCTAGAGCTGAGTGCATACATTCTGTAGAGCTGAGTGCATACATTCTGTAGTATCTTTACCACACACCCCTCCCCTTCTGTTAATAATAATATGAATATCCTCTTCTTCTTCTTCTTGTCTCAACATTTAAAATGACACGGAAGAAACATTTTCTTCACACATTTGAGATGTTTTTCCCTGACAGCCACAAGTCAATAATCAGCTCGGCCTGTCACTCACACTGCCCAAATAGGCCTAGGCCCGATACAGCCACAAGTCAATAATCAGCTCGGCCTGTCACTCACACTGCCCAAATAGGCCTAGGCCCGATACAGCCACAAGTCAATAATCAGCTCGGCCTGTCACTCACACTGCCCAAATAGGCCTAGGCCCGATACAGCCACAAGTCAATAATACAGCTCGGCCTGTCACTCACACTGCCCAAATAGGCCTAGGCCCGATACAGCCACAAGTCAATAATACAGCTCGGCCTGTCACTCACACTGCCCAAATAGGCCTAGGCCCGATACAGCCACAAGTCAATAATCAGCTCGGCCTGCCACTCACACTGCCCAAATAGGCCTAGGCCCGATACAGCCACAAGTCAATAATCAGCTCGGCCTGCCACTCACACTGCCCAAATAGGCCTAGGCCCGATACAGCCACAAGTCAATAATCAGCTCGGCCTGTCACTCACACTGCCCAAATAGGCCTAGGCCCGATACAGCCACAAGTCAATAATCAGCTCGGCCTGTCACTCACACTGCCCAAATAGGCCTAGGCCCGATACAGCCACAAGTCAATAATCAGCTCGGCCTGTCACTCACACTGCCCAAATAGGCCTAGGCCCGATACAGCCACAAGTCAATAATCAGCTCGGCCTGTCACTCACACTGCCCAAATAGGCCTAGGCCCGATACAGCCACAAGTCAATAATCAGCTCGGCCTGCCACTCACACTGCCCAAATAGGCCTAGGCCCGATACAGCCACAAGTCAATAATCAGCTCGGCCTGCCACTCACACTGCCCAAATAGGCCTAGGCCCGATACAGCCACAAGTCAATAATCAGCTCGGCCTGTCACTCACACTGCCCAAATAGGCCTAGGCCCGATACAGCCACAAGTCAATAATCAGCTCGGCCTGTCACTCACACTGCCCAAATAGGCCTAGGCCCGATACAGCCACAAGTCAATAATCAGCTCGGCCTGTCACTCACACTGCCCAAATAGGCCTAGGCCCGATACAGCCACAAGTCAATAATCAGCTCGGCCTGTCACTCACACTGCCCAAATAGGCCTAGGCCCGATACAGCCACAAGTCAATAATCAGCTCGGCCTGTCACTCACACTGCCCAAATAGGCCTAGGCCCGATACAGCCACAAGTCAATAATCAGCTCGGCCTGTCACTCACACTGCCCAAATAGGCCTAGGCCCGATACAGCCACAAGTCAATAATCAGCTCGGCCTGTCACTCACACTGCCCAAATAGGCCTAGGCCCGATACAGCCACAAGTCAATAATCAGCTCGGCCTGTCACTCACACTGCCCAAATAGGCCTAGGCCCGATACAGCCACAAGTCAATAATCAGCTCGGCCTGTCACTCACACTGCCCAAATAGGCCTAGGCCCGATACAGCCACAAGTCAATAATCAGCTCGGCCTGTCACTCACACTGCCCAAATAGGCCTAGGCCCGATACAGCCACAAGTCAATAATCAGCTCGGCCTGTCACTCACACTGCCCAAATAGGCCTAGGCCCGATACAGCCACAAGTCAATAATCAGCTCGGCCTGTCACTCACACTGCCCAAATAGGCCTAGGCCCGATACAGCCACAAGTCAATAATCAGCTCGGCCTGTCACTCACACTGCCCAAATAGGCCTAGGCCCGATACAGCCACAAGTCAATAATCAGCTCGGCCTGTCACTCACACTGCCCAAATAGGCCTAGGCCCGATACAGCCACAAGTCAATAATCAGCTCGGCCTGTCACTCACACTGCCCAAATAGGCCTAGGCCCGATACAGCCACAAGTCAATAATCAGCTCGGCCTGTCACTCACACTGCCCAAATAGGCCTAGGCCCGATACAGCCACAAGTCAATAATCAGCTCGGCCTGTCACTCACACTGCCCAAATAGGCCTAGGCCCGATACAGCCACAAGTCAATAATCAGCTCGGCCTGTCACTCACACTGCCCAAATAGGCCTAGGCCCGATACAGCCACAAGTCAATAATCAGCTCGGCCTGTCACTCACACTGCCCAAATAGGCCTAGGCCCGATACAGCCACAAGTCAATAATCAGCTCGGCCTGTCACTCACACTGCCCAAATAGGCCTAGGCCCGATACAGCCACAAGTCAATAATCAGCTCGGCCTGTCACTCACACTGCCCAAATAGGCCTAGGCCCGATACAGCCACAAGTCAATAATCAGCTCGGCCTGTCACTCACACTGCCCAAATAGGCCTAGGCCCGATACAGCCACAAGTCAATAATCAGCTCGGCCTGTCACTCACACTGCCCAAATAGGCCTAGGCCCGATACAGCCACAAGTCAATAATCAGCTCGGCCTGTCACTCACACTGCCCAAATAGGCCTAGGCCCGATACAGCCACAAGTCAATAATCAGCTCGGCCTGTCACTCACACTGCCCAAATAGGCCTAGGCCCGATACAGCCACAAGTCAATAATCAGCTCGGCCTGTCACTCACACTGCCCAAATAGGCCTAGGCCCGATACAGCCACAAGTCAATAATCAGCTCGGCCTGTCACTCACACTGCCCAAATAGGCCTAGGCCCGATACAGCCACAAGTCAATAATCAGCTCGGCCTGTCACTCACACTGCCCAAATAGGCCTAGGCCCGATACAGCCACAAGTCAATAATCAGCTCGGCCTGTCACTCACACTGCCCAAATAGGCCTAGGCCCGATACAGCCACAAGTCAATAATCAGCTCGGCCTGTCACTCACACTGCCCAAATAGGCCTAGGCCCGATACAGCCACAAGTCAATAATCAGCTCGGCCTGTCACTCACACTGCCCAAATAGGCCTAGGCCCGATACAGCCACAAGTCAATAATCAGCTCGGCCTGTCACTCACACTGCCCAAATAGGCCTAGGCCCGATACAGCCACAAGTCAATAATCAGCTCGGCCTGTCACTCACACTGCCCAAATAGGCCTAGGCCCGATACAGCCACAAGTCAATAATCAGCTCGGCCTGTCACTCACACTGCCCAAATAGGCCTAGGCCCGATACAGCCACAAGTCAATAATCAGCTCGGCCTGTCACTCACACTGCCCAAATAGGCCTAGGCCCGATACAGCCACAAGTCAATAATCAGCTCGGCCTGCCACTCACACTGCCCAAATAGGCCTAGGCCCGATACAGCCACAAGTCAATAATCAGCTCGGCCTGTCACTCACACTGCCCAAATAGGCCTAGGCCCGATACAGCCACAAGTCAATAATCAGCTCGGCCTGTCACTCACACTGCCCAAATAGGCCTAGGCCCGATACAGCCACAAGTCAATAATCAGCTCGGCCTGTCACTCACACTGCCCAAATAGGCCTAGGCCCGATACAGCCACAAGTCAATAATCAGCTCGGCCTGTCACTCACACTGCCCAAATAGGCCTAGGCCCGATACAGCCACAAGTCAATAATCAGCTCGGCCTGTCACTCACACTGCCCAAATAGGCCTAGGCCCGATACAGCCACAAGTCAATAATCAGCTCGGCCTGTCACTCACACTGCCCAAATAGGCCTAGGCCCGATACAGCCACAAGTCAATAATCAGCTCGGCCTGTCACTCACACTGCCCAAATAGGCCTAGGCCCGATACAGCCACAAGTCAATAATCAGCTCGGCCTGTCACTCACACTGCCCAAATAGGCCTAGGCCCGATACAGCCACAAGTCAATAATCAGCTCGGCCTGTCACTCACACTGCCCAAATAGGCCTAGGCCCGATACAGCCACAAGTCAATAATCAGCTCGGCCTGTCACTCACACTGCCCAAATAGGCCTAGGCCCGATACAGCCACAAGTCAATAATCAGCTCGGCCTGTCACTCACACTGCCCAAATAGGCCTAGGCCCGATACAGCCACAAGTCAATAATCAGCTCGGCCTGTCACTCACACTGCCCAAATAGGCCTAGGCCCGATACAGCCACAAGTCAATAATCAGCTCGGCCTGTCACTCACACTGCCCAAATAGGCCTAGGCCCGATACAGCCACAAGTCAATAATCAGCTCGGCCTGTCACTCACACTGCCCAAATAGGCCTAGGCCCGATACAGCCACAAGTCAATAATCAGCTCGGCCTGTCACTCACACTGCCCAAATAGGCCTAGGCCCGATACAGCCACAAGTCAATAATCAGCTCGGCCTGTCACTCACACTGCCCAAATAGGCCTAGGCCCGATACAGCCACAAGTCAATAATCAGCTCGGCCTGTCACTCACACTGCCCAAATAGGCCTAGGCCCGATACAGCCACAAGTCAATAATCAGCTCGGCCTGTCACTCACACTGCCCAAATAGGCCTAGGCCCGATACAGCCACAAGTCAATAATCAGCTCGGCCTGTCACTCACACTGCCCAAATAGGCCTAGGCCCGATACAGCCACAAGTCAATAATCAGCTCGGCCTGTCACTCACACTGCCCAAATAGGCCTAGGCCCGATACAGCCACAAGTCAATAATCAGCTCGGCCTGTCACTCACACTGCCCAAATAGGCCTAGGCCCGATACAGCCACAAGTCAATAATCAGCTCGGCCTGTCACTCACACTGCCCAAATAGGCCTAGGCCCGATACAGCCACAAGTCAATAATCAGCTCGGCCTGTCACTCACACTGCCCAAATAGGCCTAGGCCCGATACAGCCACAAGTCAATAATCAGCTCGGCCTGTCACTCACACTGCCCAAATAGGCCTAGGCCCGATACAGCCACAAGTCAATAATCAGCTCGGCCTGTCACTCACACTGCCCAAATAGGCCTAGGCCCGATACAGCCACAAGTCAATAATCAGCTCGGCCTGTCACTCACACTGCCCAAATAGGCCTAGGCCCGATACAGCCACAAGTCAATAATCAGCTCGGCCTGTCACTCACACTGCCCAAATAGGCCTAGGCCCGATACAGCCACAAGTCAATAATCAGCTCGGCCTGTCACTCACACTGCCCAAATAGGCCTAGGCCCGATACAGCCACAAGTCAATAATCAGCTCGGCCTGTCACTCACACTGCCCAAATAGGCCTAGGCCCGATACAGCCACAAGTCAATAATCAGCTCGGCCTGTCACTCACACTGCCCAAATAGGCCTAGGCCCGATACAGCCACAAGTCAATAATCAGCTCGGCCTGTCACTCACACTGCCCAAATAGGCCTAGGCCCGATACAGCCACAAGTCAATAATCAGCTCGGCCTGTCACTCACACTGCCCAAATAGGCCTAGGCCCGATACAGCCACAAGTCAATAATCAGCTCGGCCTGTCACTCACACTGCCCAAATAGGCCTAGGCCCGATACAGCCACAAGTCAATAATCAGCTCGGCCTGTCACTCACACTGCCCAAATAGGCCTAGGCCCGATACAGCCACAAGTCAATAATCAGCTCGGCCTGTCACTCACACTGCCCAAATAGGCCTAGGCCCGATACAGCCACAAGTCAATAATCAGCTCGGCCTGTCACTCACACTGCCCAAATAGGCCTAGGCCCGATACAGCCACAAGTCAATAATCAGCTCGGCCTGTCACTCACACTGCCCAAATAGGCCTAGGCCCGATACAGCCACAAGTCAATAATCAGCTCGGCCTGTCACTCACACTGCCCAAATAGGCCTAGGCCCGATACAGCCACAAGTCAATAATCAGCTCGGCCTGTCACTCACACTGCCCAAATAGGCCTAGGCCCGATACAGCCACAAGTCAATAATCAGCTCGGCCTGTCACTCACACTGCCCAAATAGGCCTAGGCCCGATACAGCCACAAGTCAATAATCAGCTCGGCCTGTCACTCACACTGCCCAAATAGGCCTAGGCCCGATACAGCCACAAGTCAATAATCAGCTCGGCCTGTCACTCACACTGCCCAAATAGGCCTAGGCCCGATACAGCCACAAGTCAATAATCAGCTCGGCCTGTCACTCACACTGCCCAAATAGGCCTAGGCCCGATACAGCCACAAGTCAATAATCAGCTCGGCCTGTCACTCACACTGCCCAAATAGGCCTAGGCCCGATACAGCCACAAGTCAATAATCAGCTCGGCCTGTCACTCACACTGCCCAAATAGGCCTAGGCCCGATACAGCCACAAGTCAATAATCAGCTCGGCCTGTCACTCACACTGCCCAAATAGGCCTAGGCCCGATACAGCCACAAGTCAATAATCAGCTCGGCCTGTCACTCACACTGCCCAAATAGGCCTAGGCCCGATACAGCCACAAGTCAATAATCAGCTCGGCCTGTCACTCACACTGCCCAAATAGGCCTAGGCCCGATACAGCCACAAGTCAATAATCAGCTCGGCCTGTCACTCACACTGCCCAAATAGGCCTAGGCCCGATACAGCCACAAGTCAATAATCAGCTCGGCCTGTCACTCACACTGCCCAAATAGGCCTAGGCCCGATACAGCCACAAGTCAATAATCAGCTCGGCCTGTCACTCACACTGCCCAAATAGGCCTAGGCCCGATACAGCCACAAGTCAATAATCAGCTCGGCCTGTCACTCACACTGCCCAAATAGGCCTAGGCCCGATACAGCCACAAGTCAATAATCAGCTCGGCCTGTCACTCACACTGCCCAAATAGGCCTAGGCCCGATACAGCCACAAGTCAATAATCAGCTCGGCCTGTCACTCACACTGCCCAAATAGGCCTAGGCCCGATACAGCCACAAGTCAATAATCAGCTCGGCCTGTCACTCACACTGCCCAAATAGGCCTAGGCCCGATACAGCCACAAGTCAATAATCAGCTCGGCCTGTCACTCACACTGCCCAAATAGGCCTAGGCCCGATACAGCCACAAGTCAATAATCAGCTCGGCCTGTCACTCACACTGCCCAAATAGGCCTAGGCCCGATACAGCCACAAGTCAATAATCAGCTCGGCCTGTCACTCACACTGCCCAAATAGGCCTAGGCCCGATACAGCCACAAGTCAATAATCAGCTCGGCCTGTCACTCACACTGCCCAAATAGGCCTAGGCCCGATACAGCCACAAGTCAATAATCAGCTCGGCCTGTCACTCACACTGCCCAAATAGGCCTAGGCCCGATACAGCCACAAGTCAATAATCAGCTCGGCCTGTCACTCACACTGCCCAAATAGGCCTAGGCCCGATACAGCCACAAGTCAATAATCAGCTCGGCCTGTCACTCACACTGCCCAAATAGGCCTAGGCCCGATACAGCCACAAGTCAATAATCAGCTCGGCCTGTCACTCACACTGCCCAAATAGGCCTAGGCCCGATACAGCCACAAGTCAATAATCAGCTCGGCCTGTCACTCACACTGCCCAAATAGGCCTAGGCCCGATACAGCCACAAGTCAATAATCAGCTCGGCCTGTCACTCACACTGCCCAAATAGGCCTAGGCCCGATACAGCCACAAGTCAATAATCAGCTCGGCCTGTCACTCACACTGCCCAAATAGGCCTAGGCCCGATACAGCCACAAGTCAATAATCAGCTCGGCCTGTCACTCACACTGCCCAAATAGGCCTAGGCCCGATACAGCCACAAGTCAATAATCAGCTCGGCCTGTCACTCACACTGCCCAAATAGGCCTAGGCCCGATACAGCCACAAGTCAATAATCAGCTCGGCCTGTCACTCACACTGCCCAAATAGGCCTAGGCCCGATACAGCCACAAGTCAATAATCAGCTCGGCCTGTCACTCACACTGCCCAAATAGGCCTAGGCCCGATACAGCCACAAGTCAATAATCAGCTCGGCCTGTCACTCACACTGCCCAAATAGGCCTAGGCCCGATACAGCCACAAGTCAATAATCAGCTCGGCCTGTCACTCACACTGCCCAAATAGGCCTAGGCCCGATACAGCCACAAGTCAATAATCAGCTCGGCCTGTCACTCACACTGCCCAAATAGGCCTAGGCCCGATACAGCCACAAGTCAATAATCAGCTCGGCCTGTCACTCACACTGCCCAAATAGGCCTAGGCCCGATACAGCCACAAGTCAATAATCAGCTCGGCCTGTCACTCACACTGCCCAAATAGGCCTAGGCCCGATACAGCCACAAGTCAATAATCAGCTCGGCCTGTCACTCACACTGCCCAAATAGGCCTAGGCCCGATACAGCCACAAGTCAATAATCAGCTCGGCCTGTCACTCACACTGCCCAAATAGGCCTAGGCCCGATACAGCCACAAGTCAATAATCAGCTCGGCCTGTCACTCACACTGCCCAAATAGGCCTAGGCCCGATACAGCCACAAGTCAATAATCAGCTCGGCCTGTCACTCACACTGCCCAAATAGGCCTAGGCCCGATACAGCCACAAGTCAATAATCAGCTCGGCCTGTCACTCACACTGCCCAAATAGGCCTAGGCCCGATACAGCCACAAGTCAATAATCAGCTCGGCCTGTCACTCACACTGCCCAAATAGGCCTAGGCCCGATACAGCCA
This sequence comes from Oncorhynchus kisutch, assembly GCF_002021735.2. NCBI lineage: Eukaryota > Metazoa > Chordata > Actinopteri > Salmoniformes > Salmonidae > Oncorhynchus > Oncorhynchus kisutch. The sequence goes on along the minus strand of NW_022261980.1, from coordinate 9,924,617 downwards.
CAAGTCAATAATCAGCTCGGCCTGTCACTCACACTGCCCAAATAGGCCTAGGCCCGATACAGCCACAAGTCAATAATCAGCTCGGCCTGTCACTCACACTGCCCAAATAGGCCTAGGCCCGATACAGCCACAAGTCAATAATCAGCTCGGCCTGTCACTCACACTGCCCAAATAGGCCTAGGCCCGATACAGCCACAAGTCAATAATCAGCTCGGCCTGTCACTCACACTGCCCAAATAGGCCTAGGCCCGATACAGCCACAAGTCAATAATCAGCTCGGCCTGTCACTCACACTGCCCAAATAGGCCTAGGCCCGATACAGCCACAAGTCAATAATCAGCTCGGCCTGTCACTCACACTGCCCAAATAGGCCTAGGCCCGATACAGCCACAAGTCAATAATCAGCTCGGCCTGTCACTCACACTGCCCAAATAGGCCTAGGCCCGATACAGCCACAAGTCAATAATCAGCTCGGCCTGTCACTCACACTGCCCAAATAGGCCTAGGCCCGATACAGCCACAAGTCAATAATCAGCTCGGCCTGTCACTCACACTGCCCAAATAGGCCTAGGCCCGATACAGCCACAAGTCAATAATCAGCTCGGCCTGTCACTCACACTGCCCAAATAGGCCTAGGCCCGATACAGCCACAAGTCAATAATCAGCTCGGCCTGTCACTCACACTGCCCAAATAGGCCTAGGCCCGATACAGCCACAAGTCAATAATCAGCTCGGCCTGTCACTCACACTGCCCAAATAGGCCTAGGCCCGATACAGCCACAAGTCAATAATCAGCTCGGCCTGTCACTCACACTGCCCAAATAGGCCTAGGCCCGATACAGCCACAAGTCAATAATCAGCTCGGCCTGTCACTCACACTGCCCAAATAGGCCTAGGCCCGATACAGCCACAAGTCAATAATCAGCTCGGCCTGTCACTCACACTGCCCAAATAGGCCTAGGCCCGATACAGCCACAAGTCAATAATCAGCTCGGCCTGTCACTCACACTGCCCAAATAGGCCTAGGCCCGATACAGCCACAAGTCAATAATCAGCTCGGCCTGTCACTCACACTGCCCAAATAGGCCTAGGCCCGATACAGCCACAAGTCAATAATCAGCTCGGCCTGTCACTCACACTGCCCAAATAGGCCTAGGCCCGATACAGCCACAAGTCAATAATCAGCTCGGCCTGTCACTCACACTGCCCAAATAGGCCTAGGCCCGATACAGCCACAAGTCAATAATCAGCTCGGCCTGTCACTCACACTGCCCAAATAGGCCTAGGCCCGATACAGCCACAAGTCAATAATCAGCTCGGCCTGTCACTCACACTGCCCAAATAGGCCTAGGCCCGATACAGCCACAAGTCAATAATCAGCTCGGCCTGTCACTCACACTGCCCAAATAGGCCTAGGCCCGATACAGCCACAAGTCAATAATCAGCTCGGCCTGTCACTCACACTGCCCAAATAGGCCTAGGCCCGATACAGCCACAAGTCAATAATCAGCTCGGCCTGTCACTCACACTGCCCAAATAGGCCTAGGCCCGATACAGCCACAAGTCAATAATCAGCTCGGCCTGTCACTCACACTGCCCAAATAGGCCTAGGCCCGATACAGCCACAAGTCAATAATCAGCTCGGCCTGTCACTCACACTGCCCAAATAGGCCTAGGCCCGATACAGCCACAAGTCAATAATCAGCTCGGCCTGTCACTCACACTGCCCAAATAGGCCTAGGCCCGATACAGCCACAAGTCAATAATCAGCTCGGCCTGTCACTCACACTGCCCAAATAGGCCTAGGCCCGATACAGCCACAAGTCAATAATCAGCTCGGCCTGTCACTCACACTGCCCAAATAGGCCTAGGCCCGATACAGCCACAAGTCAATAATCAGCTCGGCCTGTCACTCACACTGCCCAAATAGGCCTAGGCCCGATACAGCCACAAGTCAATAATCAGCTCGGCCTGTCACTCACACTGCCCAAATAGGCCTAGGCCCGATACAGCCACAAGTCAATAATCAGCTCGGCCTGTCACTCACACTGCCCAAATAGGCCTAGGCCCGATACAGCCACAAGTCAATAATCAGCTCGGCCTGTCACTCACACTGCCCAAATAGGCCTAGGCCCGATACAGCCACAAGTCAATAATCAGCTCGGCCTGTCACTCACACTGCCCAAATAGGCCTAGGCCCGATACAGCCACAAGTCAATAATCAGCTCGGCCTGTCACTCACACTGCCCAAATAGGCCTAGGCCCGATACAGCCACAAGTCAATAATCAGCTCGGCCTGTCACTCACACTGCCCAAATAGGCCTAGGCCCGATACAGCCACAAGTCAATAATCAGCTCGGCCTGTCCACTCACACTGCCCAAATAGGCCTAGGCCCGATACAGCCACAAGTCAATAATCAGCTCGGCCTGTCACTCACACTGCCCAAATAGGCCTAGGCCCGATACAGCCACAAGTCAATAATCAGCTCGGCCTGTCACTCACACTGCCCAAATAGGCCTAGGCCCGATACAGCCACAAGTCAATAATCAGCTCGGCCTGTCACTCACACTGCCCAAATAGGCCTAGGCCCGATACAGCCACAAGTCAATAATCAGCTCGGCCTGTCACTCACACTGCCCAAATAGGCCTAGGCCCGATACAGCCACAAGTCAATAATCAGCTCGGCCTGTCACTCACACTGCCCAAATAGGCCTAGGCCCGATACAGCCACAAGTCAATAATCAGCTCGGCCTGTCACTCACACTGCCCAAATAGGCCTAGGCCCGATACAGCCACAAGTCAATAATCAGCTCGGCCTGTCACTCACACTGCCCAAATAGGCCTAGGCCCGATACAGCCACAAGTCAATAATCAGCTCGGCCTGCCACTCACACTGCCCAAATAGGCCTAGGCCCGATACAGCCACAAGTCAATAATCAGCTCGGCCTGCCACTCACACTGCCCAAATAGGCCTAGGCCCGATACAGCCACAAGTCAATAATCAGCTCGGCCTGCCACTCACACTGCCCAAATAGGCCTAGGCCCGATACAGCCACAAGTCAATAATCAGCTCGGCCTGTCACTCACACTGCCCAAATAGGCCTAGGCCCGATACAGCCACAAGTCAATAATCAGCTCGGCCTGTCACTCACACTGCCCAAATAGGCCTAGGCCCGATACAGCCACAAGTCAATAATCAGCTCGGCCTGTCACTCACACTGCCCAAATAGGCCTAGGCCCGATACAGCCACAAGTCAATAATCAGCTCGGCCTGCCACTCACACTGCCCAAATAGGCCTAGGCCCGATACAGCCACAAGTCAATAATCAGCTCGGCCTGTCACTCACACTGCCCAAATAGGCCTAGGCCCGATACAGCCACAAGTCAATAATCAGCTCGGCCTGTCACTCACACTGCCCAAATAGGCCTAGGCCCGATACAGCCACAAGTCAATAATCAGCTCGGCCTGCCACTCACACTGCCCAAATAGGCCTAGGCCCGATACAGCCACAAGTCAATAATCAGCTCGGCCTGCCACTCACACTGCCCAAATAGGCCTAGGCCCGATACAGCCACAAGTCAATAATCAGCTCGGCCTGTCACTCACACTGCCCAAATAGGCCTAGGCCCGATACAGCCACAAGTCAATAATCAGCTCGGCCTGTCACTCACACTGCCCAAATAGGCCTAGGCCCGATACAGCCACAAGTCAATAATCAGCTCGGCCTGTCACTCACACTGCCCAAATAGGCCTAGGCCCGATACAGCCACAAGTCAATAATCAGCTCGGCCTGTCACTCACACTGCCCAAATAGGCCTAGGCCCGATACAGCCACAAGTCAATAATCAGCTCGGCCTGTCACTCACACTGCCCAAATAGGCCTAGGCCCGATACAGCCACAAGTCAATAATCAGCTCGGCCTGTCACTCACACTGCCCAAATAGGCCTAGGCCCGATACAGCCACAAGTCAATAATCAGCTCGGCCTGTCACTCACACTGCCCAAATAGGCCTAGGCCCGATACAGCCACAAGTCAATAATCAGCTCGGCCTGTCACTCACACTGCCCAAATAGGCCTAGGCCCGATACACTTGTGATTTGAAATAATCCACAGCTATTTATATCATTAAAAAGAAGCTAATGATCCTCTGTGGCTATAAGTCAAGATCTCTGGTAAAGTGTTGTCACCACGTGGTCCCTTTTGAGTGTATATCGTGCCCCACCCCCCTTCTCTCACTCTCTCCCCCACCACAGGTTTTATTACCTCAGTCGTAAATTCCTGGCTGAAAAACTCTCCTCACTGCCATGCAATTTTGAGGGAGAGAAAACAAAGAGCTTCTCTTGCCAATACTCCTGTTGTTGAGAATGTGGGAATTGTCCGTGCGTATTTTAAGGAACAATCCTGTCTAATTGGTTTTATTGTGTGACATCAGGAAAGACAGTAGAACAATATATAACTGTGTTTTGGTTGTGTCCACTTCCCAAATATGGGATTTTAATCTGATGGTTATATAAAATACATGATTGAATATGAAACTATTTGTTAGAAGATGTAATGTGATGCTGGCCTTCTTAACGAGATACTTGTTTAGCTGTAAAGTTTTAACTAGTCAGTGGCCACGCCCCCATGAGGCCAGACATTACATCAAGCGTCATGGAATCACCCCTTTTTCCACAGAGTATAAAAGCACTTCCTAAAAAATGTACATTAAGTCAGAACGCCGGGACGGAGTCCCCACGTTGAAATGGCTACAACTCGATAGGCCATCAGATCAGAAAACATGAAGCGGTAGCTAGATGTGAAATGGTTAAGAACTACAACTCTATAGGCCATGAGGTTAAGAACTACAACTCGATAGGCCATGAGGTTAAGAACTACAACTATGTAGGCCATGAGGTTAAGAACTACAACTCGATAGGCCATAAGATCAGAAAACATGAAGCGGTAGCTAGATGTGAAATGGTTAAGAACTACAACTCTATAGCCCATGAGGTTAAGAACTACAACTCGATAGGCCATGAGGTTAAGAACTACAACTCGATAGGCCATGATGTTAAGAACTACAACTCGATAGGCCATGAGATCAGAAAACATGAAGCGGTAGCTAGATGTGAAATGTCAATTGCAATTTCTTTCCGAATGAGCGGTTGTTCATATTCAAAGTATTAGCAATTTCTATGAGTGTAGTTATCAGCTATGAGTGTCCCACTCTCGGGCAGTCTCCACCCTCTTTCCTTTATCTTCCAAGCCGTCACATGGGTTTCGTCCGCTAGGGACTTTTTCTTTGTGTCATGTAATAAGCCATGTATGAACTAATTGTGTGTGTGTTTATGTAATTCTGTGATTTGATTAGTTAGTTTAGTAAATAAATAATTAAACCAATTTGTATAGCGCTGATTCATGATCTAGGCTAGGGTTCCAAGGATTTGTGACGTTCAGTAATGAGACTGATGAGGTAATGAAATTCATTAATGAGCGAAATGAAAACATCTGAAGAGTTATATTCGGGAAATTGACACTCTATAAACAACATGTTTCCGTTGTGCCCCGACTTCCTAGTTAATTACAGTTAAAAGATTGGTTTAATCGCGTAATTAAATGACACATAGAGAATTGATTTGATGATTTACAGTCTTCACATGTAATGATAGTCAACGACACGACAGTGTTTTGAATGATTTAGGTGTAATTATATAATTTTGGCCAAACATACATTTACTTGAGGGGAATCCAGCATCCGAACAGTGCACTGTGCACCTGCCAACTTTCCTTTCTAATTCGCAAGTGGCTGAAACCAGAGATCTGTATATAATGACGAGATGTTCATGTCTCCGTCCTAACAATGTGAGTTGTTGTCCCAAAGGCGGGAATGCAAGGGAAAAGCGTAGGTTTGCATATTATAACCATTGAACCACATTGGGCTTATTCAGGACAGATTTTGGCGAGGGTGAGCCCTATCGCTTCGCCTCTTTCTCTCGGCTAAAACTAGTGAGCGAAACTGCTCCCATCTGTCTTACTGTACTGTATGTAGCCCATGTATCTGACGCTGTCTGGACAGAAAAATTATAACATGCCAGGCTCCTTTTGTCCAGACAGCATCAGATAGCCTACATGGTCTACACGTACGGAGACAGAGGGGCGCTGTTTCAGTGGCTCGGACGCTTTATCTGAGATTGATTCATCTTTCTGTCGGCACGCATCTCGGTCAAATAAATGATCAATATTTCAATATTTTATTTGGATGGACAAGGAGTACAGTAGAGCGGGCCAGGCCCCTTGGCGCCCGGTCATAACTCCGACCCTAGTACACTCCTTAGGCCTACTCCTGGGTCCCGTGAGCTCCAGTAAATGTTTGTTCTCTCCAGAATGATGTATTAATTGTCTGTGTCCTCTAACACTGTTGTAGTTGATCAAATAGACTTGCTCCTCAAGCCAGTAGTCCTCCCATCCCATCTCTCCATAGCACTGTCTTTACTATCATTAAATGAAGACTTTTAGTTTTTATCAAAGATTCTCTGTAATTAGTATTACGTGATTAAACTGATTAATCATGTAACTGTAATTAACTAGGAAGTCGGGGCACCAAGGAAAATATTCAGATTACAAAGTTATAATTTCCTAATATAACTTTTCAGATATTTTATATCTGATCAATTAGTCTTCGAATTAATGAATTATTGTCACGAATCTCGCCGAAGATGGTGCCTCTTCCTGTTCGGGCGGCGCTCGGCGGTCGTCGTTGCCGGCCTATTAGCTGCCATCGATTCCCTTTCCGTTTGTTTCTGTTTATTGGGTAATTGGGTACACCTGTTTTGAGTTAGTGTTTGTTTGTAGGCTATTTAAGTGCACTAGGCCCGCTGGGTATTTGTGCGGGTTTGTTTTCTGTATTCTAGTGTATGAGTGTTATCAGTATTTTTCCGGACAGGTTTAGTCCGTTGTATTTTGGGACGGGTTGTTTCATGCGCCCTTGTGTTTTGCATGTCCGTGGCTCCACTGTCTTTGGAATAAAAGATCCACGTACGGAATGACCTGCTCTCTGCGCTTGACTCCTCCACTCACCGTTCATAGAAGTTGTAACAATTATTTACTTTACCTCATTTAATCTCATTCCAAACGTCGTAAATTGTTGGTTATCTGCACGAACCAAGTCTTCACTATGAGTCATCCATACATCAATTGTCTTAAATCATTTATTTACTAACTAAGTAATTCACAGAAATGCATAAACAAACAAACAGAGTCAATATGGTTACAAGAAATGACAAGGGAATGTGCCCTAGTGGGCTAAACCGGCATGGCAGCTTGTTGTACAAAAGGTAAGTGGGGGTCAACTGAGAAGACAACACACAGTTGATAATTCTAACAATTGATATGCTAATCCTTGCACATGAACGCTCACTCATTCGGGAACAATTGCAATCAATATATAAATTTATGCTCAGTGTGTCGTCGGGATCTCTGCTGAAAAGTTAGTTTCTGTTGGAGAGTTTCCGTCCTCTCTCTCTCTGTCGTGGTTAGAGTGGAGAGTTCAGAGTGACATTCATTCATGTCGTTATGGATAGATGTGTCGGCGGTTGTCGTTCTTCGCGTTCAATGATACCGAATTCCTAGCTGCAGACTAGTAATTAATATCAAAGACTTGTTCTTATTCTGTCGGTATCGATAGTCTAAGAGTTTAACCACATGGTATGGTTAAAAGATTCAGCAATTGTCTCAAACCTTGGCCCTCTCTTTATCGAGGTAAGCTGGTCTGCAACCTTTGTCCTCTCGTGATTGAGAGAAAACATGGTCTGTTGAGACATTCTCAAAGTTGGGGTTTTATTCGGGAGTTGCAGACAAGGGCTTGTCCCAGGATGCCCGACCCGAACTGGGCTCATGGGCGGTCCTCTGATTTAGTTCAACTCAAAAGGGAATTGGAGTTTCCTTCATTAAACAGTCCAAAATCACATTACACAATTTTACAAACAGTATCATCCTCACTCATTCATCTTATACAACAATTAGATGTAAACCTCATATCTGAGGCTATTATATAAACAGCGTTATGGTAATGTGGCCGCACCGTCTCCCATGAGCTTCCCCAAGTTGTACCAAATGGACCAGTTCGTAGCTGGATTCTTCACCGATCTTTTATACCTTCTCCGGAACATAAATGTTGTTCGGACCTCAAGTTCTGTGAGGTGGAAGAAATTCCTTTGTTCTCTATGAAAACTCACTCTGTCTCTGTACTGTGGCCATGAGGAGATGATCTCCTCAGGAATGTACAACCTGTCTGACCACAGCAGCCTAGTTGTAGGAGGCAGGGAGAGGGGGATGGGGCTTGCTGTACCCAAAGAGGGCAACATCATGACAGCACCCATCTTCAAGACACTTAAAGCCAGTAGTCCTCTCATCCCATCTCTCCATAGAACCCATCTTTAAGACACTCAAGCCAGTAGTCCACCCATCCCAGTTCTCCATAGTTCCCGTCTTCAAAACATTCAAGCCAGTAGGCCTCTCATCCAAGCCCTCCACAAGCACAGAGAGACCTACCTGTATTTAAATAGAAAAGTCCAGTCCTTTCTTCTCTATGACTATGAAACCTAACATAAAACTATTCATCAATAAACTGCAAGTCTTCATCAACAACAACCTTACGAAGATTTCCAGGGAGAACACCTGACCCGGTTGCTGCTGCCACCTGGGGATATAGAGTGTCTGTGGTAGTGGATGACTAACGGGGAGAACACCTGACCCGGTTGCTGCTGCCACCTGGGGATATAGAGTGTCTGTGGTAGTGGATGACTAACGGGGAGAACACCTGACCCGGTTGCTGCTTCCACCTGGGGATGTAGAGTGTCTGTGGTAGTGGATGACTAACGGGGAGAACACCTGACCCGGTTGCTGCTGCCACCTGGGGATGTAGAGTGTCTGTGGTAGTGGATGACTAACGGGGAGAACACCTGACCCGGTTGCTGCTGCCCCCTGGTGATGTAGAGTGTCTGTGGTAGTGGATGACTAACGGGGAGAACACCTGACCCGGTTGCTGCTGCCCCCTGGTGATGTAGAGTGTCTGTGGTAGTGGATGACTAACGGGGAGAACACCTGACCCGGTTGCTGCTTCCACCTGGGGATGTAGAGTGTCTGTGGTAGTGGATGACTAACGGGGAGAACACCTGACCCGGTTGCTGCTGCCACCTGGGGATGTAGAGTGTAGAGTGTCTGTGGTAGTGGATGACTAACGGGGAGAACACCTGACCCGGTTGCTGCTGCCACCTGGGGATGTAGAGTGTCTGTGGTAGTGGATGACTAACAGGGAGAACACCTGACCCGGTTGCTGCTGCCACCTGGGGATGTAGAGTGTCTGTGGTAGTGGATGACCAACGGGGAGAACACCTGACCCGGTTGCTGCTGCCACCTGGGGATGTAGAGTGTCTGTGGTAGTGGATGACTAACAGGGAGAACACCTGACCCGGTTGCTGCTTCCACCTGGGGATGTAGAGTGTCTGTGGTAGTGGATGACTAACAGGGAGAACACCTGACCCGGTTGCTGCTGCCACCTGGGGATGTAGAGTGTCTGTGGTAGTGGATGACTAACGGGGAGAACACCTGACCCGGTTGCTGCTTCCACCTGGGGATGTAGAGTGTAGAGTGTCTGTGGTAGTGGATGACTAACGGGGAGAACACCTGACCCGGTTGCTGCTGCCACCTGGGGATGTAGAGTGTAGAGTGTCTGTGGTAGTGGATGACTAACGGGGAGAACACCTGACCCGGTTGCTGCTGCCACCTGGTGATGTAGAGTGTAGAGTGTCTGTGGTAGTGGATGACTAACTCGTCTCCTAAAACTGACCTATTTCATAGCAAAGGCTAAATGTCAATGGGTGAACAAAAATTCAGTGGGTTGTTTGATGCAATAATCAAAGCCATGTTGCCATCTTCATGCTCTGCATCTCAGTTGTGTTGTTGCTAAACCGTTGTCACCTTCTTTTCCCATGTTAGTGTTACATTTCTAGTATTAGTTGGCTACTATAACATGCATATTACGGTTCTTTACAGAACGTAGGTTTGTGAATAGATATTTAAGGACCTAGGTGCAGACAGTTCTAGTTGTGTCTAACTGCGTCAACCCAAAAAGTTAGAAAACCCTGGTTCTAATGGGTTAAACAGTCCAAAGGCAGAGGAAGGCGCCAAACAGCCAATTCTCCTCTCTCTCCTCTCTCTCTTCTCTCCTCTCTCTCTTCTCTCTCTTCTCTCCTCTCTCTCTTCTCTCCTCTCTCTCTTCTCTCCTCTCTCTCTTCTCTCTCTTCTCTCCTCTCTCTCTTCTCTCTCTTCTCTCCTCTCTCTCTTCTCTCCTCTCTCTCCACTCTCTCTTCTCTCCTCGCTCTCTTCTCTCCTCTCTCTCCTCTCTCTCCTCTCTCTCTTCTCTCCTCTCCTCTCTCTCTTCTCTCCTCTCTCTCCTCTCTCTTCTCTCCTCTCTCTCCTCTCTCTCTTCTCTCCTCTCTCTCCTCTCTCTCTTCTCTCCTCTCTCTCCTCTCTCTCTTCTCTCCTCTCTCTCCTCTCTCTCTTCTCTCCTCTCTCTCCTCTCTCTCTTCTCTCCTCTCTCTCCTCTCTCCTCTCTCCTCTCTCCTCTCTCTCCTCTCTCTCCTCTCTCTCCTCTCTCTCTTCTCTCCTCTCTCCCACGTTGGATTAAAGGAAGCAAGAGTAGGGGATGGAAATGGAACTCTTTATTAAAGACCGCTCGCTTCCTCAGGAGTCACTGTCCCTCGGGAAACAATCTTATCGTGTTCATTTTTGATACGATGCTCACACACAGCCATGACTCTCTACCCTGATCTCTGCATATTTAGAAATAGATGCAATAAATTAACTACAATAGACAGGATGTACAATATACAGGGTACAGATGTAGGATCTTAATTTGATCACCCTGTTGCAGGGTAACTTTCCTGCAATGCAGGACATTTTAAACTTGTAGTGTATTTGACGTTTTTAAATGCTTCTGAAGTTTGTAATTTCAACTTTGAAATTTCAGACTTGAATTTCCCTTACAAAAAATATACACTACCATTCAAAAGTTTGGGGTCACTTAGAAATGTCCTCTTTACTGAAAGAAAAGCACTTTTTTTGTCCATTAAAATAACATCAAATTGATCATTTCCAGAAACACACATTGATAATGTTGTAAATGACTATTGTAGCTGGAAACAGCAAATTTTTTATGGAATATCTACATAGGCATACAGAGGCCCATTATCAGCAACCATCACTGTTCCAATGGCACATTGTGTTAGCTAATCCAAGTTTATAATTTTAAAAGGCTAATTGATCATTAGAAAACCCTTTTGTAGTTATGTTAGCACAGCTGAAAACTGTTGTGCTCATTAAATAACCACTAGTGGCAGGTAGCCTAGTGGTTAGAGCATTGGGCCAGTAACTGAAAGGTTGCTACATCATATCCCTGAGCTGACAAGGTAAAAATCTGTCGTTCTACCCCTGAACAAGGCAGTTAACCCACTGTTCCTAGGCCGTCATTGTGAATAAGAATTTGTTTTTAACTGACTTGCCAAGTTAAATAAACTGCCCTTCTTTAGACTAGTTGAGTATCTGGAGCATCAGCATTTGTGGGTTTGATTACAGACTCAAAATGGCCAGAAACAAAGACCTTTCTTCTGAAACTCGTCAGTCTATTCTTGTTCTGAGAAATGAAGGCTATTCCGTGCGAGAAACTGGCAAGTACTGAAGATCTCGTACACCGCTGTGTACTACTCCCTTCACAGAACAGCGGAAACTGGCTCTAACCAGAATAGAAAGAGGAGTGGGAGGCCCTGGTGCACAACTGAGCAAGACGACAAGTACATTAGAATGTCTAGTTTGAGAAACAGACGCCTAACAAGTCCTCAACGGGCAGCTTCATTAAATAGTACCTGCAAAACACAACGTCAACAGTGAACAGGCGACTCCGGGATGCTGGCCTTCTAGGCAGAGTTCCTCTGTCCAGTGTCTATGTTATTTTGCCCATCTTAATCTTTTCTTTTTATTGGCCAGTCTGAGATAAGTATTTTTCTTTGCAACTCTGCCTAGAAGGCCAGCATCCCAAATGTAATAGTTTTACTGTAAATGATCACAAGGAAACTAATTCAATACCCAGAGGGATATCCATTTTTATACAGATTTATGGCTGACTCATAGTCTTTGTTCACTCGAACCTTATAAGACATTACACAACACAACATATTCTCACAAATGTACAATCTGATATGAACAATGTTTTTGAACCGTATCCGTCAGAAAGACCAGGACAGGAGTATACAGTTTACAGTATACAGTATACAGTATCCCGCAGTATACTGAACGGTATCCGTCAGAAAGACCAGAACAGGAGTATACAGTATACAGTATCCCGCAGTATACTGAACCGTATCCGTCAGAAAGATCAGAACAGGAGTATACAGTATCAGTATCCCGCAGTATACTGAACGGTATCCGTCAGAAAGACCAGAACAGCAGTATACAGTATACAGTATACAGTATACAGTATACAGTATCCCGCAGTATACTGAACATGCTCTTAAAAACCTTCAGACATTCCAGTCCCTCATGGATCATATCAAATCATATGTTATTAGTCACATGCGCCGAATACAACAGGTGTAGATCAAGTGTTTTTGTGCTGGTCAAGGGCAGTTAAGTCTGGAGTGAACCAAGGGCTGTACCTGTTCTTATTTCTAAATGTTTTGAAAGGGGCATGTTTATTTAAGATGGTGAGGAAAGCACTTTTAAAGAACAACCAGGTATCCTCTACTAACGGGATGAGGTCAACATCATTCCAGGATACCCGGGCCAGATCGATTAGAAAGGCCTGCTCGCAGAAGTGTTTTAGGGAGAGTTTGTCAGTGATGAGGGGTGGTCATTTGACCACGGACCCATAACGGACGCAGGCAATGAGGCAGTGATCGCTGCGATCCTGGTTGAAAACAGCAGAGGTGTATTTAGAGGGCAAGTTGGTCAGGATGATATCTATGAGGGTGCCCATGTTAACGGATTTGGAGTTGTACCTGGTTCCTTGATAATTTGAGTGAGATTGAGAGCATCTCGCTTAGATTGTAGGACGGCCAGGGTGTTAACCATATCCTAGTTTAGGTCACCTAGCAGTAAACTCGGACAATTAGATGGGCGGGGGACAATCAATTCACGTATGGTGTCCAGGGCACAGCTGGGAACTAAGGGGGGGTCTATAACAAGCAGCAACAGTGAGGGACTTATTTCTGGGGAGATGGAGCTTTAAAAGTAGAAGCTCAAACTGTTTGGGCATAGACCTGGATAGTAATGACAGAACTCTGCAGGCTATCTCTACAGTAGATTGCAATTCCGCCCCCTTTAGCAGTTCTGTCTTGAAGGAAAATGTTGTAACTGGGGATGGAAATTTCAGAATTTTTGGTGACCTAATGTTTGAGGTTAGGGTTCTGAGAGGGTAAATGCTAGGTCTAATGTTTGAGGTTAGGGTTCTGAGAGAGTGAATGCTAGGTCTAATGTTTGAGGTTAGAGTTCTGAGAATGTAAATGCTAGGTCTGTTTGAGGTTAGGATTCTGAGAGGGTAACTGCTAGGTCTAATGTTTGAGGTTAGGGTTCTGGGAATGTAAATGCTAGGTCTAATGTTTGAGGTTAGGATTCTGAGAATGTAAATGCTAGGTCTAATGTTTGAGGTTAGGGTTCTGAGAATGTAAATGCTAGGTCTAATGTTTGAGGTTAGGGTTCTGAGAATGTAAATGCTAGGTCTAATGTTTGAGGTTAGGATTCTGAGAATGTAAATGCTAGGTCTAATGTTTGAGGTTAGGGTTCTGAGAATGTAAATGCTAGGTCTAATGTTTGAGGTTAGGGTTCTGAGAATGTAAATGCTAGGTCTGTTTGAGGTTAGGGTTCTGAGAGGATAACTGCTAGGTCTAATGTTTGAGGTTAGGGTTCTGAAAGGGTAATTGCTAGGTCTGTACCTTAACGTAAGTTCTATGCAGAGAGTGGGGTACGTGGCTAAAGTGCAAACCGATAATTCATTTTCGAATTGGTCGGGCTGTCAATGGGATGCTGAGTCTCTCCCATGGGAGAAGGTCAGGTGGCAAACAAGTCAGGCTGCTCAGCTGATTGGTTGACATACTGTAAACTGAGAAAATATGTGACTAAACTTAACAGAAAAATAAGAAATTGTGTTACTAAAACAAGGTAAATGACATAAATAATCATGGAAAAAGACGTTGAAGCACCATAACTTATATTATGGGCAGAGAACCCTATTCATCTCCATCGTTCACTGAAGTTGAGGGGTCATTTATAACAAAACCTTTTGATATAAACAATCATTTCAATGACTATTTCAGTGGTACAGTGGACAAACAGGGAAGTGAAATGACAACAGTGAACCATCATAGTTGTGTATTGAAGATCTAATAATGAAAGAGAAAGATTTCTGTTTTGAATTTGGTCAAGTTTGAGTGGAAAAGGTGGGAAAACGATTGTTATCCACCAATAATGATAAGCCACCAGGTATAGACAACCTAGATGGGAACCTATTGGGAATCGTAGCAGACTGTATTACCACCAGGTATAGACAACCTAGATGGAAAACTATTAGGAATGGTAGCAGACTGTATTACCACCAGGTATAGACAACCTAGATGGAAAACTATTAGGAATGGTAGCAGACTGTATTACCACCAGGTATAGACAACCTAGATGGAAAACTATTAGGAATGGTAGCAGACTGTATTACCACCAGGTATAGACAACCTAGATGGGAACCTATTGGGAATGGTAGCAGACTGTATTACCACCAGGTATAGACAACCTAGATGGAAAACTATTGGGAATGGTAGCAGACTGTATTACCACCAGGTATAGACAACCTAGATGGAAAACTATTGGGAATGGTAGCAGACTGTATTACCACCAGGTATAGACAACCTAGATGGAAAACTATTAGGAATGGTAGCAGACTATATTGACACCCTTATTTGCAATGTCTTTAACCAAAGCCTCAAGGAGTGTGTGTGTCCACAGACGTGGAAGGAAACTACCTAAAAATAGTAAAGCACCCTTTGCTGGCTCTAACAGCCGACCAATCAGTTTGCTGCCTGTTCTTAGTAAACTGATGGAGAAAATTGTGTTTGAACAAACTACTGACTTTCAGCATGCCTATAGAGAAGGGCAACTCAACTTGTACTGCACTGACTCAGATGACTGTTGATTGGCTAAAATAAATGGATTATTATTGGAGCTGTATTGTTAGATTTCAGTGCAATATTTTATGTTATTAATTATAATTTGATATTGATAAAAACTCACTTGTTATGGCTTTACATGATCTGCCATCACATGGTTGGAGAGTTCCTAAGCCAATAGAGCTCAGAGAGTATTCTTCAATGGAAGCTTCTCTGACATCAGATATGTACAGTGTGGTGTCCCTCAGGGCAGTTGCCTTGGACCATTACTCTTCTCTATTTTTACAAATGATTTGCCACTTGTCTTACAAGAAGCTAAAATGACTATGTATGCTGATGATTGTACACGCTACGCATCAACACCTACAGCCAGTGAGCTCACTGAGACTCTTAACAAGGAGTTACAGTCCGTGTCAGAATGGGTCATTCAAAAATAAACTGGTCTTGAATACATCTAAATCAAAAAGCATTGTGTTTGGTTCAAAGCATTCTCTTAGACCTAAACCTCATCTGGAGTTGTGCATTGTAAGTAAGAATTTGTTCTTAACCGACTAGACTAGTTAAATAATAATAATAATAATAATAATAATAATAAATAAAGCTTCAATAAAATGAATACTTTTTTTAAAGGGTGTGCCCATTGAACAAGTTGAACAAGTTGAACTACTAGGAGTAATCATGGTCAAGTCATATTGACAGAGTTGTTGTGAAGATGGGGAGAGGTACAGTGAGGGGGAAAAGTATTTGATCCCCTGCTGATTTTGTACGTTTGCCCACTGACAAAGAAATGATCAGTCTATAATTTTAATGGTAGGTTTATTTGAACAGTGAGAGACAGAATAACAACAACAAAAAAATCCAGAAAAACACATCACTGTATGTCTGTTATAAAAAAGATGTTCTGGGTTTTTGACACAAAGATCACCTGTACTAGTTGTTCAGACTCTGTAATGTGGTCTGGTGGAGCAAAGAAAGACCTAGCAAAGCTGCAGCTGGCTCAAAACAGAGCAGTACGCCTTGTGCTTAACTGGCACACACAGTCTTTTACAGAAACATTTTGTGTGTTGAAAATGCCTAACCACTTGTATAATCTATTTGCATACACTTCAAACAGACATACATTTCCCACCAGACACACAACTATGGGTTTCTTCACGGTACCCAAACCAAAAACAGATTTAATGCATCGCTCAGTTATGTATAGAGCCATGTCATCGTGTAATGCTCTGCCACCAGAGGTTACTCAGGCAAAAAGCAAGTTTAGCTTTAAAAAAAACTATTGTATCACAGCTCCTCTCCTCTTTCTAAAGATCAAATGTAACTGTGCTGTATATAAGAATATGAATATGTATATAGGAATATTGTGTAAATAGTATTTTTGTTGTCTCTTGGTGTCTTTCCTATATCTCACTCATTCTTTTCATTATTATTTTTAATTTAATGTCCTTGTCTTGACTGTTCTGTACTTTGTCATATACAGTATTTGAACATTTTATGTGGACCCCAGGTAGAGTAGCTGATGCATGTTCAGTAGTTAATGGACCCCAGGAAGAGTAGCTGATGCATGTTCAGTAGTTAATGGACCCCAGGTAGAGTAGCTGATGCATGTTCAGTAGTTAATGGACCCCAGGTAGAGTAGCTGATGCATGTTCAGTAGTTAATGGACCCCAGGAAGAGTAGCTGATGCATGTTCAGTAGTTAATGGACCCCAGGTAGAGTAGCTGATGCATGTTCAGTAGTTAATGGACCCCAGGTAGAGTAGCTGATGCATGTTCAGTAGTTAATGGACCCCAGGTAGAGTAGCTGATGCATGTTCAGTAGTTAATGGACCCCAGGTAGAGTAGCTGATGCATGTTCAGTAGTTAATGGACCCCAGGTAGAGTAGCTGATGCATGTTCAGTAGTTAATGGACCCCAGGTAGAGTAGCTGATGCATGTTCAGTAGTTAATGGACCCCAGGTAGAGTAGCTGATGCATGTTCAGTAGTTAATGGACCCCAGGTAGAGTAGCTGCTGCATGTGCAGTAGTTAATGGACCCCAGGAAGAGTAGCTGCTGCATGTGCAGTAGTTAATGGACCCCAGGTAGAGTAGCTGATGCATGTTCAGTAGTTAATGGACCCCAGGAAGAGTAGCTGCTGCATGTGCAGTAGTTAATGGACCCCAGGTAGAGTAGCTGATGCATGTTCAGTAGTTAATGGACCCCAGGTAGAGTAGCTGCTGCATGTGCAGTAGTTAATGGACCCCAGGTAGAGTAGCTGATGCATGTTCAGTAGTTAATGGACCCCAGGAAGAGTAGCTGCTGCATGTGCAGTAGTTAATGGACCCCAGGTAGAGTAGCTGCTGCATGTGCAGTAGTTAATGGACCCCAGGTAGAGTAGCTGATGCATGTGCAGTAGTTAATGGACCCCAGGAAGAGTAGCTGATGCATGTGCAGTAGTTAATGGACCCCAGGTTGAGTAGCTGCTGCATGTTCAGTAGTTAATGGACCCCAGGAAGAGTAGCTGATGCATGTGCAGTAGTTAATGGACCCCAGGTAGAGTAGCTGCTGCATGTGCAGTAGTTAATGGACCCCAGGAAGAGTAGCTGATGCATGTGCAGTAGTTAATGGACCCTAGGTAGAGTAGCTGCTGCATGTATAGTAGTTAATGGACCCCAGGAAGAGTAGCTGCTGCATGTGCAGTAGTTAATGGACCCCAGGTAGAGTAGCTGCTGCATGTGCAGTAGTTAATGGACCCCAGGAAGAGTAGCTGCTGCATGTGCAGTAGTTAATGGACCCCAGGAAGAGTAGCTGCTGCATGTGCAGTAGTTAATGGACCCCAGGTAGAGTAGCTGCTGCATGTGCAGTAGTTAATGGACCCCAGGAAGAGTAGCTGCTAAATTTGCAGTAGTTAATGGACCCCAGGAAGAGTAGCTGCTGCATGTGCAGTAGTTAATGGACCCCAGGAAGGGTAGCTGCTAAATTTGCAGTAGTTAATGGACCCCAGGAAGAGTAGCTGCTGCATGTGCAGTAGTTAATGGACCCCAGGAAGGGTAGCTGCTAAATTTGCAGTAGTTAATGGACCCCAGGAAGGGTAGCTGCTAAATTTGCAGTAGTTAATGGACCCCAGGAAGAGTAGCTGCTGCATGTGCAGTAGTTAATGGACCCCAGGAAGGGTAGCTGCTAAATTTGCAGTAGTTAATGGACCCCAGGAAGAGTAGCTGCTAAATTTGCAGTAGCTAATGGGGATCCTAATAAACTCAACTATGTCACAGCATCCCCTACTGGTGACTGAAGAGAGATCCCCTGTATAACTCCTTCCAACACCCCCCCCCCCCCCCCCCCCCCGCCTCCCAACCCATCTTCCCAGCCGCACAACAAAATATCGTCATTGTCTACAATCACCCTGAACACATATTCAGGAGGAACGAATTGCTTTCTGCTAAGCCGATTATCCATGTGGACATATTCCGATAAATGTTTGTGGAATAGTACAGAGCTGCTTCTACAATAGCAGCTGCACTGGGTAGCAGGGCGACAATACAAGCACTCAGTGCTGTAGCTCTCTAAAATAATTAGTGTTCACTCCTCGCTCGTATCTCCTCTCACTCTTCAGTCTCATCTTCAGTATACCACTCGCTGAGTTTCCCATATTAGCTCTCTGCTTCAACTCTTAGGGGAGATCTCCTTCGGGAAGGGGGAAGGAAGGGGGTGGGGGTAGGAGGGATACTCAGCCCTCAGAGACCTGACAGTTTACTGTAATAGAATCGTGTGTGGTGAAAGTGAAATGTAATAGAATCGTGTGTGGTGAAAGTAAGGGGAGACAGAGGGATGAGCTTAGCAAACCCCTTGGGTAGCATTTTATGGTTCACTCAGTTCTGTGAAGGCGATGAGACTGGGTAGTAGGTATTGAGACAGGCAGCGTTTCTCACACACATACAGTAGATAAATGTGATTCCCTCCCACCCCCCCAGGGAACACTAATGAGGTGATTAAAATGAATGGGGAAATAATTTATGCTCCTGAGAAAGGATATATTTTCCAGGTTCAATGTCTTGAGCATCTGCTTAATGTATAAACACTTAATAATCATTACATTTACAATTTAGTCAGTTAGCAGACGCTCTTATCCAGAGTAGTCAGTGTATACATTTTCATATTGTCTTGTCATTAGTCTTGTTTGAATACTCTACACTGTAGTTACACTGAACCTGCATTAGTACATTGTACTGTATGTGCATAACAACCAACTGCATAGGTATTAGGGGCCCATATTGTAAAGCGAGACTGAAGAAACACTTTGTAGGTCTGTAACGTGATGGTATTGTCAATATCAGCAGTACGCTTTTATTTTGAAAGTCATACTTTTATTCTGACATGCTCTGCCGACTACGCCAGTTATAAGATGGGTAAAAACCTTATGCCTTCACGGCCAAAAGTCATATTCCTTCATAATGGAAGATATCTGTGAGAAATAGATGAAAAACCAAACGAACCAACATGAAGCAGATGATGTATTATCCGCGTTATACGTCACATAAAGGGCCCCGTTTAAACCACGGAGGGCCAATTAGTCTCAACAAAGGCAACAGTAAAGCCACACAAACACAGCCAATGAACACCAACAAAGTGTTACAGATCCAATGACCTTTCAGACTCAGGCCTCATTATGGGCAGCTGCAGCCCCTTTGATATTCATGGTTATGTTTGTTAGCTTTTTTTCCACCGCCAAAAATGTTGTCGGAACAAACGTGATTATCTGTTTTCTTTCAGGGCAACTTATCACACTCACTATGTTCATTTATGCAGTGTACCGCTGATGATATCTCGTGAATTTACATGACGTGGATTTTAAAGGTCAAAACAAATTATCAAACAAGTCTTGTCTAATTGCCCCAAAAGGAAATGTAGACCACATAAGTAGAATGACTAGTATTGTCACGTTCTGACCTTAGTTCCTTTGTTATGTCTTTGTTTTAGTATGGTCAGGGCGTGAGTTGGGTTGTCTATGTTCGTTTTTCTATCATTTGGGATTTCTGTGTTCGGCCTAGTATGGTTCTCAATCAGAGGCAGCTGTCAATCGTTGTCCCTGATTGAGAATCATATTTAGGTAGCCTGGTTTGCCTTTTGAGTTGTGGGTGTTTGTCTTCCGTGTCAGTGCTTGTTGCCACACGGGACTGTTTCGTTTATTCACGTTTATTGTTTTGTTCCAGTGTTCTGTTGTGTTTTGATTAAACATTATGGACACTTACCACGCTGCGCATTGGTCCTCCGATCCTTCTCGCTACTCCTCCTCAGAAGAGGAGGACGAGATCCGTTACAAGTATAATGACTAGTATAATGACTAGTATAATGACTAGTATAATGACCAGTATAATGACTAGTATAATGACCAGTATAATGACTAGTATAATGACCAGTATAATGACTAGTATAATGACTAGTATAATGACCAGTATAATGACTAGTATAATGACTAGTATAATGACTAGTATAACGACCAGTATAATGACTAGTATAATGACTAGTATAACGACCAGTATAATGACCAGTATAATGACTAGTAGAATGACTAGTATAATGACCAGTATAATGACTAGCAGAATGACCAGTATAATAACCAGTATAATGACCAGTATAATGACCAGTAGATTAACCAGTAGAATGACTAGCAGATTGACCAGTATAATGACCAGTATAATGACCAGTAGATTAACCAGTATAATGACTAGTATAATGACTAGTAGAATGACCAGTATAATGACCAGTATAATGACCAGTATAATGACTAGTATAATGACTAGTATAATGACCAGTAAAATGACCAGTATAATGACCAGTATAATGACTAGTATAATGACTAGTATAATGACCAGTAGAATGACCAGTATAATGACCAGTATAATGACTAGTATAATGACCAGTAAAATGACCAGTATAATGACCAGTATAATGACTAGTATAATGACTCGTATAATGACCAGTAGAATGACCAGTATAATGACTAGTATAATGACCAGTATAATGACCAGTATAATGACCAGTAGATTGACCAGTATAATGACCAGTAGATTGACCAGTATAATGACCAGTAGAATGACTAGTAGAATGACCAGTATAATGACTAGTATAAGGACCAGTATAATGACCAGTATAATGACTAGCAGAATGACTAATAGATGCACTAGTATAATGACCAGTAGATTGACTAGTATAATGACTAGTATATTGACCAGTATAATGACCAGTATAATGACTAGAATAATGACTAGCAGAATGACTAATAGATGCACTAGTATAATGACCAGTATAATGACCAGTATAATGACTAGCAGAATGACTAATAGATGCACTAGTATAATGACCAGTATAATGACCAGTATAATGACTAGCAGAATGACTAATAGATGCACTAGTATAATGACCAGTATAATGACTAGCAGAATGACTAATATATGCACTAGTATAATGACCAGTATAATGACCAGTATAATGACTAGCAGAATGACTAATAGATGCACTAGTATAATGACCAGTATAATGACCAGTATAATGACTAGCAGAATGACTAATAGATGCACTAGTATAATGACCAGTATAATGACTAGCAGAATGACTAGTATAATGGCCAGTATAATGACTAGCAGAATGACCAGTATAATGACTAGCAGAATGACTAATAGATGCACTAGTAATTCTGCTCATATGGTGTTTCCTACAATATGCAGTAGGTCCGGAAACATTGCTGAAAATAATTCCTATAACATTTAAATGTATTTACATTCTCCATCTGGTATTCATTAAAATGCAAAACAGTGACCACCCAATCATGAGTGATAACTGCATCAAATGTAACCATTCCTGCTTAAGTAATTCAATCTCTCTCAAATTCAGAGTAAATCTAAATTACTACGTTTAAAGCTGCACTATGCAGAAAACGCTCCGCCATTTCCTGATTGCAAAATTTCTCAAAGTTTGCCTAATTTCAGATTATATGACAAAACAAGCAAGTTTAGTGGAGAGAATCATCGTAGCATCTAAACCCACTGTGAAGTATATTTCCCATAACTAAACAGATTATATTTCCAGCTCTTTGAAACTGGTGTACTAAACCGAAAGTCAAAGATGCACATGTTTTACTTAAGAACGGCAAAGCATAGAAATAGCACACATAGAACTGATCTACCTCTTCTTAGACTTGCTTTCAATGAGAAAGACAGATCTATAACTCACGTTTCTCTGTGAATTTGGTTGCATCCCTCGAAAAAGTTAGGTATTGCAGCTGCAATTTTCCAGCTCAGATTGGTGTGAAAGAAGAAAAAATATATATTTAGGAAAGACAAATCATTCATGTGAGTGATGGTCTCCCTCCCATACTAAATGTGTTGCAATCGTTTCCCTTCACGCCCCTCTCTCAATATTTTCTCTCTTCACGTGTTGCCATAGGAACATGAAGACATACTGTGTTCTGCAAGTTTTTGTCTTCAAACTGAAGAGTTCATTTATAGTTTTCAACTCAAGGTCTCAATTCACAAGGGTAAGGTTATAGACCAGCAGACAATGCAGCCCCTCTTAGACCTTGGGTTGCATCCATAGGAGTGCAAGCTGCAGTAATGCGGAGGTTTTAGTCCAGGGAAAGCAGTAGGGGTAATGTAGATTAGAAATACAACTAGACAGAGCAGCAGAATGTGTGGGTAGAAACAGTAGAAAATCCATAAACCAGATCATGTGAATCCAACACACAGACATTTTAAATTATTGCAACCCATAATTATATTATACCAGCATTGTTGTCAGAACTCTGTAACTCAACCTGTAATAAAGTCTATGAACCTTTTTGTTTCACAGGGACTGAAATTTCCAAGGCAGGCTAACTTTTACAGCTCCCATATCTCTTTCAGTCCCTTTACTGTGTGAGACTCCCTGGCAGACCTACCTCAGTGTCACAATGTTTACACAAAGAGACGGAAATGGACTTCAATGAGATCAGCTGACTTCTGATGTTTGTTGGTTTCTCTATAGTGGTGTGTGTCCTCTATAGTGGTGTGTGTCCTCTATAGTGGTGTGTGTTCTCTATAGTGGTGTGTGTTCTCTATAGTGGTGTGTGTCCTCTATAGTGGTGTGTGTCCTCTATAGTGGTGTGTGTCCTCTATAGTGGTGTGTGTTCTCTATAGTGGTGTGTGTCCTCTATAGTGGTGTGTGTTCTCTATAGTGGTGTGTCTCCTCTATAGTGGTGTGTGTTCTGTTATCTATAGTGGTGTGTGTTCTCTATAGTGGTGTGTGTGGTGTGTCTCCTCTATAGTGGTGTGTGTTCTCTATAGTGGTGTGTGTTCTCTATAGTGGTGTGTGTTCTCTATAGTGGTGTGTGTCCTCTATAGTGGTGTGTGTCCTCTATAGTGGTGTGTGTCCTCTATAGTGGTGTGTGTCCTCTATAGTGGTGTGTGTTCTCTATAGTGGTGTGTGTCCTCTATAGTGGTGTGTGTTCTCTATAGTGGTGTGTCTCCTCTATAGTGGTGTGTGTTCTGTTATCTATAGTGGTGTGTGTTCTCTATAGTGGTGTGTGTGGTGTGTCTCCTCTATAGTGGTGTGTGTTCTCTATAGTGGTGTGTGTTCTCTATAGTGGTGTGTGTCCTCTATAGTGGTGTGTGTTCTGTTATCTATAGTGGTGTGTGTTCTCTATAGTGGTGTGTGTTCTCTATAGTGGTGTGTGTTCTCTATAGTGGTGTGTGTTCTCTGTAGTGGTGTGTGTCCTCTATAGTGGTGTGTGTTCTCTATGGTGGTGTGTGTTCTCTGTAGTGGTGTGTGTCCTCTATAGTGGTGTGTGTTCTCTATGGTGGTGTGTGTTCTCTGTAGTGGTGTGTGTTCTCTATAGTGGTGTGTGTCCTCTATAGTGGTGTGTGTTCTCTATAGTGGTGTGTGTTCTCTATAGTGGTGTGTGTTCTGTTATCTATAGTGGTGTGTGTTCTCTATAGTGGTGTGTGTTCTCTATAGTGGTGTGTGTTCTGTTATCTATAGTGGTGTGTGTTCTCTATGGTGGTGTGTGTTATCTATAGTGGTGTGTGTTCTCTATAGTGGTGTGTGTTATCTATAGTGGTGTGTGTTCTCTATGGTGGTGTGTGTTATCTATAGTGGTGTGTGTTCTCTATAGTGGTGTGTGTTATCTATAGTGGTGTGTGTTCTCTATAGTGGTGTGTGTTCTCTATAGTGGTGTGTGTTATCTATAGTGGTGTGTGTCCTCTATAGTGGTGTGTGTTCTGTTATCTATAGTGGTGTGTGTTCTCTATAGTGGTGTGTGTTATCTATAGTGGTGTGTGTTCTCTATAGTGGTGTGTGTCCTCTAGTGGTGTGTGTTCTCTATAGTGGTGTGTGTTCTCTATAGTGGTGTGTGTTATCTATAGTGGTGTGTGTTCTCTATGGTGGTGTGTGTTCTCTATAGTAGTGTGTGTTCTCTATGGTGGTGTGTGTTCTCTATAGTGGTGTGTGTTCTCTATAGTGGTGTGTGTTCTGTTATCTATAGTGGTGTGTGTTCTCTATAGTGGTGTGTGTTCTCTATAGTGGTGTGTGTTCTCTATAGTGGTGTGTGTTATCTATAGTGGTGTGTGTTATCTATAGTGGTGTGTGTTATCTATAGTGGTGTGTGTTCTCTATGGTGGTGTGTGTTCTCTATAGTATTGTGTGTTCTCTATGGTGGTGTGTGTTCTCTATAGTGGTGTGTGTTATCTATAGTGGTGTGTGTTCTCTATAGTGGTGTGTGTTCTCTATAGTGGTGTGTGTTCTCTATAGTGGTGTGTGTTCTCTATAGTGGTGTGTGTTCTCTATGGTGGTGTGTGTTCTCTATAGTGGTGTGTGTTCTCTATAGTGGTGTGTGTTCTCTATGGTGGTGTGTCCAGCTGAATGGAAGTAGCTCCCCTGAGCTTTAAGCTGCCAGATTGCTACAATCATGGTGCTGGGGGCATTGGGGCTCTCCTTAGACTGGAGGGGGAACTGCTGCCCTCCTACTGGCCCTTCAACTCCACTTCCAGCTCTTTCTGGTCTCCCATCCAAGGCCTAACCAGGTTGAACCCGGCCGAGCATCAGAGGCAAGTCAAGCCAGCAGGGGGGATCCAGGGTGGCATATCAGCTACAGGTGAGGATAAGGAACACCGTCTTGAACTGTTTATTCTACCATGCTGGTAAAGTACCACTCTGCCTCAGCAGAGATTAGCACACTTCCTTTGATGATGATGACACTGAGTGATACAAGAACAAAAGGGTCTTTATTTATTTATCATGTGTTTATTTACAACGCCTGGCTGCCAAGTGGGTGGGCCTGGCTTCGAAGTGGGTGGGCCTGGCTGCCAAGTGGGTGGGCCTGGCTGCCAAGTGGGTGGGCCTATGCCCTCCAAGGCTCACCCATGGCTGCACCCCTGCCCAGTCATGTATAATAGGGCCTAATGAATTTATTTCAATTGACTTATTTATTTATTTGAACTATAACTCAGTAAGAACATTGACATTTTTGCATAGTGTGTTTCAGTTTTTGTTCACGTATATTGCTTGTGACTGCTGTGAACAGGTGCATTCAACACCAGTATCATGTGTACAACTCTTCCAAGGGAACACATGATATCATCAGATATGTACAGTCAGAACACATGATATCATTAGAGACCTATAGTCAGAACACATGATATCATTAGAGACCTATAGTCAGAACACATGATATCATCAGAGACTTACAGTCAGAACACATGATATCATCAGAGACTTACAGTCAGAACACATGATATCATCAGAGACTTACAGTCAGAACACATGATATCATCACAGACTTACAGTCAGAATACATGATATCATCAGAGACTTACAGTCAGAACACATGATATCATCGAGACTTACAGTCAGAACACATGATATCATCAGAGATGTACAGTCAGAACACATGATATCATCAGAGACATACAGTCAGACCACATGATATCATCAGAGACTTACAGTCAGAACACATGATATCATCAGAGATGTACAGTCAGAACACATGATATCATCAGAGACATACAGTCAGACCACATGATATCATCAGAGACATACAGTCAGAACACATGATATCATCAGAGACTTATAGTCAGACCACATGATATCATCAGAGACTTACAGTCAGAACACATGATATCATCAGAGACTTACAGTCAGAACACATGATATCATCAGAGACTGACAGTCAGAACACATGATATCATCAGAAACTGACAGTCAGAGCACATATCATCAGAGACTTTCAGTCAGAACACATGATATCATCAGAGACTTATAGTCAAAACACAGTACATCAGATACACACAGTCAAAACACATTACATCAGAGACATACAGTCAGACCACATGATATCATCAGAGACTTACAGTCAGAACACATGATATCATCAGAGACTTACAGTCAGAACACATGATATTATCAGAGACGTACAGTCAGAACACATGATATCATCAGAGACGTACAGTCAGAACACATGATATCATCAGAGACTTACAGTCAGAACACATGATATCATCAGAGACGTACAGTCAGAACACGTGATATCATCAGAGACTTACAGTCAGAACACCTGATGTCATCAAAAACTGACAGTCAGAGCACATGATATCATCAGAGACTTACAGTCAGAACACATGATATCATCAGAGACTTACAGTCAGAACACATGATGTCATCAAAACCTGACAGTCAGAGCACATGATATCATCAGAGACTTACAGTCAGAACACATGATATCATCAGAGACGTACATTCAGAGGTCACATGTTTATGAAAGCAGATTTGCTCGTTGGGGTGTTTCTCTTTGATGAACAGAATGGGACGCGTGGTAATTAAAAGACTCATTAATCTCATCGTACTCCAGGAGGAAATGGAGATCCAAGATACTCTATCACCAGCTAAGCTCCTCTCAAGTCACGTGACAGACTGAAGGTGAGTCAGAGGGCCTTTGTCATTGCTCTCAGTTTAGGATACCAGTGTTCTAATACAGTAGACTCCTGTAGAGGACATGTTAAATAGGTAAGAACGGAAGTTTAAGTCTCAACACATTAATATAAATCCTTTTTAATTGCTTTGAATAACAGCATAATGTGACTTGAAATCCAACAATTAACAACAGACTTGAGCTAATTCCCATTTCTATTCTATTTTAAGACACATGAGTTTTCCCCCAGGTTTATTTGAGCACATCATATTCCAGTAAGTCTAGTCCTCTAAATGTATATATTCTGGATGTCAGGGACAGAGTTCCCCTGAGCAGCACGTAACTGAATTGCATTGATATCGTCACTGCCTGGATCAGGATGAAGTGAGTTTACGTTGAAATGACATTCACTCTCATTCGTTCCAGCCTTAGTCTGTACATTGCCATTAGAGTAATGGTGTTCTTCTTCTATTTAGGCAAACAACAACAAAAATGAATGGATTAGCTGATTAGGCGTGAAATGACATTATCTCCCTCAATGTGAAGTTAATAGCGGCGGCCATTTTAGGATAGATCACGCTTGAGTAACACCCATGGATCTGTCAATCAATCCTCTTATTACTCTGTGACTGTGTGCCTCTCCTAGGGGTTTGATAATCACACTGCTATTATATGAGTCTGATGAATGCTCTTAGCACTCACCATAGCGATGAGCAGAGCAGCTCCCTTAATGGATAACGGAGAAGGGAGGGGAAGGGAGGGGAAGGGAGGGGAAGAACTGGCCACCATATAGAATGATGTTTTTGTCAAATAATTGATGGGAAGGAAATTGAAGTGAGTAAGAAATAGAATGTTTCATCTGACTCGTTTGTTCAGTACACTACTTCCAACAACGCACTTACACACAGACAAGCACATGCGCTCACAAATGCGCACGCATACATACACACACACACACACAGTCATCTTGCCTTACCTAATTCCTTTCCCTTTGCATCAAGGCAGGCCACTAAGTACATCACAATTCCCCCTTTCATATAATGTGCCTCTTTTCCTTCAAGTGACTTTCATGACTTCAGTCATTAAAGTTCAGTGCATTATCTCAACAAAAGACAGGCAATATGGAAGGCCTAGGCTTTCTTAGTGAATAGCAAAGTTCTTTCACGTTATAGTTTCCTTCAGCTTGCTTTCTCTGGTGATTTTAGGTTGAATCCTGCCAATTTCATTTACATTGAGATGAAAGTATCTCAAAATGATTTAATATTGGTCCATTTCCAACTACAGGTGTAGGATCTTAATTTGATCATTCTTTTGTAGCCTAACCACCGATCAAGCAACATTATGGACTAAATGTTAAAATCCGGTTGCTGCAGGATTATTTTGCTGTGACAATGTGGGTCAAATTAAGATCCTACACCTGTACTTTAAATGTTCATGTCAATACAATCATATCTTCCCTTTGCTAGTTCTAAATGGAGAGGATTTCTATATTCACCAGGCAGGGAAATGGCATCAATCAAGGCCTCTATTCTTCTGTAGATGTCTTCTATCAGAGCTGATTTATTCCACAATAAAATCTTTGCCAAGGGTTTAGTGCTGTTAGCACTGGGTGGTTAGTCATCCAACCAGGTCATGAATTTCAGAGCCTTGGCCACCATTTGATTAGCATGTAGATGAACATGCGTGCCAGTCTCTCTCTATTCCCCTCTACATCATCACAGTCTCAGACGTGATAAAAACCTAATCATGCCAAAAGCCCGGCGAGGCCATTTCGCAATCTTCTAGCGGTAAGCGCCTGGCTCGATAATTAAAGGGATTTAGAGAGAGAGAGGAGGGGGGAGAGCGAGAGAGAGAGAGAGAGCGAGAGAAAGAGAGAGAGAGTGGGGACAGAGAGAGAGGGAGCCACGAGAGGGTCCCTGAGCATCCAGACGTAGCCTGTCGTACCAGACAAGGAGAGACAATGGTCATCATAGTGTTGATTTGACAGGGGAAAAAATTACATTTCCATTTCCAAGTGAAGTGTCCATAGAGTAAAAAGGGGATTATTTATCACCATGGGAGAGACAAGGAGAGAGAGGGCCTTTGACAATGGCACGGTATTCTGTCCTTCATAGCACAGCACAGCCTCTTCAGATAGACAGAGGGAGGGTGCAGGGTTTGAATACATTGTGGAGTTTGTTTACCGTGGGGGAGGTATTCATAAATATGTATCTAGATTCACTGTAGATTTATGTTTTCCTTTCTACGAGCTGGGCACGCATATGTCATGAATAAATAAAAAATGCAAGACTGTGAAGAAATGGAAATATATTGTGAAAGAAATGTTCCATACTGCAGAGTGATGTAGGGAAGCATTTTTAAAACTTTATATTTTTATAATGTTGCATTTGTTGACCACCATTCTCCACCTCCCACTCTCATTCTCTACATGCATCTCCAACAATTATACATTTTTCACTTCATTACAGTATTAGCCATTGTGTAGATTAGGTGGAGAGTGTGTGAAGATACATGCTAAACGCTAAATGGTTCCTTTGTGAGTAGCCTAGCAAGATATCAGGAAGGAATGAAGAGCTTGCGTGTCATTTCCTGCCAAGTATTGGAAATACGTAGAATGATTCATACAATTTGGCTGGTTCACAGATCTTTTTCAACAGCAACAGCATGTCATTATTCTGCATGACACACACAGCCACGTGTAGATTAACTGTGCACCTGTAACGCGGTTCTTCCTGGGAAGGAGAGGCGGACCAAAATGCAGCGTGGTTATTTTTATACATCTTTAATAAAGATGATAACTTGGACAATGTATAATACAAAATAAGAAACGTGAAAAACCGAACCAGCCCTATCTGGTGCAACAAACACAAAGACAGGAACAATCACCCACAAAACCCAAAACCAAACAGGCTACCTAAATATGGTTCCCAATCAGAGACAATGACTAACACCTGCCTCTGATTGAGAACCATATCAGGCCAAACACAAAAACAGACAAACTAGACACACAACATAGAATGCCCACTCAGATCACACCCTGACCAACCAAAACATAGAAACATACAAAGCAAACTATGGTCAGGGTGTGACAGCACCAAGCATGTGAAGAGTTTATTTCCAAAACGTTGTATCCATCAGTTTTTCACATTTGTGTTTTTACACCAGAAATGATTGCTTATGGGTGCCTTCATGTGTGTGTAAAATATTACTGTTCTCAGATTATTATTTTTTTGTTCATAGATTGTAGGTGTGTATTAAAATGTTTGTATACTGTATTATTTGATCGAGTCTATGTCGTTGTCTCACCTAGCTATCTTAAAGATGAATGCAGTAACTTTAAGTCGCTCTGAATAAGAAAAATAAGTAATAAGTAAATAAAATAAAAAATAAGTTGATGTAAATGTTTTACATACAGATCTCAAATCACTGTACTGATGCGTTTATAAGATATATATACACTGCTCCAAAAAATAAAGGGAACACTAAAATAACACATCCTAGATCTGAGTGAATGAAATATTCTTATTAAATACTTTTTTCTTTACATAGTTGAATGTGCTGACAACAAATCACACAAAAAATAGCAATGGAAATCAAATTGATCAACCCATGGAGGTCTGGATTTGGAGTCACACTCAAAATTAAAGTGGAAAACCACACTACAGGCTGATCCAACTTTGATGTAATGTCCTTAAAACAAGTCAAAATGAGGCTCAATAGTGTGTATGACCTCCCTATAACGCCTGGGCATGCTCCTGATGAGGTGGCGGATGGTCTCCTGAGGGATCTCCTCCCAGACCTGGACTAAAGCATCCGTCAACTCCTGGACAGTCTGTGGTGCAACGTGGCGTTGGTGGATGGAGCGAGACATGATGTCCCAGATGTGCTCAATTGGATTCAGGTCTGGGGAACGGGCGGGCCAGTCCATAGCATCAATGCCTTCCTCTTGCAGGAACTGCTGACACACTCCAGCCACATGAGGTCTAGCATTGTCTTGCATTAAGAGGAACCCAGGGCCAACCGCACCAGCATATGGTCTCACAAGGGGTCTGAGGATCTCATCTCAGTACCTAATGGCAGTCAGGCTACCTCTGGCAAGCACATGGAGGGCTGTGCGGCCTCCCAAAGAAATGCCACCCCACACCATGACTGACCCACCGCCAAACCGGTCATGCTGGAGGATGTTGCAGGCAGCAGAATGTTCTCCAGGCGTCGCCAGACTCTGTCACGTCTGTCACATGTGCTCAGTGTGAACCTGCTTTCATCTGTGAAGAGCACAGGGCGCCAGTGGGGAATTTGCCAATATTGGTGTTCTCTGGCAAATGCCAAACGTCCTGCACAGTGTTGGGCTGTAAGCACAACCCCCACCTGTGGACGTCGGGCCCTCATACCACCCTCATGGAGTCTGTTTCTGACCGTTTGAGCAGACACATGCACATTTGTGGCCTGCTGGAGGTCATTTTGCAGGGCTCTGGCAGTGCTCCTCCTGCTCCTCCTTGCACAACGGCGGAGGTAGCGGTCCTGCTGCTGGGATGTTGCCGTCCTACGGCCTCCTCCACGTCTCCTGATGTACTGGCCTGTCTCCTGGTAGCACCTCCATGCTCTGGACACTACGCTGTCAGACACAGCAAACCTTCTTGCCACAGCTCGAATTGATGTGCCATCCTGGGTGAGCTGCACTACCTGGGACACTTGTGTGGGTTGTAGACTCCGTCTCATGCTACCACTAGAGTGAAAGCACCACCAGCATTCAAAAGTGACCAAAACATCAACCAGGAAACATAGGAACTGAGAAGTGGTCTGTGGTCACCACCTGCAGAACCACTCCTTTATTGGGGTGTCTTGCTAATTGCCTATAATTTCCACCTGTTGTCTATTCCATTTGCACAACAGCATGTGAAATGTATTGTCAATCAGTGTTGCTTCCTAAGTGGACAGTTTGATTTCACAGAAGTGTGATTGACTTGGCGTTACATTGTGTTGTTTAAGTGTTCCCTTTATTTTTTTGAGCAGTGTATATATATATATATATATATATATTGACATAACAGATGTATAATTTGTACAGTTCTTTATTCAACGTTTAGTTATTTGTTACATTTGATTGTAAAACCTGGTAGTTTATTTATCATCCAGAGTGCATCAAACATGATTTAGAGCTTGTTTATGGAAAAGTGCTTATTTCTGCATTTCAATGTTGCAACTAGCTGAAAACTATCCACAGTGTTCATTTAATCTCAACTAGACACAGCACAGCTAAAATTGGACATCCAGAGTGCATCAAACATGATTTAGAGCTTGTTTATGGAAAAGTGCTTATTTCTGCATTTCAATGTTGCAACTAGCTGAAAACTATCCACAGTGTTCATTTAATCTCAACTAGACACAGCACAGCTAAAATTGGACATCCAGAGTGCATCAAACATGATTTAGAGCTTGTTTATGGAAAAGTGCTTATTTCTGCATTTCAATGTTGCAACTAGCTGAAAACTATCCACAGTGTTCATTTAATCTCAACTAGACACAGCACAGCTAAAATTGGACATCCAGAGTGCATCAAACATGATTTAGAGCTAACAGTTCAACAGTGTGTCATAACATCTCGAATAAACATAATAAAAAACATTTTTCATCCAGAGTGCTTCAAACATGATTTAGAGCTTGTTTATGGAAAAGTGCTTATTTCTGCATTTCAATGTTGCAACTAGCTGAAAACTATCCACAGTGTTCATTTAATCTCAACTAGACACAGCACAGCTAAAAATTGGACATCCAGAGTGCATCAAACATGATTTAGAGCTTGTTTATGGAAAAGTGCTTATTTCTGCATTTCAATGTTGCAACTAGCTGAAAACTATCCACAGTGTTCATTTAATCTCAAATAGAACAGCACAGCTAAAATTGGACATCCAGAGTGCATCAAACATGATTTAGAGCTTGTTTATGGAAAAGTGCTTATTTCTGCATTTCAATGTTGCAACTAGCTGAAAACTATCCACAGTGTTCATTTAATCTCAACTAGACACAGCACAGCAAAATTGGACATCCAGAGTGCATCAAACATGATTTAGAGCTTTTATGGAAAAGTGCTTATTTCTGCATTTCAATGTTGCAACTAGCTGAAAACTATCCACAGTGTTCATTTAATCTCAACTAGACACAGCACAGCTAAAATTGGACATCCAGAGTGCATCAAACATGATTTAGAGCTTGTTTATGGAAAAGTGCTTATTTCTGCATTTCAATGTTGCAACTAGCTGAAAACTATCCACAGTGTTCATTTATCTCAACTCGACACAGCACAGCTAAAATTGGACATCCAGAGTGCATCAAACATGATTTAGAGCTTGTTTATGGAAAAGTGCTTATTTCTGCATTTCAATGTTGCAACTAGCTGAAAACTATCCACAGTGTTCATTTAATCTCAACTAGACACAGCACAGCTAAAATTGGACATCCAGAGTGCATCAAACATGATTTAGAGCTTGTTTATGGAAAAGTGCTTATTTCTGCATTTCAATGTTGCAACTAGCTGAAAACTATCCACAGTGTTCATTAATCTCAACTAGACACAGCCAGCTAAAATGGACATCCAGAGTGCATCAAACATGATTTAGAGCTGTTTATGGAAAAGTGCTTATTTCTGCATTTCAATGTTGTAACTTGCTGAAAACAGTCTACAGGTTTTCATACATCTCGAATAAACATAACAAAAACATTTTTCATCCAGAGTGCTTCAAACATGATTTAGAGCTTGTTTATGGAAAAGTGCTTATTTCTGCATTTCAATGTTGCAACTAGCTGAAAACAGTCTACAGTGTTTCATAACATCTCGAATAAACATAACAAAAACTTTTCATCCAGAGTGCTTCAAACATGATTTAGAGCTTGTTTATGGAAAAGTGCTTATTTCTGCATTTCAATGTTGCAACTAGCTGAAAACTATCCACAGTGTTCATTTAATCTCAACTAGACACACAGCACAGCTAAAATTGGACATCCAGAGTGCATCAAACATGATTTAGAGCTTGTTTATGGAAAAGTGCTTATTTCTGCATTTCAATGTTGCAACTAGCTGAAAACTATCCACAGTGTTCATTTAATCTCAACTAGACACAGCACAGCTAAAATTGGACATCCAGAGTGCATCAAACATGATTTAGAGTAAACAGTCAACAGTGTTTAATACATCTCGAATAACATAATAAAAACATTTTTCATCCAGAGTGCATCAAACATGATTTAGAGCTTGTTTATGGAAAAGTGCTTATTTCTGCATTTCAATGTTGCAACTAGCTGAAAAACTATCCACAGTGTTCATTTAATCTCAACTAGACACAGCACAGCTAAAATGGACATCCAGAGTGCATCAAACATGATTTAGAGCTGTTTATGGAAAAGTGCTTATTCTGCATTTCAATGTTGCAACTAGCTGAAAACTATCCACAGTGTTCATTTAATCTCAACTAGAACAGCACAGCTAAAATTGGACATCCAGAGTGCATCAAACATGATTTAGAGCTTGTTTATGGAAAAGTGCTTATCTGCATTTCAATGTTGCAACTAGCTGAAAACTATCCACAGTGTTCATTTAATCTCAACTAGACACAGCAGCACAGCTAAATTGGACATCCAGAGTGCATCAAACAACATTTAAACATGATTAGAGTGTTATGGAAAAGTGCTTATTTCTGCATTTCAATGTGTGCAACTAGCTGAAAAACTATCCACAGTGTTCATTTAATCTCAACTAGACACAGCA
Organism: Oncorhynchus kisutch; assembly: GCF_002021735.2. NCBI lineage: Eukaryota > Metazoa > Chordata > Actinopteri > Salmoniformes > Salmonidae > Oncorhynchus > Oncorhynchus kisutch. Next base: position 9,889,750 of record NW_022261980.1, on the reverse strand, counting down.
CAGCTAAAATTGGACATCCAGAGTGCATCAAACATGATTTAGAGCTTGTTTATGGAAAAGTGCTTATTTCTGCATTTCAATGTTGCAACTAGCTGAAAACTATCCACAGTGTTCATTAATCTCAACTAGACACAGCACAGCTAAAAATGGACATCCAGAGTGCATCAAACATGATTTAGAGCTTGTTTGGAAAAGTGCTTATTTCTGCATTTCAATGTTGCAACTAGCTGAAAACTATCCACAGTGTTCATTTAATCTCAACTAGACACAGCACAGCTAAAATTGGACATCCAGAGTGCATCAAACATGATTTAGAGCTTGTTTATGGAAAAGTGCTTATTTCTGCATTTCAATGTTGCAACTAGCTGAAAACTATCCACAGTGTTCATTTAATCTCAAACTAGACACAGCACAGCTAAATTGGACATCCAGAGTGCATCAAACAGATTTAGAGCTTGTTTATGGAAAAGTGATTATTTCTTCCTTATGGGCTGTAACTGAGCTCCATGCAGCAGAGACTGGGCTTTCCTTATGGATGGTAACTGAAGCTCCATACAGCAGAGACTGGGCTTTCCTTATGGACGGTAACTGAAGCTCCATACAGAAGACTGGGCTTTCCTTATGGATGGTAACTGAAGCACCATACAGCAGAGACTGGGCTTTCCTTATTATGGATAACTGAAGACAAAGACAGAGACTGGGCTTTCCTTATGGATGGTAACTGAAGCACCAGACAGAGACTGGGCTTTCCTTATGGATGGTAACTGAAGCACCAACAGAGACTGGGCTTTCTTATGGATGGTAACTGAAGCACCATACAGAGACTGGGCTTTCCTTATGGATGGTAACTGAAGCACCATACAGCAGAGACTGGGCTTTCCTTATGGATGGTAACTGAAGCACCATACAGCAGAGACTGGGCTTTCCTTATGGATGGTAACTGAAGCACCATACACAGAGAGACTGGCTTTCCTTATGGATGGTAACTGAAGCACCATACAGCAGAGACTGGGCTTTCCTTATGGACGGTAACTGAAGCACCATACAGCAGAGACTGGGCTTTCCTTATGGATGGTAACTGAAGCTCCATACGCAGAGACTGGGCCTTCCTTATGGGCTGTAACTGAAGCACAACAGACAGAGACTGGGCCTTCCTTATGGATGGTAACTGAAGCTCCATACAGCAGAGACTGGGCCTTCCTTATGGGCTGTAACTGAAGCACCAGACAGAGACTGGGCTTTCCTTATGGATGGTAACTGAAGCACCATACAGCAGTCACAACAGTGTGACATATGGAATAATTATAGCGATGACAAGAATGACGTGTAGTTGCAATGTCATGACTGCAGCTTGAGACTCTGCGTGTCCATATGTGATTATGCGGTCTGTCGGAGACCTTGGAACTGTGTGCACGTGCGTGCACACACACACACACACACACACATGCCTAAGGCCATCTGGGTCATAACTGGGTGAACAGCCCACACACATCAGACAGGCCTGTGTGTTGTGTGAGATGTACTTGTTTCTTGCATTCTTAATTACCAGTCTAGTTCATTCTCTTAATTAAAACATATTTTATTTTCACATTCATCGGACAGGTGCAGTGTGGTGTTAAAGTGCCTTGCTCAAGGGCACATCGGGAAAAACAATCACCTTGTCAGCTTGTGTTTTTGAACCAGCAACATTTCATTTACGGGCTCAACTCTCTAACCACTAGGCTACCTGCTGGTTACTGGCCCAACTCTCTAACCACTAGACTACCTGCTGGTTACTGGCCCAACTCTCTAACCACTAGACTACCTGCTGGTTACTGGCCCAACTCTCTAACCACTAGACTACCTGCTGGTTACTGGCCCAACTCTCTAACCACTAGACTACCTACTGGTTACTGGCCCAACTCTCTAACCACTCGGCTACCTGCTGGTTACTGGCCCAACTCTCTAACCACTAGGCTACCTGCTGGTTACTGGCCCAACTCTCTAACCACTAGACTACCTGCTGGTTACTGGCCCAACTCTCTAACCACTAGACTACCTGCTGGTTACTGGCCCAACTCTCTAACCACTAGGCTACCTGCTGGTTACTGGCCCAACTCTCTAACCACTAGGCTACCTGCTGGTTACTGGCCCAACTCTCTAACCACTAGACTACCTGCTGGTTACTGGCCCAACTCTCTAACCACTAGACTACCTACTGGTTACTGGCCCAACTCTCTAACCACTTGGCTACCTGCTGGTTACTGGCCCAACTCTCTAACCACTAGGCTACCTGCTGGTTACTGGCCCAACTCTCTAACCACTCGGCTACCTGCTGGTTACTGGCCCAACTCTCTAACCACTAGACTACTGCTGGTTACTGGCCCAACTCTCTAACCACTAGACTACCTACTGGTTACTGGCTCAACTCTCTAACCCACTAGACTACCTACTGGTTACTGGGCTCAACTCTCTAACACTAGACTACCTACTGGTTACTGGCTCAACTCTCTAACCACTAGACTACCTACTGGTTACTGGCTCAACTCTCTAACCACTAGGACTACTACTGGTTACTGGCTCAACTCTCTAACCACTAGACTACCTGCTGGTTACTGGCCCAACTCTCTAACCACTAGACTACCTACTGGCTCAACTCTCTAACCACTAGGCTACCTGCTGGTTACTGGCCCCAACTCTCTAACCACTAGACTACCTACTGGCTCAACTCTCTAACCACTAGGCTACCTGCTGGTTACTGGCCCAACCCTCTAACCACTAGGCTACCTGCTGGTTACTGGCCCAACTCTCTAACCACTAGACTACCTGCTGGTTACTGGCCCAACTCTCTAACACTAGACTACCTACTGGTTACTGGCCCCAACTCTCTAACCACTCGGCTACCTGCTGGTTACTGGCCCAACTCTCTAACCACTAGGCTACCTGCTGGTTACTGGCCCAACTCTCTAACCACTAGGCTACCTAAACACTCCAACCACTAGATTACCTACTAGCCCAACTCTCTAACCACTAGACTACCTACTGGCTCAACTCTCTAACCACTAGGCTACCTGCTGGTTACTGGCCCAACTCTCTAACCACTAGACTACCTGCTGGTTACTGGCTCAACTCTCTAACCACTAGACTACCTGGTTACTGGCTCAACTCTCTAACCACTAGACTACCTACTGGTTTACTGGCCCAACTCTATAACCACTAGGCTACCTACTGTTCAACTCTAACCACTAGACTACCTACTGGTTACTAGCTCAACACTCTAACCTCTTTTGTGTGTGTGTGTGTGTGTGTGTGTGTGTGTGTCTCTGTCTATTTC